>NC_031775.1:17630325-17942526 GCF_001522545.3 Parus major
AAGAACTCCCATCAGCCATCAGCACTTCTAACTTCCTCTCTTTCCTCAGCTTTGCTTTAAAGGTAAAGCTACCCCATGACATGAGCTTTCTATCAAAGAAATCAAAACTTTATTGCTGTACATAAGCACATCAATATAAATGGTTACAGCTTGGTACTAAATATTTGTCCTTCTCTCCAGTTTCCTTTAGGGGAACAGACTGAGGTAATAGCTTTTGAGCAAAAGGTCCAGGTTAATGCAATTTGCGTAGATTAAAAAACAAGCCTCATAAATCAGTTTTCCAGTGATGTTTATTTTTGTCATTTTTCCCCTGATCCTTGTCATGCAAACATTAGTCTTGTAGGATGTGTCAGCCTTTGCTAAAGCCTTGATTTATTTCACATAAGAGAAAGAAACCTGTCATTGCATTAAAAGTTAATGGACTCTTTAAAAAATTGTTTTAGTTTGCTAAGCAATTTTCTAAAATTCAGGCCAGTAAAGGCCCTAATAACCATAGGTCTGTATTGCATTAACATCTTAAATATATGTAATTACATTCCCCAATAATTCATAGGTTTTTTCTGTGTTGTTTCAAAGAACTCAAATTAAACTAAAAAAAACTATTGGAAGGAAAGTTGAAGGTGACACTGGATGTAGCTACCCCGTAGATGAGGGACTAAGAAATGGAGAAAGAGGCTGGGTTTCACTGAGCTCTGGGTGGCAACAGAAAAATCTTTCTGAAATTCTCTGACTGATTCTGCTGCAATTGGCAGCTGCTGTAATCAGTCTAAAACCCCACTTAGCTCAGCTTAACAGGAGCAGAAGCAAGGCCCACCTCTCAGGGGCTGGAGGCAAGCAAACCTGATGGTTGGACCACTGGTGCTTCACTGCCAGGAGGCTGTTCCTGGCTGAGAACTGCCAGATGAACTGCTCTGGAACATGGATTCTTCAGACATCTCAGGGCAGGTGAAGCATAAACATATTTAGGGAAATATAATCTCCCTAAATGTGTTGGGCTTGAAATGGAACCATGGAGAAGCTTGGTCCTGTAAGTCTCATTGTTCTTGGACACAAACTGTGTCTTGTTCTTGTGCAGTGTTGGATACTCTTAGTTGTTTTTGCAGTGGTTCAGACAACAACTTCTGCATGGCATTCTGCAGGGAAACCTGTGCCCTCTAGAAGGGAGACCACTGCCCTCTGAAATGGGCATTTTTGGGGTATACATAAAGAGACCCCATCATGACAAATGGACAAGAGATGTGAAAAAAATTAATTTCTAGTTCACTTCTTCCTGAAATTATTATATCTCTAATACAAAAATACCATACAAGATTAAGTGATTTAAGTGAAGTTACCAGGCAAGGTTGTGTCAGAAATAGGAAAACAATGCCAAATTCCTAATTCCAGTTAACTGAATAAACTTCAAGATTACTATAAATTTAGGTGTCTAATATGTTAGGTCTCCTTATTCAACATCTAGATAAGCACATCTTACTCTGAGGAAACAGTATCAGATCACATGTAGAAGGGAGGAAAGGGTAAGTTCAAAGTTACATTTTTCAGCAAAATTAGGTCTTACCTATTGTGTTTACTGTTCCTTCTAAATATTTGCATGGATCACTAGAAGTGCACACTTCATAAGTTACTTCAGTAACATTAAATTTGAGACCAACCATGCCAAAGGAATAATATGCAGAATGGTTTGTGGCCTCCAAGATTAAGCATACCCCTTCTGTATCTGGCTGTGCATGAATTGTTTGTAAAACCTGACTTAAGTCTGTATTACAGTCCTTGCAAGGCTGTCATGTCAAAATACTGATGTTATTCTAAAATGCCATTAACCTGAGGGTGTCCCTGAGGGTGCATAATGCACAAAATTAAAAGGTCAATAATGACTTCCCAGCGACACCATCAGCCTGATTCTCTAGGGCTGTTGAGTTTCTATGCTGGCCTTAATCTGAGCCAAGAGGATACAGAATGTTACAATGGGCATCAGTGAGTAGGGAATACTCACTGGGTCACGGACCATGAACTCTTTTCCTGGATGAATTGCAGAGTCTTTGCGTCAAGCACCCAAAGTGAAAGCCCTACTGCCTATGATGAAGCAATTGCAGGGTGCCCACAATATTTCATTTTGCTTTCTGTCAATAATTGCACTATTAGCTTTAGAAAGTAGTAATTGACTAGCTGTCTGATTACCCTGTATGACTTGGACTCACACACCTGGGAAGCCCTAAAGAATATAAGGCCACTCATTTTGAAAGTTCAAAGGCTTCCTCCATAATGAAAAAGCAAACACAAGAGTAATTTCACTGGCTGTCATTCTTGTTGGATTACCTTATGCCTCGAAGCCTTGCATTACTCTGTTTAGACTGACAATGCAACTTGTGATTAGATAGTAAATTTACTGTTTGAATAGGATAAGCATCAGAACAGCAGAAAATGCCATTGACTGCAGTTTCAAATTCCAACAAAGTCTGGCACGCTCCACTGCCTATGAGCATCTCTGAAGTAAAGCACTGTAGTTAAGCTTTCACCTTGCATGCTGGTCTAGAATTCAAAGAAAGAAATGAAAGAAATAATCATAAGAAGCCCCAGCTGTTGTTCAGATTGTAACTGCTTTCCTTTTGGTGTGACAAAATATTTAGATACTTTTTGACTTTTTCACTCAGTTTCCCTCTTCTGACCCCACTCTTTTAAAGGTATTATCTTGTGCAGCCTATTAAACACAGTCCAGGATGGAAATTTGTGGAAGAGGTTCAGTGTCTTCCAAGGGAAAGGAGCATAGAGGAAAGCAATCAGAGCATACAAAACACCTTTATTGCAGCAGTTATAGAACAGAGACTCCCTAGATATAATTTAGGTGATTTATTATGCAGTGTTGGTAGTCACTGGAGAAGACAGTAATGTAGAAAGAAATATTTTATCGTGTTAAAATGCTAAGTAAGTGTGCATTCTTGTTCTTCATATTTTCATATCTGCTGGCATGGCAGAGTCTGCTGACCCTGTATCTTCTTCAGACAAATAAACAGTGTCTGTCGTTGTCCTCTGACTGACACAGAAACCTTGCTTCAGTTTCCTTGCACAAACAAACCAGGAAGGCAGCAATCATTCCCTCCAAGTCTCAACCCACTGATACTGTAACTTTACTGAATTACAGTGGAGGCTGAAACAAGCATAGGCTATATAAAATCACTGACCATTAGGGTCAGATGGAAATATATCATTTTCTCAGTTATACAAAAAAAGAGTTTACTGGTGGAAGCATCTTGCCTGGTGGTCCACTAATCAGGCTGACCTCTTCTGTCTCTCTATGAATAATAGACTCCAATTCATCCACACAGTGATTTCTTTTCTTTTTTGCCCTGTCAGATTTTCAGCCTTCTTTTGAAGAGCATGAGTACAGCAACTTCACACAGAATTTCAGTATCACTCTTACCTGTGGCTAAGAGAGATGAAAGTCCTTCCCTTCTCGCCAATCTCCACTGTAAACAGCCAAGGACTTCCTTAAACCTCTTCCCATAGCTTTTTCTTGAAAGCTCATTTTTGTTTATCTACCCTGACATGTGTTTCTTGTACCAAACACCATTTAGAGAAAACAGAAAGACTCATATGGAGTTTTAATTCTCACCATTCATACCTAATAAACTGATCAAATAATTTTTCTGATCAGGGACAGTAATTTAGGTGATTACTGATAAAAAGGGCAGAAGTTGAAAGCTCTTATTAATCTTCAATAATTTCTCCTCAGCATCATAAAATACTCTTGGCAGTCATGTTTTACAAAAATCAACACGTTAATATGTCAGGGACAGGGAGAAATGAAGGAAATGCTTTATCATGTGGCTGCCAGAGAAATCTCTCCTACTTAAACCTCTGCATATGTGATTGCCTTTTCCATAGTTTCTGGCCAAAATAGAATTTAACAGGTTTCTACAAAAAGAAGTGAGAACTAGGTTGTATTGAGCAGAAATGCTGTGCTACTAAAGAGAACTTGCATGAAGAAAACCACTTGGATGGCTTATTTATTTCCCATAGAACAAGGAGTAAAAATTAATAACATATATTTACACCATCATTTCTAAGTGTTGAAATAATCCAAAAAATTGTGAGATATTAAAAAACAACATCAACTATCTTTTTGTACGTATTTCTTTTGTTCTGTATTCTTAAAACTAAAATAGCAAGAAATTTGCAGTGTTCCAGCCTCTTAAAAGTTCACATAGGTGCCCCAAATCCATTACCTCTCTTACTTAATGTCTTTTAAATAAAGAAGCATAGCTGATCTCAGCTTCATAATCTGTCACATGTTGGTGGCAGTGTTTCAAGAATTTAAACCTTAATTTGAGTCCAGGCTGAAATCAATTAATGTTTAAGCAGACCTGCCTAGTTAGGTACTATGAACCAGAGGAAGCAGCAGGGAAATAGATTTCATGCACAGTGCATGAAGTATAGAGGTTAAAATGACTGAAGCGTGACAGCAACCTGAGAAATTCTTCCTCATCCTCTCTTTTTCTCAGAGCACTTATTCTAAGAACTCCAAGAAAACACAGTTTCTTTTCTGAGGCTGGCAAACATCTCAGCCTGCACACACAAACTGCCAAATTCCTGGAGCACTGCAAATACAAACAGATTCTAACACAATATTTTATTAAAGATATTTTTTTAAAGAATATTTAATAAGCCACCCTTCCCCAAAAAATAAACCAGCTGACAAAACAAATGGCCATTTGTTTTGAATTACACTTTATTTACACTTTTTACAGTCTGTTTGCTAATTCACATGCAGCCAAAATAAAGATGACAAAAAAGGTGTTAACTGCTCAGGACTCCTCAAAACCAGAGAGCAAATACAACCCTGAGCCCTGAAGAAGCATTAGCAGGGCAGCTGCTCTGCTGGAAGCCTGGCTGAAGGAGAATTGTGATTAATCAAACACTATGCTTACAAGGAGGGTATCTTGCAATTGCAAGGTCAGCAGGAGACAAGTAAGAGCACAGGATGATCAAAACATACAGTTTGAGATATTTTCATCCTGCATCCAGCAAGCTGGGCCTGCCACATATCAGATGTAGTTTGCAACAAATGAAAGACAACTAAAAGAGGCTTGCTGCAATGACAGTCTCCACAAGTAGAATAAAGTAAGCAAACCACTACATTCTTTACATGCCTACAGCATCACAAAAAATCTCATGTCCTTGCAATTATACACAGTAAGCTTGTATGGGCAGGGAAGATGTGTTTATGTACTTGTAGGTAAAGACACCCTGAATGACCTCCCCTCAGCAGCAAGGCTAATGTTTTTATAAAACAAAGAACAAAATAATTTGCATGCATCCAGATGGCAATGTCATGTAAGCAATTCTCCAGAGCAGAGACTAAGCTCCACAGGGTACAAGATACACAGCTGTGCATTATGAGAGTGCTGATGTTGTTCCATGCTGTGTTGGGAAACATTTTTGTCTAGAGGCATCATATGTCCTTTGAGCAACAAAGGTTTGGAGACACATCCCTGAAACATGTCATGTTTCATACCTCTGGGCACTGTCTCTGCAGTTTGATCATTTCTTATTGGTCTTAAGAGAGGATAAATTCTGGTATTCTAGTAGCATCTCACCCATGATGAGTCATATCAGATGTTGCAGAAACATCTGCTCTAAGATGCCTTTGAATCTCCAGTTAGATGGAATACCTGCCTGGAAAGCTGCTAGTGTCTCAGAAGTGATGAGAAAAGAAACACACTCTTTTTCACTAATTTCTGGATGGTTTCTGAAGAAAATATCAAGATCCTTGCAACAAACAGCCAGTTATTCTAGCTGTTCATAATATATTTTTAATGTATCATGGCCACACCCAGGTTTTCAAGCAGCTTAGGACAGACCACAGTCAGAATTGCATGGACCATGCCTCAGTCACTTTCCACTTCTTACTTGCCTATAGAAAGAAAACTGAACACATAGGATACAATGCGTTCTTGCTCAATATAATTGTGAATAGGAATATAGTTTTTAAAACGGCAATAAAAATAATGATTATGACATCCCAATATAGAGAACCATAGAACTGTTTACATTAAAAAACCCATGAAGATCCTTGAGTCCAACCATTAACCCAGCATTGCCACATCCACCACTAAACTGTGTCCTTAAGTATCATGTCTTTTAAATACCTCAGGGGTTGGTGACACCATCACTTCCCTGGGCAGCCTGTTCTAGTACTTGGTTATTCTTATGATAAAGAAATATTTTTTTTAATCATCCAATCTAAACCTTCCCTTGTGCAACTTGAGGCCATTTCCTCTCATCTTGTCACTTGATACCTGGTAGGAGACTGACCCTCACCTTGCCACAACAAAGGCCAATGGCACCTGGCCTGCATCAGGAATAGTGTGGCCAACAGGACCAGGACAGTGATTGTTCCCCTGTTCTTGGCACTGATGAGGACACACCTTGAGTGCAGTGCTCAGATTTGGGTCCCTCACTACAAGAACAACCCTGAGGTGCTGCAGCAGTGCAGAGAATGGTGATAAAGTTGGTAAAAGGTCTGGAGCACACAAGCTGTGAGAAGTAGCTGAGGGAGCTGGGTGTGTTTAGCCTGGAGATAAGGTGATTCAGGGGGGGAACTACATTGCGCCCTACAACTTCTTGAAAGGGAATTGTGGTAAGGTGGGAATCAGTTTCTTCTCCAAAGTATCAAGTGACAGGATGAGAGGAAGTGACCTTAAGTTGCACAGCAGAAGGTTTAGTCTGGATATTAGAACACATCCGAGCCACAAGTAGCCATTTTGTCCAGGAAATACTGTGGGAAACAGTGTCAAAAGCCTTACTGAAGTCAAGGCAGACATCCATAGCTGTTCTCTTATCCACTAAACATGTCACCTTGCTGTAGATCAGGATGGTCAAGCAGGACCTGCCTTTCTTAAAACCAAGTTAGCTGGGTGTGGTCCCCTGGGTGTCCTGCACATGCCACGTGATGACACTCAAGAGAATCTACTCCACGATATTCCTCAGCACTGAGGTCAGGCTGAGGTCAGGCCTGTAGCTCCCTCGATTCTCCTTCCAACTCTTTTTGTAGATGGGCATCATGTTTCCTGACTTCCAGCCAACTGGGGCTTCCCTGGTTAGGCAGGACTGCTGGTACATGGCAGAAAATGTCTCAGTGAGCACTTCTGCCAGCTCCCTTGGATAGGTCTCAGATGCCCCCATAGACTTGTATGTGTGTCCAAGTGGTTCAGCAGGACACTGACCATTTCCCCTGGATCATGGGGCTTCATTCTGCTCTCCATCCCTGTCTTCCAGCTCAGGGGGCTGGGTATCCAATGAACCAATGCTTGTGCTATTAAAAACTGAGGCAAAGAACACATTATGCATAGGAATAACCTGATCATATCTGTGTTGTGTTGTGTTGTCTTATAGGAGAGAGTTTATCCCAGACTGGGTGTGATCAACATAAAAAAAAAAACTGGAAATAACCCCTTGGTGGGTTAAACAGACACATTTAATTGTGTTGTTGAATCTATTTTTTACTTGTCAACCGTTAACACATAAATGAGGAACTATGAAGGATGCTATTATTTACCTGCTAAGGATACTACATTCCAGTTGTAAGCATTTTTAAGTCACAGTCTGTCTTCTTTCTTTTTCCTCTTGAATCAATGTAGAGTATCTCCTACAAACTACACAGAGGAAGGGTTTGCAGGGGTATTTATTCTTAGTTGTTATTCCTGATTCTTCTTATTCATCTTCTGTCATTGGTGCTGCTCTTTTGAAGTAAAAAAAAAAGTACACAACTCTGAATTAGCATACATTTAAATGGAAGAATGTAATTCAGACAGCAGCTATACAAGAATGAATCAGGAATTGTTATCTCCTTTAAACACAAACCTTTCTGTAATACAAATCAACTTTAGCAGATTAGACCTTCATTATGTTCAGTTTTACATCAATGACAATCCTAAGATCTCATAGCTTGGGAAACAGCAGGGGTGAAATGTGAGCATTCAACCACTGGAAACTGGTTTGACAGGTGCAAGGAAGTTAAAAAATGCAGCTGCAGTAACCATAATATTTCTATTCTTAAAGGTATTTCACACATTAATACTTCTGCAGGATGACACTGGTAATGCCAGCTGGATGCTTGGTAGGCAATTCCCGACAAGGCTGGGGCCAGCTTTTATAAAGATCCCCCACAGGATTCAATCTGAAGCATGCGGTGCACAGGTCAGGATGCTGGGAGAACTCAACCATCCTAAATCCTGTCCATAAGCTGTTTGCTGTGCCATTATATATTTTGTCAATATGCACGCAATTTCTTGCAACCAAGGAATAAAATTAGTCTTTAAAAACATGGTACAAGTAGGCACTACTCAGAATCAGAACAGGTTTTATTGTGGTTGCAGAAATGAATGGACTTACAGCAGGAACTAAGTGCAAAACCTTGTTCCTTGTTGTACAGGGTTTTTGCTGCCCTCTGCATTTAAAGTGGTACAGCACCACCCTGCCATGACTTGCAGTTTGAGACATATGCGGAAGACATCACCATGATATTAAAAGAAAATAATTCATTAAAAACCGAGGGGGAGGGAGAAGCGTGGCGCGGGAGCGGCTGTGCCGAGCTGACCGGCTCAAGAGCGCCACCTGCTGAGGAGGAGCTGCGGGGCCGGCCCACAGCAGCTCCCTGGCCCCGCCCGGGACCGGACCTTGCGCCGTGCTGCCCTGTCCCACACACACAGGAAAGCTTTCCCTGCCCCTTCCCCTTCAGAGATGGACAAACACAATCAGGGACAGCGTCTGTCTGGCAGCTGTCGAGAAATCAGGCTCGGCCTAAGTGCAAATGAACTGGGGATTTAGAAGGTGAATATTACCCACCTGTCTCCAGATTTCAACAGTAGGTTTAAAGGATCCACATTCAAATCTTCCCGAATTTCTTCTTATAATGGTCTCTTTCCTCAGCTTAATAAGACTTTTGTCATCCTATATTAATAAATGTTGGTAGTTTATGCAATAGGAGCTCTTTTCCTTTGTTACAGCTGAGACAAGATTTCTGAGAGAGATAAAAGTACAGTGTGTATGAAGGAAGGACAGGAAGCAGACAAAATATAGTTTCTACTGTCAAGCTCATAAAACTGAAGAAACTACAGGTCTTCTTCTGTAAGTGAATGCTTGTATTTTCACATCAAAAAATCTCAGTCTGTGTCAACACTGCTCAGCTTCTACATCAGGTAACACAACCTTCTTATTAGACCTCAAAACTAAATACTTACAAACGGAGTCAGATACTGAGAGAGGGAAAACATTGAGATGAAGGTCTAAATCCTCTTTGGGGCTGGATTTATTTCACCATAGTGGCATAGCCACTCAGAAACAGGGGATGGGATGTCCTCAAGCACCTGAAAGGAGTCCAAGCAACAGAAACCTTACACCTCCAGGAGACTTGGACTATTGTTTGTAAGGCACAGCCTGCTATCCCTCTATGCATATACTCAGCATTACCATTCACATACAAGTCCTGAAATAAAAGGAAAATTCAGGAAACTGAAGGACATGAGCTTGCTTTTTCTTCCTCGCAACATCTCATGGCAGAGTAAAATGAGGGGGAAAACCACAAACCACACATCATCTTCCAAAGTAATGGAAGCATCAAGAAGGAAAAGGCTACAGGCTGATCTGTTTCATGGCTCACAAACTGTATTTCCTAGAATGTGGAAATGAAGCCTACATGAATAAGCTGTTAACAAGTCTAATTCAGAGAGTGTTCTGAAGAGAAAAATCCAGTAATCAAGTGCAGCTCTCAGAGTTTGTAGTGCACAGCCTCCAGAGATACAGCAAGGAAGGGTATCTTCATGACCCACACATTTTAAAGTGAAACTGGTAAACTCAGTCAAACTGCCAAGATCTGTCATGTAAAACACACCCATAGAAAGCACCCAGTTTCCACTGCACTGAAGCCATTATATCAGATCTAAGAATTCTCCTTGATGCCTTCATAGGCACTTGAGGAAAATAATTGAAGGGCAGGAAGATAGAGAGAAAATTCTGATGCTTCAGGCTAGTCACTCCTATTTCATTATAAAAGGTACTAATTGGACCCCATGAAAGAAATGTCATAATTTTAAATAATCATAAAACTACAAAATTAAGTGTTTTGATCCACTGTATTTTGTTTTATCTCAATTTTCTGTTCTAATCCACATGGTCTATTAGTAAATGAAAACTGACCACTGCACCAAGCCTTCTCATAAAGGCGCTTCTGTGTAGTTGTGTTTTTTTCTTTCATGTGCTGTGTTCAGAGAAATCATATCACCAAAACTGCTTGGTCCCCTTGCCCACCATGGCACTTTTAAATGGACACAGTTTACTCCCCCTTTCAAAGTAGTTATTTCACATAAATATTCAGTTCTGAAGTGGCAGTGATGTCCACTGACAATGCCTGAGATTACAAGTTCCTTACATGAGTGGAAGCTGCTCTAGACTCGGCCATCTCTTCACTTTTCAAAATCTTCCAGGGGCTGGGGGGAAGAGAGGGACTTCTCTTTTTTGCTATGATGAAAAATGAATTACAGTCTGAATAGCAAATAACAACAGTGTGTGAACTATTTATATCAACTTACAGGCAGCCTACCATTGAGCATCACAGTATTATCCCAGTCTCCTTTTCATTTTTATTGCTTTGTGTAACTGTGACATGAACTTTGAGGGTACACACAGAAACACATGGTATGTGAAAGCTTGCACATGTGACATGCAGAACTATTTTCATAAGTATTTTGAATTTTTTTGTCTCTAGTAGGCCATACAAAACATCCTGTTCTACAAGAAAATTTTTCCAAAGGAGAAAAAGGTCCTGGTTTACCATGGGTTTCCTGATTTCTTTCACAATATACTAGCAAATGCAATGCTATTTTGGAGAAAGATTAATCTATTTGTCAGGTGGATTTACTTAATTTTCCTAGATGTGTTTCAATCTGCACTAATTCTACCCTGATGATTATTCTGTCAAAATACAATTTTCCCTTTAGTTTCAAATGATAAGATTTTCTTACAGTTATAAGCAGGATGACAGTGTTGGTTCATTTTAATCTTGCTTGTGTGAAAGTGAATATGGAATATATGCATTGAGGTGACCAGCTAGGCAGAAAACCACTAATGTCAGTGGAGTAACTTCTGTAAGATGTTATTTTAAATAATAAACCATTCAGTTTCACATAGAGGTGGCTAGAACAAACTAGTGAATTCAATCCTGCATAAGTTGTTTGGTGGGAAGGTAAAGGTAGAAGCCATTTTCCTGGTATTTAAGACATATAAGCAAGTCTGGAATGTGTAAAGTTTCCTGACATACATCCTACCTTAAGGCTGTAAGGCAGCTGTATACCTGAGACAGTGGAATTGTGGCATTATCAGTTTAACTAAACTTGGTTTTTTATTCACTTTATAAGACCTTCAGACTTAGTATTATTCAGCCAGAAATGAAGGAGAGGGAAAAGGGAGTCATATCCAAAACAATGAGGATTGAATAACTTTAAACAGACAATCATCTAAAATAATTCCTTAATAATCTCTTTTATTCATGACCTTGTTTTTCTTTATACTTCTAAAGGGGACAGTATCAATTTGAGTTCAGACTCATTAAAACTTCAGATCTCATTAACTGCCAAAACAATATCAGAGTGAATGTTTAAAATCTCTTCGTTTTGGAAAGATGTTTCTGCTGAGGGGAATTTATGCAAAATTTTGCAAAGAAAAGCCTCACTCATTTTTCACGATAACTTTTTCCTGCCTCTGGATGGTGCTGGCAGAGGGAATGAAAGCTTCTCTCTAAGGAATTTCAGTGCTCTGTCTTGGTGAGGCATGTGAGCAGCCTGATGCACAGTCGAAGGATGCCAGGGCTATTCACAGAACAACATCACAATGAAAAGCAGATAATGTTCTAATGCAGAGCAGCACTCCCAGTCACGGCAGCAGCCAGGCCTGTGCAGGGGAGGGACCCAGAGCAGACTCAGTATCAGCTTCTCTGGCCTTTCACAGCATGTGCTGCCACCTGGTAGCATTACTCCCACTCTACAAACAGAGCCAAGCCACAGAACCCAGGTAACCTGACAGAGGTACCAAACCTTTGATAAGGCTGACCTTACTAAATTAGAATCCAGATAGATTTCATCACCTCAGTTCTCACACAATGCCTGTGCAAAGAAAAGCAAATAGACCTGTAATATATGACTAGATAGCAAGCTAATACACATTTTGTTTGGTAATAACAGCTTTCAAATGTGAGGTTTCCCTGTAGAATTTAGATGGAAACCTGTTTTCCTATTAAAATGTTGTTTGCCTTGTCCTTGGGATTTTATCTGAAACATTTATTCTTGTTGTAACATTCTATATGAACCTTCATAAATTTTCTCTAAGACCTCAGGCACTAGCCTTATGCTGTGTTTGTTACACCACAATGAATGTTGCATACTGTGTCACAGGAAATTTCCTGAATAATATTAGACTAGAAAATAAATTTAAAACCATGTAGGATAAATGAAATTAATATTTGATTGCAAAAAGCCAGAATGCTCTCAGAAGAGCACATTAAGGATGGGAGCCTACACACTGTGTGTAGGAAATTGGCATGAATAGTAGTAAAGATGTGGAGGAGTGAGCCAGGGTAAGAGCACCATGATCTGTAGCCAGAATGACTCAGTGCTTTTAGTTATGCATTTACACCCAGGGGATGAGCAGTAATAAAGTTCATGTCTTTCTAGATCAAGGTCTTCAAAAGAACCTGACCAGGAATATGACCAGGAATTTCACGTGCATTCAACACACAACATTCCCCATAGCTCTTGCCAGTCAAGTACTTCTGCTATAATCTGATTCCACATCAGTGCTGCTTCCACAAATTCCACCTGTGTAATCTATTCTTTTGACAGACCTGCAATTTACCCAAATTTACAAACTTGTGACTTGCCCAACACTACTCAACAACTTTGTCATACAACTGCTTTGGCACTGACCCTACCACAGTTATGCTATGTTGCAGAAAATTATGGAACTCCTGCGAAGACTAGAAAGAAATTGGAAACAATTTGAAATCACAACTACAGACTGTGATGCCTGTCCAGGCAGGGACATGAGGACCAAAGGTCACCATCATGAAGTGGATTGTCCTTCATATAAGTAGATGTGAGAAAGAGTTCAAGATATCAGAAATATCTGATACAGTACAAGGTCTAACCTTGTAAGCTATTGATGAGTCTCCATTTGGCATTTCTCCTTTTTTTTTTTTTTTTGAGTTTTCCCATACACCATCAGTCTTCCAAACTTCTTTGGAAAGTTTTTTTTTTCTAAATTTGGAGTCAAACTATCATGAAGGTTTGGGCTTTTCCCCCATGTATGAGCAATAGGCTTATTTTCATTTTTTGCCATATCTTTTTTAAAGATTGTCATTTTGTTCTTATTGACTTGCTAAAATAAACTGTATTGTCTTACAGCTTTTCAGACTGGATTTTCTGTGTGTCTACAAAATGTCTACTGATGTACAACACCAATTACCTAAAATGCACCAAAATTTACCTGATTTGCTTTCAGTTCTCCTGACTTTGTTTTGCAGGGTGCCAATAGAAATGCTTGATGGTCATAGAAGCAGGCAAGAGATTGCAAGAATTCCCTATGGAAGGGCTCAGAGCAGTGTGAAATCAGACACACAGGACTCCCAGAGAATTGATTAAGGGTCCTGACCCTTAACCATGGGGTATCAGAGCCAGATGAAACAGAGAAAAGCAGCTTTATTACTCCACTCAGGCTCTAGTCACAGCAGAAGCAGCATGAAGCTCTCTCTCTACATGGCAACTCTGACACTGTACTATGAAATTTGTTAATAGTTACTTGTAAGCACATGCTCCAAAAGCAGGGGAATGGAAATACCCAGGTTCCACTACAACTATTTCAAGTATCAACAGCTGCATGGCACCAGGAACTTCCTGGGAATTTACAATTCATAATGACTTTAGTATATTAAAAAATAGAGTAATTCCATAAAGTATCTTTCTAAATCATGTACAGTTTCATTCCAGGTTTTAATGTCAACTGAGCCAGCATAATTTATTTTTTTTCAGTAGTTTCACAGTACATCTCTCCAACTTCCCAATTTTTCAACAAAAAATTAACCAAAGAGTTCTTAAATGTTATTATTCTACAGGTATCATTCTGAATACATTTTTAGCAAGATGTAAGTAAGGAAGTTATCTAGTCTTGTTAGACTAATTTAAAGTAGGAAACTTCTATTTTATTACTATGGGGACTGTTGCACATACGCTGTTTCCTTTCTGTATTAGCTACTAACACCTTTTTTGGACATTCTTCCCCATTTGATTTTATGATTAAGAGACACCAGTTCCTTTGAAGCTTATCTCATAATTTACCTTCCTCTTATAGAATATTAGAGACTTTAGATTGAGAACAAACAGGAGTAATAATTTCATATGTGTGTCTCAAACACATGCCACAGTTGTCACTGCTGTTTTATATATATATATTTACATACATGTTGTGTAAGTATGTGTGTGCATAAGTCTAGAAATAATAAAAAAAAGAAAGGGTGGTAACAGAAAATTTTGATGTTCCATCAAATCACAAGGGATAGAGAGTTTATCTATTTAGCTAAATGTACTCAATATGGTCCTCTCTGAGACAATGTCTTTCCTTTTTAAGCTGCTATTTGTGATTTAAAGCAACTCAAAACTAGAGCAAAAGGAAAAAGTTACTTTGCATTAATGGAAAATTTGTAGACAATTTGCTGCAAGATGGAAAATTTTATATCACTTTTTTTGAATGTCTCCTTTTTCTTACCTTCTGGATCCCAGGTACATATAAAAATCAAAAGCAATTCTTGATTGAAAAACGTTGTCCCACAAGGCTTTTGTTGAATTCATCAAATACCTTAGAGGACACGTGGCACCAAAATTCATTTAGGGATAGATATATTCATAGTCATGAAAAATGAATGAACAACTCAAATGTTCATAAAAGTAACAGCTCTTACTATGATATCATTAAGAATTTTTGAAGTCCTTTTATAGTCCCAGGCCATCAAATCAGGCCTTAAAACACACGGATAGCATATAATTAAAATTAATGAAAGGACTCTTGAGAATTTGGCTGATTCAGACACAGATAATGTAAAAAAACAGCACCAGAACTTTTCAGGTCTCACTCTCCATATTCTTACAAGGAAGAAAGTCATGCTGTGAAGCTGAAGACATGAAGTTCCAGTAGGAATTTAGAAGCCATAGAAGCCATAAAAGAAGCATATACAAGGTTTTCTGTCCCACATCTCCAACGTGAAGGAGGTCCCTTAGAGAACATGGGGAAATTAATTATCATGTTGATCTACTATCACTAAAGCCATGCCAATGTTTTATTAAACAGCAGCTTTTGACTTAACTGAAAAAATAAACATATTCAACTAGTAACTCTCAATGTTACTAAAACAAAGCAAACAAACAAAGGCGTTTTGTCTTCATTACGACTCTAGCTTTTATTGAGGCAAATCTTAGTAGAAGCACATTCAGTTAACAAGAAATTTTAATTTCAAGGCCTAATGCACATGATGAAGTCTCAGGCAATAAAATGTATCACAGCTTGAATGTGTCATTCTTCCCTTTCAACACATAAAAAGATGTTTGCTCCTTAGATATCAGACACAAGAACCCCCATGGGTCAGAAAAAACAGTTATTGCAACTGTAGGCTTTTATTCTATTAAAGACTTTCTGAAATGTTGGAAAGACTTTTCTCAAAGTTATCAGTGTGATGAAAGACCACATATTGGGCAAGTGGAATCAGTTTTGGCGCTGGAGTTGAAAATTCAGAAGCTTGGGAAAAAGACTTTCAATCCTCAAAACATTCTCTACTCACTACTAAAAACAGAAATGGGGTCTTTGATGTAGAAATCAGTATTTACAATTTAAATAATTATCTTGCTTTCATTAATTCAATCCTTTTGACTTCTTTCTGAAAGAAAAATAACGGCACAGTGTATCTGAACTACTAGTGAAAGGCATGATTATCCACTTTTAACTTTGCTTTAGTTGCTATTTAGTGTTCATAAATTATTTTAATGTTTAAAAGACTTTTTCTTCTCTTTAGTGCTAGAACTCAATTCCCAGATAAACTGTAGCTCCCAGAAAGAAAACCCAACATGCCAATTTCATCTTAGTGTTGATACTTGTGTTGTTACAGCTCCATGGGAAAAAGTCTCAGCTGGTGTACGTGGCTACAGTTCGACTGATCCCATGGAAGCTGGGCAGCCTGCACTGAGGCTTTGATATTTGATCATGAGAATTTTCAAAACTGTGAGATGCAGAGTCCAGTTCAGAAGAGAGTATTGACTACTAGCTGCCTTCCTCTAAGTGGTTAATTGATGACTAATTAGTCATTTAGATTTACCTCAATATAAATCCTGCTTGAAGAGTATTTTCCCTAACCTCAGCCTCCAACAAAGATTTCACCGAAAGTGAGGCAGTTCCCAGAAATATCTCAGGAAAAAACCCCACATGGATAAAGGTCTGCTCCATTCCCTTATAAACCAACATGTTTCACCTGCAAAATTCAAACCACAGCATTATCATCAGAGCTCATCAAGGGCACACATTCTCACCATTCTAACATAACAGCACTCTTTGTAATTTGAGCATATTAAAGAAAAGCTCCTGAATTCCAGCTCATCACTAAGCTGAACTTTATCAGTACACAGAAAAACCTCAGGAACAGCACTTTGACACCATTCAGCCAGGGTTGCCATCCAGTGCAGTCCTTCCCTAAGTTCCCATGCAGGACCTCTACTTTGAAGTGTCCTTGCAAGGAATTCAGAGATGTGCTTTATATACCAGTGCCATACACTTAACACCTTTGCCCTGACAAACCCTGAGGACTTACATATGCTCTAATCAATTTCTCCAAACAATTGCAGCAGGCTAAAATATACTGAATGGGGTTTTTTTATGCTTTTGCTCTCACTTTATTTGCTTGCACATGTCCAGTGACAACACCCAGGCTCTAACAGTGCAGGCACTATTGTTTCAATTCCTTAATAAATATTACCAAATAACCACCCACGCAACAGTGTTGATCCGTTGTTAAACTGAAAATTATGGAGCAATGATAGCTTTTTTGCAATTTTTGTAACTTGCATAATTCATGCTTTATTATTTAGCTACCATTTTCCACCATCTCATTCAATTGGATATTTCCTGTAACATACCTTTCACTAAAAACATCTTAATTTACCCACTGGCTTGTAACTTACAATCAAAGTAAATGCATATACGATGTGTGATAACTAATAAAAATACAGGCACATCTGTGCCCTTGCCCTCTCCCTACCCCTCCATTACAGAACAGGACAATTTTGTGGGGATTGAGGGGTATGTTTGCCATTCCAAAGTAATTTATACAAAGTGGCTGAATTTTGCTTAATAGCAAAAAACCCTTCCAGAATTCAGGCTGGGACTATGGCTTTCCTATACTAACAGCTTTCAATATTGTCTCCATGCCCTAATTCAGAGAAAGAGCACTGCCTATCTGGTAGTCACAGCCATAACTCCCACTTTTCTGAAACACTTCTGTTAATTTCTTTCATAAGTTTAGGATGTGGAAATAAAGAAAATAATTATCCAATGTTCACTATTTTTCATGTACATCTATGTATAACATGGAACCTTGGCAAGTACCACACCCATTTTACAGCACACAAATTAATTTCCATCTTTGAAAACATTCCTTTATGTATATTTTAATCCTAACAGTGATATTGTGAGATAGGTTTTGAAAAATCTCTATGGTTCTGTGGGCTCTAGCCTGCTTTTCCTGAACTCAGTTCTTTCATACAAAGACTTCTGGGAGTGCCTGAATTCGTGCATGCGTGCAGAGAGTGACAGCAATGAAATGCAGTGAGCCTGCAAGATGAATAAAATCACAGCTGGAAGGAGCTCCCCCAGAAACACAGTACCTACATTTGTGTTTTGAGATCAGAAAATGATCCTGATATGGAGTGAAAAGTATGACTGAGGTTGCAAAAGCAGAGGGAGAAAAGCAAACCTATTTTTTAAAAGTGTAAGAAGGACCTGAGAATTGCAGATCACCCAGCTGAATGAGGTATTTGGGAAGCTTCTGGAAGACTTGCAGCATTCTGAGAATAGTGATAAATAAATAAAATAATCTTCTTCATCATGTAAACAAAACATTTCATTACAGCAAGTGAATTTCCTTCTAGCTGGCTTAGTGAACAAGGTTAAGCAAAAGATATCACCTCTCATATTCAGTAAGGCACTTGACACTGACATTACAATAAACTGGAAACAGTTGGCCAGTGAAATAATCTCAAAAATTAGCAGTTTATGACCTTTCAGACTGGGAGACTTTGAGATCTTTCAGAAGTCTGCCCTATGATCACTTTTTTTAACTATTTGAGCCAAAATATCTATAAATTATTTGAGTAATTAAATAACACAGAAAACTCACACATCACATTGTACTGAGATAATTTAAAAGCATATTGAAGGAAAACACTAAGATTTATAATAACCCTGGTAAACGAGAAAAATTATTTAAAGAGCGTAAGATAAATTCAATTAGAACCACAGCAAAGCACTGCCCATAGTAAAGAGAAATAAAGAGCTTAAATACAAAGGGAAACAAACTATCAGATTATACCAGGGAAAATTCTGGTCGTTAAGATTAAACCTGAATAAGAGCCAGCTTATTCTAAACTGTATTAACAGAAATATTGTAAATCTGAAATGGAGAAAATTGCTCTGCTTTTCATCATCCTAGTGAGAGCCTAGCTAGAACCCTGACTGTAGTTTGGGCTGTCTGCTTAAGGCAGACAAAAGCAAATTACCAAATCCTGAAGAGAACATTAAGAGTCAAAGGTTTAAAAATGTGAACTAAAAGGAAATGCTGCACAAATTCAGCAAGGTTAGTCTAGAGAAGAGGGGTCTTACACGTAACATGACAACAGCTCTGTAACATGAAAGCTGGTAAAAGTGCTACAGCGATAAATTTTTCTCCTGTTTCACGGGGAAGAGGAAGAAGAGAAACAAACTTTGGCTGCTGAAGAGATTTCAGATGGAGTCTGAAAAAGAAATTTCTAATTCACAGTGTTTCTGTGTCTCTCATTAGTGTCCAGGGAAGTTGTGTCACTGCTTAGACAGAAAGGGACAAAACAACTGTCATTAACGCTCTCACTGAAAGAAGACAAGCTGGATAAAAAGGTCCCTTTCTAGTGCTACACTTCTGAGATTTGTAAGTATTCTTTTGCTAGAAGACACTAAACAAAATACTGCAAAATATTGTACAGCGCTGGTATTTGCAGTTTCACAGTAAACATGTCAAGCTGGTTTTTCTCCATCTTAAAATAACTGAAAGCCCAGATGGTCCCTGAAGTGCTTAAATTGCATTGATCATCACCTGTTCTGCATCGTACATTCTTTAGTACATTCAAGCTGTGAGCACTGTACACATTCATGCAGCTTTACAGCAAGAATGATAGGTAATAGTAACTTTTCCCAAGCTTATGTGTATGCCACCCCTGAATAGAACATTTTACCATTGTTCATTTTTTAAGCTTATTTTTAAGTCATTGAAAGAGTTTGAGTAACAGCTAAGTTATTTTCTGCTATTCAAAACAAGTATTTTAAAGCTGCCTAGTGTTTTGTAGAAATTGTGTAAAAGCAACATGAAGTAATCACAGTAGACACATTCTTTTTTAAATCCCAGTTCACAATGTCCATTGCTATCATGTCTGAAGCCCATGGAATATGTGCTGGTGCTGTTTTTTCCCTTAATTATACTCACATTATGAAGAAAGCAACACTGGTTTTAATGCTGATTCCTCAAGAAAATGTCAATAATGTAAATTTCTCTCTAATGATATTTGGGGTGGAAAAGGAGCAGCATTTTGTGTTTTGGCAACACATCCCCATATCTTCTCAAAAAGATGGTGCGGAACAGATAGGACCCAAACACTCTCTTAATTAGGCTGGGTTACAGCATTGCATCTGTGTACTATATTTAACACATGTAAAAGGTATTCAGCAATTGAGCATTCTTATTGATAACCATATTCCAGACCCTTAATTTTCTTAGAAGTTCTAATCACGGACTGTTGAGAAGGATTTTTATCAAATAATATTGAAAGAAAGATTGCTCAAAAATGATTGATTTTGGATGAGCCAATTTTTTGCCCATTTGGAAGGAATTGTTTTGCAGAGCACTAGCAAATATGAAACCTTTTAAAATGTCTCTAACAGAACATGACAATGCAAAATCATTCATCATGCTTGAAAAGTTGGGCTGTAGTATGTTCCCAATCAAGATTATGCTTGAAACTGAGATATAAATATATGAACTGCAGAGTTCAAAGTGCTGCCAAAATGACCAACCCTGTCTGCTATATTTCTTAGAAGAGTGCACAATCATCCTGGTCCATAAAGAGCTGCTGTTTCTAAAAACAAGTCAATTTTTGTCTTGCCCTCTGGCTTTCATTTTAAAAGCATAACTCCACATGCAAGCCAAAGAACCAAATACTATTAAAATATTTATTTTTACAGAAGGTTCTGTCTGCTTGTCTCCTAAGCAGAAGTGTGATGAGACAGTGAAATCACTGACATTTCAGAACTCAAGCCTTTTGCAGTAACAGGGACACACCAGTTAAGGAGGATTTTATGCCTGCTCCAATTTTATTGTGATCTGAAATGTTCTAAATTGGCTGTGTCTGCCAAACCCTAAGTTTAATTGTGAATGTCCAGACAAAAACAAGAATGCAACCTACTTGAGTCCATGCCTGTCAGAACTACCCTCATTATACATATATGATGAGTTATGAACCCTTGTAAAATTCTGGCAGAATATTGCAGCAGGAGGTTCTCTATCTTACAGGAAGAAAGGTTCTATTCCAGTATAAATAAATATATAACATATTTTTTTTAAAGCCAACTACAAGGAGATGTTACCAGTTAGTCAAACATCTCCTATTATACCTAGAAGAAATGGGAAAGAAATTGATTTGGCTTTCTTCCTTCAGCTTTGGCCCATCAGAAGTTTCCTGACTCCAGCACTAAGAGTTATAGATGATCATCCAGTGGAGCCCCCAAACTTATGAGCTGGGCTGAACAGAGCTTGTCAGAGCTGAGTTAATATACACTCCCTTGCTTCAGGGTTTGCAGCTTGCCTCAACACTGTGCTCACTGACTTCAGATCTCCAAGCACAAGTGGAACACTTCCACGTCTGCTTGCAGCAGGAATATGCAAAGCAGAAGATTTCACTCACATCTGTGTGAATAACAGTATTTAGACTATATTCTTTCTCAGATTCCGTACTCTAGGTTCAAAAGGAAAGAAATTAGTTATTCTGAACCTCTTAGACAGTCAGTTTTTCAAAGCACTTCCCTTTAGAACAGTTTTAATGAGGTTTTAATTGCACTTTTCTTCCTTAGGCAGCACATACCTTTTCACAAACTGTTTGTGTAGCATTAAATATACCCTCCCAGCAAGCAAACATTTGGTACCTAACATTTTGCATTAAAGTATTTAGTGTTTGACTTGAAGTTCTTCCATCATTACCTTATTGCTATGGTGGTCCTTCACTGGAATTCAGCCCATCATGTAGCAAAAAATCTTTCCAATTATGTCTCCATCCCATATTCAACCGCCTTGTTCTACAGGTTGTGGAAACAGTGTTCATGGCAAGGCATTAGAGTTTTCCCAGGATTCAAAGTCACCCTACACAGCTGACTGGAAACTTCAAAACAGTACTAAGATGTGCATTGGCTGTGTGCCGGTGTTCTAAAGGGATTTTTCTCTGGTAGGACAAGAGGATTAGGCAATGTGAAGGGGAGAAAATCAGCTAAAATCCCATGTGGGGAGTGAATTGAAGCTGAGGATTATATTCTCTAGAATCAAAACAACAAAGGTATAGACCAGACTATGGAAAAGGCTTGCACTTACTTGTTTTTACCTCAGAAAACCTGTTGTGATGCTCACCAAACCTTAGAGCCACATTTTTACATCTAAAAGCTCTACTTTCTACATCTTGAAGTGTGTCTAGATTATCCTCTGGAGCTTGCATGTTCCATTCTTTACAACAGAGATAATCAAGTAAATTCAGTCCCAGTTGTTTCCAGCTCAAGTGTTAGATGAGGGATATTCTATACAATAATCTAATAATCTTATCTGGAGCCCTGGCAGAAAGCATTTCGAGATTCAGGTACCCAATCCATTGTCAGCATTGCTGACTGCTCAATTACAAACCATCACTGAGAGATCAGAAGGAAAAAGAAGCTGGAGAAAGAATCATACATGACTTTCAGGAACCACAAGAAAAGCTGTGTGAACAGTTCAGGCTTTAGCAAAGTCAACCAGAGGTCTACAAACTTTTCTAATGAGCATGTGAATAACATGTTTTAAAAAGAAATATATGTATTTGAAACTCAGCTACCATTCATGAATTTGATTTAAAATTTTTTTTGAGAAAAACTTTTTCTCACACACATTTGTGGCACCATTTTACTCAGACTGGATTATTTCTGGAAGTCATATCTAGCTAGTTTTTATTCAAACACTTGATAATTTTTTCCTTTCAAAAACATCTGTATTTGGAGACCTTGTACTGCGTGTCACTGAAAGCATGTTTGCTGGTAAGCAACCGCATGTAACATTTTACATATGCATTTTACAAGATTATTTTCCTGGTTATTCTCTTAGCAAAAATTTTAGAGATCCATTTATCTCTTGGAAAACATTTTTTTTTCCTTAATGAGTTACATTTTACAAGCTTCCTAATACTTCACACGTGTTTGACTGGCCAGCAGATTGCAATAAGATACCTAGACTTGCCCTTGGGAGTCATTTATTCAAGGACAACTCAGTTCAGGCTGCTCACTTACAGATGTTAATGTAAGATGAGCTGTGTTACATTAATGGGTAAACAGCTACCTAATTAGCAGTCAGAAAACCTCAGTAGGTAAGTCAAAAGTACAGAATAAAATTCCAGCCATAAAATCTAGAGGAACAAGATGAATTTGCAGGAACGTGGTGCTGAATGCCCAGCACTGTGGTTAAACAAGCTTGCACTCTGCAATCCAGCACCAATGCCTATCACTGTGCTCACACTTTTTGTCTTCAGCACCTCCACATTTTTTCTGACAGTATAAAATTTTCATACTATTTTTCCACCAACTTGTTTAATTTTTTCTCTGCTTCTTATACAGGTCTAACTCTTCTGCCAATTAAGTCAATGGGATTTTTACAGTTGACCTACATCGAAGAAATACTGGCTTTCGGCCTATTGAGTTACAATTTCCACACAAGTAACACTAGAGAGGTGTTTTTTTCACTTTACACATGATAAAGAGCTTCTAAGGAATATGAGTGAATGGATAAAGTAACTAAACATAAGTCAGAGATCAAAAACCTCAAAAAGATTAATTAACATTAAATTAACAATTAAAGCTTCTGTTGTGAGCAATGTAGTTTCATAAACAATAATGACTCTTATCCAGAAAATGAATGGTGTCTGAACACATACTAAAAGGGTTTTATATGTATTACACTGATGAAAGATGATGACTTAAAAACAACTTTAAGTGGTTTCATTTAAAACACTATTAAAATCAAAGTCCTTTCTCCAGCAAGATTTTCTAAAACCTTTACTCCAGTTCATTAGACAAGCAAAAACCCCAAAGATCCCTCTTGCATTAAACTGTATTTTGCTTGGTGCTGGTGAGACTGCTACAAGATAAAAGGCTTGTGAGGATATGGATTTGAAGTATTACAAATTACTTTTTAACTGCGTATCAGTGCCATTTTATTGATAATGAGGGATTTGCTGACTATTTACTACTGACATTTTAAGAAGTTGTTCTGTAATCCAAAATGATCTCCTATTTTACAGCATTCATTTTTAAGCCAGGATCCAGAGGGAAAAAAGTAGGCATTTGGCACAATATGACATTTTGATGTATTCTGAAGAGTTTTTAAAGGACTTACCATCCAAAATATCAGGAAAGATTAAAAAATACGTAAGGACATTTTCATTAGAGATTAGCTCTTCTCAAAAAGTTCAGATGCTTTTATATGAAGCACAGGAGTTCAAAGCCTCATCTGAAAGAGTTTCATGGAATTGAGGTCTTTGGGATGCATCAAGGTGGTCTTTTGAGACTTCCCATTCTTCATATAGCTTCTTGTAACAGACATTTAACAAGTTGTAAAAGGAAGATAAAGGCAAACTTGCATGGAGTTTCAGGACTTTTCGATCAAGCAGGCACTCACAGAGCATCCTTTTAGCACTCAGATCAAAACTAGTAAGAACCAGGAACCTTATGAGGCCTTAAAGGGAGACTGGAAGTGGAGACACTGAACTATTCTTAAACTTCAAGAGAGTTCTGTTACAGTTACCTATAAAACTGAAGTTAATTCAGCTTGCCTGAAATTGTTTTGTTTTTTCTTTAACTAAATTGTTTATTCAAGATTTTCTTCTCTTCTATTTCTACAATAACTTTTCTACAATAACTGGTGTGGCACCTTTGTCAAAGGAATGCATTAAACACAGTTTAATGGTGCACAACAAAAAGTGAAAACTTACTGGCAAGCACTAAATTGTAACAAACAAAAAAAAAATAGGAAAAAAGAAAAAGACAGGAGGTGGTAATCAAGAAGGGGAAGATGTCAGTGTTTGAAAGAATCAAAGTTGCAGAAGATCCTGGACCTGTAAAAATGAGCAACAAGAAAAATGAAGTAAATGAAGTAAAAATCATACCCAGCACTGGTGAGGCCACACCTCGAGTGCTGTGTCCAGTCTGGCCCCTCAGTTTAGGAAGGATGCTGAGCTGCTTGAGCGCATCCAGAGGAGGCAACAAGGCTGGTGAGGGGCTGGGAACACAAGGGAAACATGGGTTGGATATTAGGAAAAAGTTTTTACAGAAAGGGTGATAAAGTACTGGAATGGTCTGTCCAGGGAAGTGGTGGTGTCACCATCCCTGGATGTCTTTAAAAAAACACTGGATGTGGTACTTGGTGCCATGGTCTAGTTTTTGGTGTTAGGGCACAGGTTGGATTCAGTGATCTTGGAGGTCTCTTCCAACCTAGTCATTCTGTTGAATTCAGTTGAAATGCAATAAAGAAATAGTGAGGCAGTTCACAGGCTAAGTTGTGCTACAATTATTAGCTGTTTACTGTCCTAGAAAACATGATCCATTCCTCTTATAGCCTTATTATTAATATTGACAAGAACTCATACTCTGTCTAAATACATTGACAGGAGCTGCCAGAATTTTCTATGCCTCAACATGGACTCAAAATTTATTTTCACATCTATATTGAATCACAGGTTTTCCAATACATGAAACATATATTGTACATATAAAGATTCATAGAATAACTGAGACTTCTCAGTTTGTCCATTTCTATTGTAGTGCCAAAATGTGAATTTTGGAGCCTAGCTCTGGACAGGCAACTAAGCCCTTTGGTTTTGGGTTGTATTTTCTTTAACACAGTATTGTGTAGTAATGTGCATAGTACTTTATAAAGACAAAGAATACAGGAAAACCAATAATCAAGTTGTTGATTCCCACCACAGATTCCCTGCCTGAAAGGAAAGCTCTCCATAAAGGAAGTTAATAACCCTGGTCTGCCTGCCTTCCTGAGACAGGACATCACTCAGATGCTGGTACAAATTCATTGGCTATACATATATCTCTTGCAATATTTATTCATTTTCCTGCTGTCAGTAGTGACAAATTGTTTCCTTGCATTCTTGGGTTAGAAATGAGCTGCTTTTTTTTTTTTCTTATATACCTCCCAACACCTTAGTCACATCCATAGCAGTTACAGAACTCAGAGCAACAGCATTTTATTAAATATGTAGCAACAAAAATCACTGTAAAATATCAAGGCTAAAGAAGAATCTTCATGAAGCCTTCAACAAATCCGCTCATATCCCATCACAGTTTTTTTTTTAAATTAAAAAAACAAAACCAATGATAACAAGCTCAACAAAACAACAAAACCAACTCCCCTATTGTTCTATGACTATACATAAAGAATTTTAATAGTGCAAAAATAAAACATGGGCAAGAATATTTTTCAGCCTTTTCAATAGAACTTTTTCCCATATTCACACATAACAAAGTCCAGCATCAAAACTGTAATTTAAAACTAAAAGTTAAAGAACAAAACAAAGAAAGTGTACAGCAAAAGCTCTACTGAACAATGAGCTCCAGAAATGACAGCCTGAAAGACATTCATAAAAATCAAAGGGTAGATCCGCTAGTTGGACCAATAAATTAGTCAGCTATGGTCCTCCAGAGCATTCAGTGACAAGGAAAAAGTGAAATTCTGGATGCTGAAAGATCAAAGAAAATTAAGTAAATTCCACACAAATCCAGGAGACTATCTTAAAATTTTAGTACAAACATGACTCCCAAAGGCCCATTAAAGCCCCAAATTATTCTAAGATTCTACAATTCCACCATGCTGAGTCAAAAGCATCTTCCTTTCATATCATAAAGCAGTTCTTTGCCTGAATTTTGTGCACTGTAGAATGAGGGCAGGTGAATCTTCACCTTTTATTTGCTGCATGTCATCAACTACAACTACAGCGCCGTAAATCCACATTTTATTTTCTCTGTTGGACTCATTGGTTTTTTAAAAACTAAACTACCATGAAAAATACTCAGAAAATATTAAATAAGCATGAACATTTCAACTGAACTACTTGAGAAAGTATTAACTTTGTTTAGATGTTCTCTAGCTTGTTCTGTAGGAAAAGCATCCATAGAGATTACTTAAGACAAAGAAATCAAAACAGAGTACCTTCATTGTGAAAACCAGGCAACATTGCATTCTTGATAGCCATTTACTCTCCTTTTTATGCAAAAGCTTTATTGCATTACATTTCTGAGCATTATTTCAGTATGTTTTAAATAGTTTTTCAGAGTTTATAGACTGTATCAAAGCATATCAAATCAACCAGAACATAGATGTTTGCCATTCTACTCTTTAGCACAATCCTATTTTGGACATTTCATATTTTGCCATTTCTAAGTCTTCAGACAGTTTTCTCTCTCCTGTATCTGAAATTGTGTTTAGTGCTGTCTGGAGCAAGGTGGTAGTGATAATATTAAATTTTACAGTTTCACAGACTGATACACTTTACTTCACCAAATAGAAACAGTTCCATTAAGGGAAACACAAACTGCACTAATAATGTGTGCCCCAGCTGTGACTGTGAAGGTGAGAAGGCAGATTTATTTTCTTTTGCATTCAAGGCTTGACGCAAGTCCCATTTGAAAAATTCGAAAATATTCAAACTTTTGTAAACATCCTTGATACTTAACTAACATGTGATTTGTGTGCAGTGGTTCATGGAGATACAAACATGTTGGATTTTTTTTCCTTTAGATTTGTTCTACATCACTCAAACTTTGGGCTTGGTTAACAAATTGGGGCAGTGAATGCTGACCCCTTAGCAATCACTGTGGGTGATTTTCCCATTTCATCCATCAGCTGGTACCTTTCCTGCATTCCAACACTGTTACACCTGCAGCTTCCTTCCCTGGAGCCTTCCCATCTCTGCTGTCCAGCCACAAGGAGCAGTAAGTTCTCTTCAGGAGGTGAACAGTCCTTAAACCAGGACAAAAACCAGGACAGTTTGGCACCTCCTGCCACCTTCATCTTGTCGATCTGTAAATTATCTGTTCCGTTCAGCCTGAGAGGAATCAACCCACGGGGCGCGACTTTACCAGGCCTGTATTTCGGGAGCTGGTTTGGGCAGGGCTGGGGAAACAGGAGGCTTTGGGTAGAGGAAAATGGCTGGAGCAAAGCTGCGGGATCGGGCCCTCAGTCCCCGAGCCCTCCCCGCCCCGGCACTGCGGCAGAGCCACAGCATGCGACCCGGGCCCTCAGGCCACGGCACGGGCCGGGCTGACAGCGCTCCCAGAAGGTTCCAGAGGCTGAGGGAGGCTCTGCAGCCCCCACAGCGCCAGGGCGGGCCCTGCTCCTCCCTCCACGTGCCCACAGCGCCCGGGGAGCGGCCGGAGCGGGGAGGAGGGCAGCCCACCCGAACCGGAGACATAAAGCAAAGCCGCACAGCGAATCCTGATGGGTTCACGCTGGCTTCAAATCAATGAAGTTTACCCCAGGAAAAGCGAGGTGTGCTGTCTGGCCGATACTTGTCTCGAATATTCTCTGAGGGGGGCCACGGGCGGCCTCAGCGCTGCTCGCAGACCCGGCAGCTTTGCCCCCACAGTGATGGGTGGGACTGTTCTGACAGCAGTACAGCTCCCACTGCAGTTTTCGAGAGGGGAACTCAATTCGTGACCTTGTACTTCCCTGTGCCTGGTTAATTACTGCATTACCCGGGAGATTTTTAAACCATTTCAGATTCTCCCTGAATTACCAGATCCAGGAGTTAATGCATTCCCTACTACATCGCTGCAGCATTTGTAAGGGTCTGGCTATCAGCTTCAAACCCCACGTTTTCCCATTGTCTCTACCAGCACAGTAAAACCAAGTTCATTAATGCCTTCAATCTTTATTACAGCTGATTGCATAGATTCCACCATTCTGCAGAAACAAAGTTATCATAGAAAAAAATCTGAAAAACTATTATCTGTTGAGCCTTTGAGAACTTCACTTGATATTGAAACAGGTAAAGTAACGTAATTCAGTCTCAAGTAGGCTTTCTATTCCATTAAAATTTCATTGATTTGCTGCTGATAGAAAATGAACTACAAGAGACATTGATGAAAAAGCTTTATAAAGGGATATGGCAAGTGATCATCAATTACTGAAGTGTAACTTGAATTGAACTTTAGCACTGTGGGCAGGTGCAGACCCAGGATTACAGAGTATTAGCCAGCAGGCAGTTTTCTCCTTCGTTGTTTTGAATTTGCTTCATTATTAATAGGTCTGGGGTATGAAGAGAGATTAAAAAAAAGAGCCCTGATGCCTGTTAATTTATCACCTTTATCTGTGGCCCAAAGTAAAAGCATCCAAGCCTTTTCAAAGTACCTGGACTCTCTCCTTGACAGAGTATTTTTAGCCCACTGGATGTGAGCTGTTCTGAGAACAGATGGGTTAGCACTCCAAGCACTTCATGACTGTATGTGCACTGCTGTAGAACAGAATGAATAAAAAATGACCCGGCTGTGAAATCCTTATTCCCCACTTCGGTCTCATTGACTTCAACAAATTGTGTACATGTCTCCTCCTCAACAGGAAAACAACGTCTGCCAGTTTCACAATGCCTCCTTGTTTCCCCATTACAAATGGATTCTTATCTACGGTGGGGAAGGGGAAATGGGTGGATTTTTTTCTTTTCCTAGTAATATTTCAAGGTTTAACAAGTTTTCTCACACTCTCCCAATCCTACCTCCTCAGATAAACACTGACCTGGAACTCTGAAGTGCCTGTTTCTAGTCCAGCCTGAGGAGAACAACTGGAATCCAAGCTACTTGTTTTTGCTACAGCACAACAGCTGTTCTGTGGGATGTTTCACCTTTGCAAGGAGCTGGTACATTGCAAAAGTTTCATTTTGTATTTGAATGTGTAGTCTGAATGTTATATTTCTTAATCACATCCAGGAGATTTCTATTGTGATTGATCACAATGTCAACTTGGAAAATTAGATCCCTTTTTTCTGCCAAAGTCCATGAATAGGCTTGGTCTTTTACATAACCATTGATAGAATTAGCCTTTTTCAGAGAAGCTGGAACAGTAGGTCTAATTTCCTTTATGTTATTTATTATTCCATTTAAATTAATTACTTTTTGATCTTTAGACTTTTTAGTAGTGTATAAATGTAAATCATACCCTGTGTATCCAAGCATGTAACACAATATATTCAAAATTCTGGACAAGATGCATCCATTCTTTTTTTTCTGAACTCACTTTCCTAGCTTGATTTTTTTTTTTTCTGGAGAAAATTATCTGGGGTCCTATTTAAACCTTCACAAATGTATTTCAGTCATCAAATCAGATATTTAATGGGCTTGACATTTTGAGTAACTGCTCCCTGGGTATTTTCATTCTCCCTTAAAAGGAAGCTAGCATTAAGGGAGAGAATGGATACCTAATGAAATGTCAAAAACATTGAATATCTGCTTTGAATTTGGAGCATAATGTAGCACATTTTCTTTTAGATATTAATAAAAATATACATTTTTTTCTGTGTTGAGCACATCTTTCATATTTTCTGCAATTAAAAATGCCTTTAAATAATTTTATTCCTTTTTTTTATTTTTTACTCCAAGGAATTGAAACAATTTTGTGAAGCTTGGCATTTTGAAAACAGAACATTTCCCCATTAAATAGTGTCAATGGAAGATTGTAGAGTAGCTCTGGGGAAAGTGAAAAGTGATTTTAACAGTCAGCCCTAATAAAAGGTTTTCATATTTATCAACTAAGGATTGCTACATGAACTCCAGCAAATGTTGTGGGAGCTCAGCATTGGAATTCACTGAGCATTTTTTGTCCCACAGAAGAGTTTGCTTGCATACACCTGTCTCTACTGTTTTCTAGTTTAAAAAATCAGACAGATTCCCATATAGCATGTAGACCACTAAAATTAAAAATAAATTAAGTAGCATGATGTGAATACAGCACATTATAGGTAACAAAATATTGTCTAGAAGGCAAACCAGAACTTATGCATTGCTGTTAGAATTTTTTATTATTTTTTTCCTGGGATTCCTTGAGAGAAAATGTCTACAGTAAAAAATGATAATGAAATATATGCCCTTCTCCACACTTCTTCATTACATTGGGTTTGAATGACTTCCTAAAAGCATATTTCACATTAGCATCAGGCTATCACAAGCAGAAAGACTTTGAGAATCAAGAACAGGTTGGCTATCTTACTAATTGCAGTGTGGAGTTCATTGTACAGCTCTCAGAAATGACTTGCTGTAGTCCATTATTAAGATTAAATTCCTGGATGGGAAGATATTTTCTTGTTTACAATGCTGACATTTCCTACAGGAGAGCAGAATAACCAGGGATACCTTTATTCTGCACTGGGTTTTAAAGTGCTGTAAAAATTTCACTGACAAACTCATCATACTTTATGTAGTAAGCAGCGCATAGTTTCTACATTTGTAAATCAGGATATGCATTCTACATTTTACAATTTTCTGCCCCAAATAACTTACAAGAATACTTAGTAACTTTTGTCTAAGACAGCTGTGTCTGATTTTCCTTTCAGGCTATCCATGCTCTACCAGTTTGTGGAATAGAAGGTGCATTACACTTAGCCACATCTTCATATGCATTGACCATTAATGACAACAATCAAGCAGTTAAAAGAATCAACTCCTACCAAACAAGAATTTGCAATCACTCCCAGTCTACACAAAACCCATACACAAAATATGTCTTTACTGTGTTCTTGATCCACACTCCTTCTGTATCATTCCTGGGGCACTGTAATGTTACTTACTCAACAACTTTTGGGCTATTTTCTCACCCACTAGGAATTTCTTCCTATTGCTGTTGTGTGAGGGAAAAGTAGTGACCACACTACATTGAATGCTAAGCAGGATAACCAGTGCATCACAGGAAGTACTTAATCCAAGCTTTGCCTGCTGTTATATGGAAATTTATATGGAATAAACCAGTGCTGCCTCCTTTCTTTTCTCTCCATGGCTTGTGGACCTTATGACTTTCTCCCCCCCACAGTTCTCATTAAAACTGAGAACACGGAAAAATGTCAGCTAAACTTTAAAGGAGTCATTAACATGCCAAGTGTTTTCTTTGTAGATACTTTGTGAGAACACATGTAGGACCAAACTAAATGTCCAGCCTCTTTTGAAGTTATTTCTCTCCCACAAGAAAAGTCAGTTATTGATGTATAATAAAGATACCATAAAATGTTAACTTTATTTAAAACTACTGGAAGAAATTCCAAGAGAAAAGAAACCAAACCCATTGAAGGTTCCAGCCTAGTAGAAAATTTGCATTAGCTACGGGCCATCATGTAAATATACAAGCTACAGGATTAATCACTAGCAGTAAACAAATATTTGAAGAGAAGCTTTCACACAGCACTTGCATGGCAAGAAATTAGCTATAAAAATCAATTATGCATCATTATCATCTGACAGTATGTATCCAGGAGATTCATCTCAGGCAACACAAAGCAAAGCATCTGGTCAAGTACAAACACCTCATTCTGCAATTGGTAGCCTGACCAGGGACACACTTCACAGAAGTCACTTACCCCATCCTCTTGGGAAGGGAAAAAGAAATCTTAACACAAAGAAATCTTAAAACAAAGCCACAGTAAGACAGAAGAGAAAGCCATTCCTTGAAAATCATTAAAAAATAAGTTCTGTAAATTATGAAAACAAATTTATTCATAGAAAGAGGAAAGCTTCTCCCACTGTAAACTGCCACGGTCTACCTGAGACCAGGTTTGTGTTGTGGTAAATGGAAGAATTTAGACTGCATTAAAATGTGGTTTAATTCCATTAATGCTCAATATTCAGGTTTCTGGTGTTTCAAGGGAAGATTGAGCAGAAGTGGATTCCTAGTTCATACAAAACTAAGGTATTTTACTGTAGTCAGTGTATTAATACTGCCTCACCTCAGGCAAGAAATAGGTTTGTTTAATTTGATTCAAGGTAACTGAAATCTAGTGGAAATTCTCACTGTGAATCTGGTTTTTGGAAAGAGTTTGTACTCAGCCTGAAAATAAATCTCTGTTATAAAAACAATTTTTAGGTATCTCGTTCTTGAGAGAGGTGTTATTTTACTTAGCTTACCTTTTGTTCAGCACAATAGGGATTTCTCAAAAGAATAATCCAGGACATCTATTATAAAACTAATATGCAAAAACTCATGCTACATCATTATTCCATTAATTACAAGAGTTAATAGACTGGCTATGTTTTTTGAGTAGCCTTGGAAATCACATCCGTTATTGCTGTCAATTTCCTTGCTTGTTCTTTTTTAGAGAGGAGGGCAGTATAAAATTGGAGATGTCTGTGTACAAGAACAGATGGATCCATAGATCTAGGAAGAAGAGCAAGAATAAATCCTCAAGAGATGCTTCTTTCAAAGATACCTGCAAACAAGCTTGGGACCTTGTGTGCCGTATTTTATTGGTGTGAAACAGGTATGAGAAAAGTTCAATTTATTTTAAAGTTTAGAAGTTTACCTTACTGCTGTGGCATTTTTCCTTATGAAAATTACCTTTATTTCATCTTTATTACAATTACCATAGCAGGCCTCTCAGTGAATTCCTGGTAGTCTCATCAGCAAGAAATATTGACAGGGAGTTTTATAAGGAAATTCCATAACGTGACCCTCTTACCACTCACCAATAGTTACCATGAGAAAAACAGGTCAAGAAGCAAGACTGGAAGGTCCCAGTGGGATGAGCTGAAGCTAGGCCTGATGACATCCAAGGAGATGGCAGCACCATGACCACTTTTTCACCCAGTGATGAGCAGCTGCAGCCAGCACTACATGGAGAGGCAGACAGAGGGAAGCATTCAAGGCTGAAGTGATGACTAGCCCAGCTCTTACAGATTCAAGAGTGTCAAATCTACCTCCAAAGTAGATTAAGCTCAAAGCTGAAATCTTCCAGACTTGCAGAGAGAAAAAGAGGTAGCAGTGCCTGGTCTTCCAGAGCAGGAAAAATCCAAAATACTTTCAAAACAACAGGATAAGCACATTTTGCCCATTCTTATTTTCTTAATTTTCCATATTTACTTGTTCACTGCACTTCTATTCTTCCTACTAACTGGGCTACCTTTTCATGGTCCCATTATTGTCTTGTTGCCCCCTTAGGCAACAAGAAGCACCTGTTAACTTACACCTAACATCTCCAAGCTTGTATTTCACTCAAGTATATTGGCAACAGCTGCACATCCCTACCAAGGAAAGTTTCTGTTCTTCTTAGTTTCTGCTAGCTATGTTCTCCTTTTCTTTCCTTCAAAATTTATCTTCAGCCAAGTACACCATATTTCAATGCTGCTGCTTCTGGTTATATATTGTTTAGATTTCTTTCTTGGTAACTCTGTGAACTAACTGGCTTTTTTCATTATTTCTGTGGGGCTATGGGGAGAAAAACCAAGCAATTCCTTTACTTGAGAGTTTTGCCATTTATTAGGATAGTAAAACTCTCAGCAGAAATTGCAATTTTCCAAGTAATATCACCTGCAGGGGAACTTACAAGGGCTTTATTTTAAAGCTAGATAAAACGTAGAGTGAGAAATGGGTGGAATTCAGACAAAAAATTAGAAAATTAGAATTAGGAAATGTACTCTGAAGTGAAAATAATGTTAATTACATTGCAAAAGGCCACATAAGCTAAAGAACTATTATTTCCAGGCCTTCTTAATGGCTAAACAAAACACAAGCAGTTGCTGGGAACTGTGTCACTAAAAACAAATAGCTGTATTGCTATCAGCATCTGAATGTGAATTGCATGTGGAACAAGTTCTTCAATATTCTGTCTATAACCATTCACAGTATCATGTTGAGTAATCTTCTAAAAACTTTGGAATTTGTATGTCTTCTAGCATGCCTGGCACCTTTTCCAGAGAAAAGGCAGCATTTCATGGTTTTGTTTTGGTGAGTTTTTGGGGGTTTTTATTTTTGTTTTGTTTTTTGTTGTTGTTTTGGTTTGGGGGTTCTTTTTTGTTCATTTTGGGTTTTTTTGTCGTTTATTGCTGTTGTTTTTGTTGTTCTTGGTTTTTTGGGGGGGTTTTCTTCAGTGCATAAAGGCAAAAGACTGGTCTTACACAGTCACCTACCACTTTCTGACCTCAGAGATAAGTCTGTAGATACTTTCCTTTTTTCATAATTTCAGAGGTCCCCTTCCATTGTCCTTTAAGTATAGGTCCAGTAGTTCCATGAAAGAACTGCAGCTGTGAATAACCTGAGGCTGAGGTGGTTCTTGAGATGCCTTTGAAGGAAGGAGAAAGTGCAAAGCTGGTCTCTCAGAGAGGCAGATCTTTCTTGCTTTTTGCTTATCTGCTGTCCTGACTTGCTTTGTTCTGAGGTGCTAACAGTAACTATTTAAAACCTCCTGAGCCAGTGTGCCAAGTGATTAGCACAGAAACTGCCTGGCTGTCTCTGTAGGAAGTTCAATAAAATTTTCTCGTCATGGGTCATTTACATTGATGGATTAAATCACACAAAGCCCAATGTTAACAGAAGAAAAAGTCCCTGACCAAGAATGAAGCTTGTGGGCAAAAATCTGTACTTTAATATGAGCTAGCCATAAAGTTAATTATAAAAATATTGCTATTTCTACCACAAGTATTTACTGTTGTAGCACCTTAAATGTTTAGTGTGCTTTATTGGCTTGGACGTGACAAGTTTCTTAGTTGATTTTACCATCTAGATAAGTCAGAGTACAGAAGGTAACAGTGAGTCAAGGGTCAAATGACTGTTTGAGGGGAAAGGGATTTACAGGAGGTTCCCAGGAAGAGAACCCCACAGGACTCAGAGACTGCCCAAAGCAGTAGCTTACAGAAATATGCTCAGTGTACCTTTCCTATGTGTACTGTGAGATTTTATTATTTTTCTAGTCCAAACACTAAGCAACTGCTCCACAGATCTAGGCTACTGGTCTGTTTTCATGGGGTTAATATTTATAGCAAATGGATCAGGAACACATTGTGTGCATCTTGTTTTTACCCATAAAATAGCATGATGATAATGTAATTAGATGTACCTTTTCTATATATAGATATACTATCTCCACCCTCTCTCATAACTCAGATAAGGAAAATACCCAGTCCTATAGCAAAATAAAGCTAGCAATATCCACTGTGTCTCTTGCACATCTAAAAGTGGAAAGCATGACACAGCCAGTGAGAGAATTGTAGCAAATCAGTTTCCTTTAGAATAAACTGACCACTTACTGTACAGGAGTAAAGTCCCTTCCAAGGCTGTTGGGCTTCATGAAAATGTAAATAAAATGTGTATGACCTTATCCTGTGGAGAACTTTGTAGGCCTGAATTTAAAAGCATAATGGCAAGTTTCACCTAATTACATACACAATCACAAACTTCATAGGGATGTTTGAAGACTGCTTCTCCTGTTACCAAAGTGCACCACTGGGTAATGAAATTGTCAACAGAAACTGTCAAACCTTGCTTTGGAACACAGAATCTGTTCACCAACATTGATACTACATACAGTACTCTATGAATAGCTCCTGCCCATGCTTCTTGCAGTATAAAACATGAGAAAATTAAGACAGGAACTTAGTATTCAGTGCAATTGGCTACAACCCCTTGAAATTTTCTTGGAAGTAGTCCTCTTTTGCAATTTTCTGGTAATTTCTTACCTTTCAAGTGCTAGCAATATGAATAATGATGATGATAATTCAGATGCAAATCAGAAATATTTTAGGCCTCCTAATGAGGATACTTTTTGGCCACAAGACCAGTGGCTTTGAAAGTGGGTTAACTACTTCCATTGTTTATTTTTGTAACTATCTATTACTACAGCTATCCAGAATGCATTCCTGTTGGTCCTGGATCAGTTATTCAAATAAAGGGCTATAGTCTGGTGGATTCTTCTGCTGTCCACATGGCTCCAGGAGTAGCTCCCCACCTGAGGACGTGATAATTTCTTCCTGGAATGATAAAACCAATTAAAATATAAAATATCTAAGCTACATCTACATTCTAAGAATAGCAATGAAGGCCACCACTGTACTGTAACTGGCAAGCAACTATGAATAAGCATTTGATAAAATAATTATGGACCAGAAAAAGGTTCTTATCAATTAATCATTTTCTTCATGCTTTATCTCTTATTTATGTTGGTAGCAACTTGTGCTACTATCAAAAAGTGAAATCAGTGCACATAGGAGACTCTAATTTGTACTACTTGTAAGTTGCTGCACTACTTAGGGAGTCAGCTACAGAAACTTACACAGGGTGTTCTCCTGGGTTAATTGAACAGAGAGATGCCAGTCTAACCATGCTGCTACCCACAGGCACACTGAGCAAGAGCTCAATGTTGAGTGCCCACACACGAGTAACAGTTTTCTGACTGATGACAGCAAGGTGAAAGGCACTGCCCTTGCTAAGTAAAGGCAGTCTCTACTCACAGCACCTATTCTCATTAAATATTCACATGCCAAGAGTGTCATTCCAGTGACTGATTATCAAGACAACTACTGAAAAAGTGGAGAACTTGGTCTTTGAAGTTATTCCTACAATAACGATAGTTCATTTTTGTAGAAGCTTAAGACTGATAGATGCACCAAAATGAGCTGGAATCCAGAATTATATTGACTAAAATAGCAATCCTTCATCTGAAAGTTTAGATCCAAGATATGGATCTAGATATGGACCTAATATTTTCAAAACCTATCCAGTTTCTATTGAAATTCAATGCAAATTTGGTGTTTGATTTCCTCAGAACACATGCAGGCTCCCAGTTGTTGCCTCGCAATCACTACACCAGACTGATAATCAGTTCAGGAAGTTCCTACCCAAATTAAATTATTTTCAGAATCAAAGAATCACAGAATCATTAAGGTTGAAATAAACCTCTAAGATCATTGAGTTCAACCTTTGGCCAATCACCACCTTGTCTACTAGACAAGAGGGTTATAAGGAAGTAAATACAAATATTTAACAATGATCTTGGATATCTTGTTGCTGCTTTCCACACAGTGTTTAAATGCAAATGAAAAGGAAAATGCACACTCATACCAAATTTTGTAAGGTTTGTTCTTCCACCTAATGGTTACTACCCCCTTGTGTCTGCCACCTGAATTGCCTGAGTGACCTCTCAGTTTTTTAATCAAAATAAAACAAAATTAAGTTAATAGGTATAAGCAAGCAAAAAATTTGTTATGCCAGCCCTTCTTAGGCCTTCCAAAAAAAAGTCCATGCAACCTTTGGGATGGGGAAGTATACTCTTGCCAAAAATAGTCATGAGGAAAGCAGCACCTTCTCAAAAAAATAGAGCTGCAAGGGAAAATGTGCCCACGGCACAGCCAGTCACATATGGATTGCTTGGGGTTATCAGGGGGCTTTGGGACAATTGACAGTGTACTTCACCAGAGAGGTGAAAAGCCTCTAAGAAAACCACATGACAGACAGGATAAAATGCCTCCTGAAGTGATTGCCAAAGGAACCAGTTTTAATGTAACAGGGAAAATAGAATTGTGTGCTGGCATTAAAGCTGAACCAGTTTCCCTCATAGGCTTACTACAGGGTCAGCTATTAACTCTTATCATGGGACACCTAAGAAAGCTTTTTTCCTTTTTTTAAGTGGCAGGAACTAAAAGCCATTCTGCTTCTGACAAGTTCTTTACTGCTATCTGTGTTCCTAATACAGTGATTGCCTAACGTGAGCTGTGATGAAAATATAGGAACATAGCTGGAGCAGAGATGGCTGGAATTGGTTGTCACCATCACCAGGAGCAGAGGGGAGCCCAGGGTTCTACATTCAACACCTGATAATCTGTATTTGAGGTGTTGCATGTCAGCTTTTCTTTCCCTGACAAGGCCCTGGTTAGACTCTTACCAGGTGCACTGGGGCTGGCTTGGATGGAGCTTCACAGCTGCCTGTGCCCCATTGCGACCTTGTGCTTTGAATTTGTGGCTAGAACAGTGTTGATAACACACTACAGTTTTGGCTATTGCTGATCAGTGCTTGCACAGCACAAAGGCTTTCTCTTTTTCCCACTGCTGGCAGAGTAGGCTGGGAATAGGGAGAACTAGGAGGGGACATAGCCCAGTTGGTTAACCCAAACTGACCAACAGGACATTCTGTACAAGAAAGGTGTCAGAGATTTGAGCATCCGAGGCAGCCATTGAGAAAGGATTTATTTAAACTAGGGGAGGATATCTATTTTAGTCAAATGTGACACCTACCATCTCCCCATGTGGAAATAAAATTTGTGGATATTTAATGTCATAGTGATCTCAGAGGGGTCACTAAGGCAACACTAAAGAGATGCTGCAAAACAAGTGAGATAAAAGCAAGATTTAAAAGATAGGGAATTAAGAAGAAAAATGACCGGAGAGCAAATACTTTAAAAGCTGTGAAGAAAAGGAGGAGCAAAAAATGTATAGAATTACTCTGAGACAAGAGTGAGAAAAAGATAAAATAGGAAGGGGAACTAGAAAAGAGGGGGTGAAGAGGAATTATAAGGGTGGCTAAGAAAAAAGAATTAAAACTGATAAAGATAGGGAGCGATATGTAAGACAAAAACAATTTATGCTTTCAGAAACAGTGCTACTGTTTAGTTACAGTCTGGCAACAAGAAACAGAATCTAGAGGTAAAGTAATTCAAACCCATCTAAAGTCGAATAGTAAATTCCTCTTGCAAGATTGTTTTGGATAATAAGGAGTGACCCTTAATACATCCCTAAAAGAGAACCCCTCCATGTTCCCTTCTTTAGTGCAGGGTCACACTCTCTTGCTTTTGTACATTACAGACCTCACTTCAAAGGTAGAAAAATGCTGAAATTTCATTGAAAAACCTTTCTATGGTATTTCCAATCCAATTTTCCACAGCAAAAAGGCTCAGAAAGTGTTATATCTGTCAGCCCTTATTAGGCCATTTGTAGCCAAGGAGAGTACACAGTGTATAAGGGGACACAAGTACATACTGGAGGCATTTGAAAGAAGGGGAGAAGCCTTCTGATTCACTGCAACAGAAGTGTGAATGTTACAGCTGAGCTTAGTGTACAATATTCTTTCCCACTATGGTCATTCGTATTTTCCAGTGTGGTTTCAAACTACATGGCTCCTCATTAAATTATTAATCCATTCCACTCAGCTATTGATCTCCACCTAGCAAGTGTTACCTTGTGAAAATCAATCAGATCTGTGAGTGTTGGGTGTCGGTTTGGATCTACCCCCAGGAAGCTGTAGAAATCCCCCGAAGCATCAACCAGGAAGTGCTTGAAGCCGTTTTGCTGGCGATAGGACAATGCGTAGCCCCAGATTTTCTCACTGACTCGCACCAGGAATGCACCTTCGGATTTATTCATCAACAACTCCTCTGCTTCCTGACGGCTGATAATGCCTGGCAAGAAAAATACCCATGGTTATGCAGGTAGCAGCTCTGCCAGAGGCAATTGAATGCAGCAAACACTGAACAGAAGTTAAATCACAATGGTGTAACCTCTGAAGACTGGAATGTTTCTAGGAGTAGTCTAGGAGGAGATGGGGACAATGTATATACTGTTTACCTCTGTAGGAAGCTTTAAGAGTTTTGATGGAGTCTGAGGGAGTATGCTCTTTAATTTGATGAGTAAGACTTGTTTTTTTCCATCCTTACTGCTTTTTCAAAGAAAGTGCATAAGTGCAACTGGCCTATCAAACCAGTGAATTCTGGACAAGCCATTGTTTAAGCAGACTAGCACAGCTCGGCATTGCAGTTTGAATTTGCAATACATTGCTGATATTTGCAATTGGACTGGAGTTCTACAGAGTGTTTGTTGACTTACAACTGCTTTACAGGTCCTACAGAAGAAACATAAATCAAGTCCCAGGAGAAAAAGCATTTCTCTGCTTTTGTACATCCACACACACACACACACTCATCCATAGATGTATACAGGTAAATTGGAGAAAAATGTTTAATGGGAGTAGAGATTCAAGAACTTTTCCATTTTATTCTTTCATCTCTCTTGTGACTTCCGATTCTAGGGCACAACCCTGGAGTTCCTGTACTTCTGCTTGCATAGAGGTTATAACAGATAAAACCAATTCTTATCCCAACCCACAACAAAGGTGTGATCAGAATTGCACCTGGCGCTGAACCAGGTCTTACCATCCACTCAGAGAGCCTGGTTCCAGTCTGTCTGGTCAGCCTAGAGGACAGTCTGCTCATGTCTCAGTTATCTGTGAAACACCAGATGCTCACTCTCATCAGGAGCAGATGTTGAATTAGGCCATTCTGAATGTGAACATGGCACATACGTCAGTAAATAATGTATGTACACGTTCCAAAGTTACTCTCTGTGGGGATAACTTTCTCCAAACAATACATGTGATGTTTAATGGAACTGCTTGTCATCATGGAATCCAACCCATGTCCTAGTGAGAGTTCCATGGAGTCCAAGTACTGAAAAACCACATTGTTTTAGTGTAATAATAAACAGTTCAGGGATTATCAGTTTGCATTTGTGAATCTCATGGAGGGGGGCACAGCATCCAGAGCCCACAGAGGATGAAGATGCTCATGAGTAGCCAATACAAGCTAAGATGAAAACTGAAGCTGGGGAACTAAAATTTAGAATAGTTCTGACCTTTTTGAGATCCCACAATAAGGTGAGATAGTAAAGGCTTGAAACAAACACTCAAATCCATGAGACTAGCAGCCATCTCTGGTCTGGGAGAAGAAAAAAACAGCTCCTTCAGCCATTCAGAAAGACCAAAAGCTTAAAAGCAGGGAAGATGAAGTAATGGCTTCCGGCAGTAGAAGAGCTAGAGCAGCTATGGTTTATACTCTCAAGGAAAAGCATCACTCAAAGCAAGTTTCCTGAGGTCGACTCTTCCAATTCTCTCCCACAAGTGCAAGTCTCTACAGGGACTCTTAAACTGACTGAACATAGTTCTGGTTGTTCATTGGGAAGGACACAATTAATCTACAGCAGGGTGATGTCTAGACTGAATACGTCATCCTGCCAATGTCACACAGAATTTAAACGCTGTTATCGATGTATGGACTATGCTGCAATTGAAATAGTCAAAAAATAGTCAAAAAATAACAAAGGGTCTAAAGTACCACATAATATTAATGTCTATATAAAAAGATAATTCAGCCTTTAATGATAAATATGTATCAATAAAAGGCATACATTGTCATTTCTCTGGTGTTTCCAGCAGGAGTAGCATGAGCAATTAAATACATGTGCAAATATTTGCAGCAATAGGATCTTACAGTGTACAGCTGTTAAAGAGGTTTCACCCTCTCCTTCCTTTTAGTCACAATACTTTTTTGAATAACGCTACAAAACAAAGAAGAGATCAATAGTATTGTGTGAGAAAAGCTATAGCTGAGAGGTAACAATAGTTCTGCCTCTGCTATTTCAGAATAGCAGCAATAAAGACTAAAAAGCAAAGCAAGGGAGTAAATCAAAGACATCTGGTAATAGAAACAAAGCTGTTGAAGCTATTCACCATCTGCTGTTAAGGCAGAACAAACTCACATGGGACTAGATCTTCAAAAGAGTTCTGTTTCCATTTAGACATTGAAAAAAATGGCCAAGCTTAGAGGAAAAAATAAAATAACAAAACAAGAAAAATTCAATAAAAACCCAAACAAGAAACCAGCACAATGACTGGTGGCTTTTGGGTTTTGGGGGGGGGGGGAATTGTGTTTTTTTGTTGTTTTGTTTGTTTGTTTTCCAAACTGGCCAGAAGTGTCATGGCAAGAGCCCAAGAGCCAAGGGGTGCTGAATTCCAGTGTAATACTTCTGCTATTTACAGCTTGTGAGAATGCAGATATTTCATGGTGTGCTGCAGGCTGATAATCTAGTCCTAGTAACTAGTAATATTTATGGATACTGATAATAAGGAAAATATATGCAATAGGTCACAAAAAGCAAAACCTAAAATATATGTAAAAAAACCTTCCTGTCTCTGTAGAACTGGAGAGACAAAGCTGAGTTGTATTTAGAAATCAACAGGTAAACACATTTGAAATATACTCACAGATGAGTTATGTCAGTACTCAGGGGCCAGTGTGGTACCAGCTTTCTCTGAGCTACACAGGCAAAGCTTAGGGAGCCTCTGGACAATTCTGCACGATTTCAGGAGTCGAGCATGCAGTAGCATACCTCAGATGGAGATAAATCTGTGCTGGGGACAGGTGAGCAGGACCCCATTAGCCATTCTTCACCTTTCCTCTCCTTCGTAACCATCCTGGCACATTTTAGGCATATACAGAATTGGGAAGCAACAGCGAGACTCAGGCATCTCCCCAGTGTGCCTTGCTCAGTACAGGAACTATGCCCTGGGCTACACACAGACACGTATAGGATACCAAGGCCCAAAGGAATAATGTATTTCTGATGGCAGGAGATCCCTTTAGGCAAGGATGAGACACACTGATAATCTATCACGTCCTAAATGAGCTCTACTTGAAGACTTACTTGGTGCAGGGGACTATCTTGAGTCTCTATACACAGAAGAAAATCAAGGAAAAGTATCACAGGTAAAAATATATAGGCCTTATTTTGTTTGGGTGGGGTTTTTGAAGGATTTTTTTTTTGTAAGGTTTTTTCTGATTGGTTGTTTTGTGGTTTTTTGGGTTTTTTTAATGTGGATTCATCTCTCTGTTTTGTCAAGGTACAACAGCTCTTAGAATAAAGCAAACTCAGTCGGAAGATTTCTTAATTCCCTAAGAATCAGATTCTCTAAAGCAATCAAAAACCTACTGAAATTCTGAAAGGAATGGGTGCCTTACTCCCCTGGGAATCTTAAAAAATCCCATCTAAATGAATAACGCAGTAATAACAGGTATTTTTCTTCAGGTTTACAGAAAATCAGGTGTGTTACATCCACTGTTGCCAGTGTGGCTCTGCAGAAAATATACCTCTTAATTGTCTCCTTCAGAGTTCATTCTACATCCAGCTATCAAATACTCTAAAAACCCTTTATACCCACTGTCAAAACATTTACACCTTATTCACTAGCAAGCAGCACAGCACATAAAATATAGGTGTTGGCATTACTTGTCTGAATATACCACCGTATAACAGAGCCGTAAATTTTTGTGTTAATGTCTCCTCAAAGCCTAGTGTTGGTTTCTTTTCTTCCTTCTTTTCAGAACAGCCTATAGAATGCATTAGCTGGGAAGAAAACAATTTAACCTCTCTCTTTGTGCATTATTGTCATGTATCAGAAGAAAAAATATAGCATAAGATTCCTTTAACCTTTTATCTCATATATATATATAATTTTTTTCTTTAGATAGAGGCTCTTCTGATCTGAAATCCCTGCATTAAATCTCTGCCACTACCCTTTAATTTTTGAATGTTTTCTCTTCTTGTCTAAACAGCTTCTGATAAGAAGCTTATGCTAAAAGATGCAACAGTTAACCATTCCATTGTCAGTGGCTTATCAAACTGAATTTCTGTGTGTAGTTTACTATAGATGATCAGTAAATTGTCAGAAGTTATGGGTCAAGAATATTTCATTTTGTACTGTTTTCACTGTTGGAACACAGCTGTGTTTCAAAGTCAGAAGCCTCAATATTCTAGTGAACTCAATGGAAGATTAACCACAAACAGGAACATTGGGATTCTGGTTTTGCTTTTGTTTGGTTGGGTTTTTAAGTGAGTAAATACTACCAGACCTATATAAACATTCTAGATTCTGTTACAGATACCTGACATTTCCTGCAAGTAGAATGGAAAATAAATGTACACATGAAGATGTCTTCAAACTTGAGAAAATATCAGTACACTAATCCAAGTAAGGAATTTTGTCACAAATATTATTCCTGTAGGATTCATTCACCTCCTTACAATACAGATGAGATTTAATTTTTATTTCTATTATGTACAAAATGATAGCAAGCTATACAGACCATCAGTAAACTTTTGTGATGAGTGCATGATGTGACACATGCAGTAGATATTAAGACCTTCCTGTATCTACTGAAATATGAAAATTTTCTTAATCAGTAAAGCACACAGAAATATCTCACTAAAGCCTGACAGGGCTAGAAATTATAAGTGGGGTAATAAACACAGAGCAAAGAAACAGATTTATGCTCTGATCCTGGCTCAGCAAACTGAAACATCTCTGTCCTGCTACAATAGTCACTGATAATGTGTTTTGTGTGCAAAGTGAAAAGTGTAGCAGTTTTTTTAGAAGGTTAGTGGGCAGTATTCATCATCCTTTCTCCAGGCAGACAAAATGTTTGCATTCATTCAGTCTTGGTCTTGCAAGCAAGAAATGGGAAATTCTAGTTTGTGGGCATCTTTTGAAAGCATTTCACTTGTTTACAATGCTCACCTTGTTACTGCTCATCTAAATACTCAAACTTTACTGAATTTGAAAATGAGAAAGACCTTCTATTATATCTAAATCAAGGAAAAATATGAGAAAGCTGATATGTGCAAGGAGAAGAGGAGACAGGAAAAGCCCTCCTGGGATCTATTTATGTTTTTGTAACTCCAGCCATCATTAGGCTCTTGTTTCTCCTAAATACTTCTGAGGGAAACACAGACATGAACAAACATGGAAGACTGAGCTTTTACCAAACCAATTGCACAAAACAAAACAAAACCCACAGTGAGATTCTTGTTTACTTTGGATTTCTGCGAAAATGCAAAGAAAAAGAATTAAAGTAGGCTCTTAGAAGAACCTTCCTGGCTTTGTACAACTCATTCCAAGGCAACACTGCCAGGTGACACTCCAGGGGCATCACATGGGCCAAAGGAAAGAATTGTGCATGGAACAGCACTGCTGCTAAATAGCCTTGGCTGGGATGACCTTCCTGCCGAGATGTCAAAGAGCCCATGGCCCTGGGACGTGGGAGGTACCCTTCTGAGCACACAGAGACTGAGGAAAGTTTGTGAAGCTGGGGGTTAATCTTCCTGGAATCAAGGGCTCCTTTAAAAAATAATTTAAAGAAATATATAAAAGCAGAAATTATTTGCAATTCAAAATCAGCAGTCACTGAACACTTCACCCTCTGAAGGCATCACAGTGAGAACTGAATGCCAGTTCCCTGACTTGCTGTGCGAGCTGCATTTGGAACTCGACCCACTGCTCAGTGCGTGGAAATGTTACCATTTCCCACTTCCTGCAAGTGGAAGACAAGGGTGAAAAACTGCAGGCGTTAAAACTACTGTCAGTCTCAGGGATTGTTTTGGAAAAAAAACATGTCTCCTTAGATTTTTATTTACTTGCAGCATCTTCCTGCTCTCAAGTCTATATGCAAATTTAACCACCAGGATTTTCTTTTAAAAACAGTGTCAGAAGAAATACTTGTACTTGCAAATCTATAGGTGTCTAATCTCAACAAGACAAGCCAAGCACAAAACTTTAACTGTGCAGTCTTTTAAAACAGCTATATATTTTACAATTTCTGAAATAAGCATTATTGACTGAAGTGTGGAATACTTTACAGGACATGTAAATACATAATCACTATTTAAAAAATTAAATGCTTATATATATACATATATATTTACTTATTTTAGCACCAGGTTCTGCTTCTGCACTACACATTTAATATATTGATGTTTCTTAGTAAGTAAGATGCTTCTTTTTGTCCTCAAATAATTTTGACATAAGAAAAATACTATACATAACACCAAATATATATATATATATTCACTCACAGTGTTCCAGTATTGATACATAAATTAGTTTTGATGCTCCTGAATTGTGAATACCTGGCCACTTAAGCACACAAAAATTAAAGTTTGGAATGCAGACTGGCTCCTTTGTGTAACCTGTCCTAAAAACATGGCCACATTTACAGAAGTATAGAAGAGACAGTAAATAATGAACATTCATTTAAAAAGGCTGCTGTGGGCTAAGAAAAATGATCTCCATCCCAGCCAAAAGCAGGACATTACCACACCATTTGCATGCTCTATCATGAATATACCACTTGTAGAGGAAAACAGGATTTAATTCAGTGCCCAGGAATTTCATAATATCTACACTGATTGATATTACACTGAATAAATGTTATAATAAATCAGCATAAACTCTGGCAAAACAGTTAGAGCCTGATTAAATTATACCTTGTATATTGTGCAGCCATTTATTCTGAGGCAGTTTTTGACCCATTATACCCATTTTTCCATCATATAATTAAGCAGAGAAAGTACAGAGGAATTAAAAAATCAGGCCCCTGTCCACACAGACTGGACTGAGACAATCAGCTGCCAAAAAGCTTTCTAATAATAATAGCAATAAATTACTTTGAATTGTAACATGCTCTGATTTTCTATCAAAATTTAAAAAAGAGCAACATTAAGTCCGAGTACAGTTCCCTGTGCCACTATTGCCAGAGCTATAAATGGCTAGGAAAGAGAGTATTTACTAAATGCAGAAAAGGAATTAATTGCTTAGGTAATAGGAAACTACTGGCAAATTTCATCAAGCCAAGTGAAAAGCAGCAAAATGGACAAGAATATTATGAAATCATGGTGGCCACATGACACAAACTATAAAAAGCCAAACAAAAGCAAAGCAGATGTGTCTATGGAACTACATTTTATGGGAAGCCCTGCCTTTATCAGATCATCTCCACAAATCATTAAAAAACACACCAAAACAAAACAAAAACCCACCCACACAAACACACACAAAAAGTAAAAACAAAAAAACAACAACCAAAAACTGGAGGGAAAAACAGTACATTCAGTCATGAGGAAAATTATAAAAAGCCTGCAATTCTTAGTGGCTAAAACCTTAGAGAAAAACAACAGTGCCACTTTCTCAAGCTCATCTCTAGAAAAATAGGAAAATAATTTTAGAAGAAGGTAATTCTCAGGCATTCTTTTCTTCTTCATATTATATAAAAATATGAAGTTATAAAGCTTTTCAATATGTCTTGTATAAAAGCAATGGAATGTTTTCATTATAAAAGCAAAGAATGTTTAAGAATGTTTTCAATACATATTCCAGATTTTCATTATTCTGTTGAATTAAGACAAATCCCAACACTTCAAATTTGGACTTAGAAACTGAACTCACTGTGTTTATTAGAGGTTTCACATATTTTACTTGGATGTAACAACACAACAAAAATATAGACTATAGCTTCAGGCAAACAGGAAATATATCCTAGTTCTATTTAGGAAAAATCTTAAAAAATAAATGAGATGTACTGAATGAAAGGACATTTTAGAACATTGAAAAACAATTATCATGTTAGTGTTTATAAAAAGGAAGACAACTGCATTGGCTTTAGACTAGTAGATGCATTCAAATATTTTTCTGTGTGATGCATCTCTGAATGAATACTTAAATTACTTTCCATAAAGGCAATTAATCTGCAGTTCTATCTAAAACAAACAAGCTTCACAATAACTTCAATGAAAGAGTGAAGTAAAATGATGACATGAGTGATGACTTAGGTATTCAAAATCTGTTTGTGTATAAACTGAAACCCAAAGCTCTCCACAGACACCCATGCCTAGTAAGGTTTATTCAAATGTCAAATTGCTGTGAACAAATGTCTTGAATAGTGTAACACAAAATACACATGAGGGTAAGAAAGGTTTTGGTTACCAACTGAGAGATGATATAGATATATATATGATATAGAGGCTGGTCATGTTTTGAACATTATGAATGTTTAGAGCCTTCTTTGAGAACCTTCCTGCTACACTTCTAGTTTAAATGGCTTTATTTATGCTAATATTGATTTGTTATTCAGTACACAGGGAATGCATTATGAATAAAACTTCATTAATTTAGTGGTCTCACTGTAAAAGCATTTGCCCAATGAACAGACACTGAAATGTCTAGAAGGTAATTGAGTTACATGGTAGTAAATAAAATATTACACTACAGCCTCTGACAAACTGCTATTTTGCTAGAGTTGCTAATGTTTTCCACTGGCCTTTACATATTGATACATATTTATATTGATGTACCTATGCTTTTTTATCTGACTACATGTAAGTTAGGTTTTGTTTCTTCCTTACATCCGACAAGATTCTTTAGATCTCTAGTTTGACTTCCAGCAGCAAGGGTTGGCTTTTAGATCCTGGGGCTTTTCTCTATGTGCTGTGTTTCTGTGTGCCTTATGACACAGTCGAGGGTTGCTGCATGCTTCCAGGTGAAACTCCTAATTTCAGAAAGAACCTAGACTGGTTTTAGTCTAGTTCCACAGATTTGGCCCATAGTTTATAGCCTTTCATGTGTAGATACCAGCTGATAAAGGCAGTCACATGGTGGAAATGGCTCTGCAATCTCCACAGCAATGTGTGAGTACAAGGCAAGGAAGCTTTCCAGGAGGACTGATAGCGTTCTTGGCCATGAATTAGACAGAAGAAAAGCAGTGGAATGCATTCTCAGTTTGCTTTTACCTAATAAGGAAGCCTTGATTTTTTAACAAAAAATACAGCCCACAATCAAAAATTACTGATGAACGCTTCTCCTTTCTATAATTAAATTAATAGAGCCAAAAAGTACGAAAACCTGACTGTATAAACACATACACATGCTCACAATGGTCTTTGAAAGCACATATATCTTATAGCTCACCTAGAAAGCTACAATCTCATGGGTGTTGAAGAAGCTGTCAAGACACATTTTCCATAAACCTAAATGACAAGTGTACTAGTAAATCACAGTGTCAGCAGAGCTCACTCAAAAGGAGGAGAAAAACAAAAGCCACAGTTGACATGGAGCCCTGGAAAATTCAAATTTTACAGCTGAATGTTTCAACAGATAACTAGGCAGAAAATATACTGTGTTCTCTGCTTTTCATGCTTTTCTCTCAGGTGAAAGAAAATGGGTTTTTTTCCCTTAAATATATTCCCTTTGTGTAAAGTTTATGAATGCATTTATTTTTTAGGTACATTAGCAATCTGAAATCTGAAATATATTTTTATCTGCGAGAAGCTTCCAGATGACATCACTGAGCTCATAAGAAATCTTTCTACATGTTTTTTAATCAAGTAATTATTAGAACTTTTATTGCTAAAAGGAGTAAAAATATGAATCATAGTATATCTGGAGTAATTTCCTATATTCAACTTAAAACAGCAGTTCCAGATAGATTTCTTCAAAGCACTTTCTGTATCTACTTAAGAAACTGCACTTCTTTATCTAGTGCAAAGAAAAGTAAATCTAGGGATACTATTGATAACTAATTTTTCTTCTCACTTTCTCTTCTCACTTGGCTAGATTTTGGAACTTCAGGCTAGCTTTGTTAATTGCAGTGCTTTCTAGATGCTTGCAGCACTCTTGCACATTGATTTCGTGCACTGTTCCTCAGGGGGAAAAGTTACCTTTAATCGCTCAATAAAGTGAACCAGACACTGAAGCACTGTTGAAAGTCAAATGAGAACAACATTGGGATAGTAAAAACTTCACACCTAATGAGTGGCAGTGTAGTAACCATGTGCAGCTCTGACAGTGACCCAGTTCTGGACATCCCCTGGGGTCTGACATAGTTCTCAGTTCAGCCACCAAAAACCAGGCACTAAATTGCCTCATTTCCTACCAGCAGTGGAACTAAGGTGAAGCGAGCTAGCAGCTAGGCTCAAACTCACAGCAGGGTAATTTGAATGAGGGGTTTGAAGCCACTACTCAGAAACAGAAATTACTTCAATGGAGGAACCGACTTCATCTCAAGTTCCAAAAAAGTTATAAACAGAAGCGGGAACAGATTTTTAATTAATTTCTGAATACAAAGTCTGGAATTAAGAGTCTTTCATTTATGCTAAATTTTGTTAATAAAACTTGAGAAAAGGAACTGAGCTCATACAGCAACTATGCAGAATAATTTGTTCCTACCACCATCTTAGTTCTTAAAGCTGCTGTCCCCACATGTAAACAGTAACATGGTTAAGAGAGAAAATAGGAGAGGGAGTTCTGTCCCATGGCTAATGAACTATTTCTTTCTTGTACTTTGGACTGAATATCTATAAATGTTTATAGCACACTTCAAGTGGAAAAGATTCATTTTATCAAGCATATTGGAATGAATTTATAATAGCCACACGCACTAATGAAAGGTCCATGCTGTGTTTAATTGTGAGAAGCAGTGGTAACAGCAGTGGCAGAATGGTCCATGCAATTACATATAATTTAGATCTCAGTCCTCTACACCGTGGATTAAGAACTCTTGTGTATTTTATTGTGGATGTTAATCTTGGATAGAAAGCTAGGGTTTGAAGCAGTCAGAGCCAATGCCAATGAGTGTGCCAACCTTCATGGCTGTTTTGGAGCTTTTCCTCTTCAAAAGAGTCGTGAGTTTGTGATTTGACGATTCCATTCACTGAAAGGCCAGGAGAAGAAGAAAGAACTGACCTTTCTGAAATTGAAAAGGGAAGGAAGCTGTCATTCCCTTAATGTCTGCAAGGGAAAGGCAAATTTCTGTCTCCCTCACTCCGCCCCATTCTGCCTCCATTCAGCAGCACAGGGTGCTGTGACACATAACAGGTTAGTTGCCTGCTGTCACAGAAATCTCTTCCCTTTGTGGGGAAAGCAGTTCAAGTGTCATGATCTGCTTCTAACTGGGTGAACTGGAATTAAGCTAAACCAGCAACTTATTTTCACCCCAGCCCCACACTTTCCCCCCTGCATGACTATACACAATACCTGCTGGTACCCTGCTTGAGAGAGTTGTCTTTGCTTAGCAGAAAAATAGTATTACTTCAGAGGAACTGTCAAACTAATAACTTGTAATCTTTTCCCTTGGGGCTGGATCAATAGGACTGCAGGTTTCAATGCTTAGCAGAGCAAGAAGAAGGACCAATAAGGCATCCAGCTGCTGGGAAATCAGGGAAATTTACTGACCTCGGGTCTGCAAGTGTTTGCTGGGCTTTAAATAGATAAAATAATAAATATAACTTGGTCTATCATAATCTGATGAAAATATATACAGAATCCTGTGAAAGGGAAAGCACATTCTTGTAAGTGTGCATGCAAAGGAAGAAGAGCTGCAGGCATGGCTGATAAACACTTAGATACAGACTAACAATAAGCAGGATATGAGCAATTCATCCAGGGCTAACAAGGTTCTGCACAGGATAGCTGCGGTATGCTAGAGGGGGTGATCAGGAAACAAACAGGCACAGCACTTAAAGGAGCACAGCATGAGCTGAATGTCTTGTGCTGGTGGTGACTGATATCTAAAAGTGCCTTGTGCATGGATAAACTCCTGACACATCCACACTGCCACTGGAAGGAGAAAGCATGGTCCAGCAGGTAAGGAGCAGACTACAGTACCTGTAAAAGGATACCACTGCTCAGACTCAGGCTGCTGGGCAGATGAGGAAGGCTTTCTGCATTTGCTCTGGTCACCATCAAATCATCATAATTCCTTCCAGTCCTACTATAAGCAACCTTTGTAGATGTCTGGGCTTTTTACTTTTGTAAACAAATGTAACACATTTTGTATAAAATGTGACTTTTATGTCTTTACATATGATTACTTCCAAATAACTCTTTCTCTTATATCACACGGTTTTTGTAAATTAAGAATTTTATATAAATCCTTCATATCTAAGTGCTAACAGCAGAGCTTTCTGTGCAGACACATCTCTTGGTTTTGTTTTAGGCAATGTGATAAAGCCTGAAGGAACTGCAATAACAGAGAAATGTACTCACACACAGACCAGTTCAAAATGGAGACAGAACTGCAGTGAAAAATTGCAGGTAAATACTGTACGCTACCATGATGGCTTACTAAGCAAAATCATAATTGCCTACAATGGCAAGACTAGCAGATGGAGAAGAAAATCTTAAAAGTGTTTTAAGTGAAAGGGGAAGATGTCTTCAAAATGTAAAGGAATTTGATTTTCAATATTTTTTCAGCAAATTCACCTGGGAGTAAACTGTGAAAAAGTTTCTGAATAGTCTTCATTTATGCAAAAACTTCCTGACGCAAACTTGAAAAGCCTCATTATTTATGTTACTATTTTTAGCTAACCCTGCACTGTCTGGGCTCTGTATCTGACCTGTTTGTGTCCATGAAACTGTTAACACACCACACCTGTTTCCCCTTTGTGCTCACGTGTTCTTTATTTTGTCTCATTTTAAATGTCTACCATACCTGCTAAGAAAAATTGCCTTCTATCTTCAGACTGTGCCAAATCTTTAGTATATAGCTTCCAGTTAAAAAGCAGTCAAGAAGGACAATGTATTGTAAAAGAATAAGAAAGCTCATTTCACATTAGCAATTAGCCTATTTACATTAATTATTCATCTGCCTCATTCTACAATTTCCCTGCTGTTCTTTTGTGCTTCCTTTCTCCTTGCAGTGTGTTACAGCTCACATTACCTCACTTTGATACTTTGTTCCTTTCCAAGAGGAGCCACGAGTCTAAAACATTTATTTTGTTTGCTAATAACCTGTCTGCTTAGACGCTTTGGAACTCTAATGGCGTGAGAAAAATAATTCCAAAGCCTTCAAAAGAACTGATGGGCTGAAACAATCATTATGACCTAAGTGGAATGAATTAGTGTGTGATCATCTTATTTCTCAGAAAACAGAAAAAAAACCTCTCATTTCTTAAAAAAGAAGTTGAGAGCTGAATTGAAGCTGTGGAAGCATTTGGGTTCTGTTATGTTAAGGCTCTGGCTTAAGACAAAAACAATCAAGTACCAGAATCCACCACAGGACCTCAACACTTAACTCCAAATACTGTGTGATCTTTGAAAAATACTATCAGAACATCCAGTAAATTTTTTCTAAGAATATGTTCAGAAAATACAGAAAAATAATGTTCCATCTCACAGGAAGTAAAGAGATTACCATGACTCTAATAACAGCTCTCATGCTTATATCCACCCATCTAAAGAATATATATAAAACTGCAAGGACAAACCGGTTCATGATTGGTGCCACATTAAAACCTCTATGTGTAGGTTATAAAAACTACTGCTTTATAATAAAGTAAAGTTACAATAGTGTTACTATTTAAATGCAATGGTACAAACCCATTTGTTTGAGCCTGTCCTCAGCCATTCAAGTTCTAGACAGACTTTCCAGCCTCACAGAGGGCTTGGCAATCCCTCTGTATAATACACCAGGGGGATCTCATTCATCCTGCAGCACCATGGTGACAGGAGTATCATCATTCTGTGCCTCAATTCAGCAGGGAGGGAAAGCACAGAACAGCCTTGGAAACTTCTGTTCTCTGTGTAACCACAGGATGGGGACAGCAGAGGTGACAGCTGAGCATGCCTTCCCCCTCAGACCTGACTGCATTTCTCAACCCTTTTCCTAATGTAGGCTTATGTGATGAGAGTGCAATATGGTCTCCAAACTTATTCCATATCCTTTCTTCCTTCCAAGATTCCCAACAAAGGTAACACCCATTCCTACCAAAGTTTTCTGAGAAAACCACACTGACTGGGGATTGTGAATGATTCTAATTGACTGTGGCATTACTTGTTTTGCACAAAATCAACCAGGTGGCAATATCTGGCAGCCTGTGTTGACCTGGGTGTATCCCTGCAGCAGCCACAAGCCACAAAGCCTACAGATATTTGAACTGCTGATCACAATTGTGTCCATCCTCTGAGAACTGATTAGCAGAGAACAGAGAACTCTAACTTTCTAATAAAGGAAGTAAGACATAATCTCTTCTAAATCTATCATCTCAAAAATATCTTTTTAAGTCTTCCCCAGACAAGGGTTCAAAATAAATGTTGATATTCTGTAACACTTTTTTTTAATCTCACTTTCCTTTCTTCATTACTTGTATAAATTAGAGAACTGGAGCTGTCCTGCAAATGTGTGCAACAGATACACTGATTTTCACAATTTCCATTTGAGTCAGGAATTTGTCAGGAATTCTCTGATTCCGTTCCAGATGCTTCCCAGACACAGAACGTTTTAGATACCAAGACATGCATATAGCTATTTTTTTGCATTCTTTAAGTCCTGTGGAACACAGTGAAAAGCTCTCAGTTAATTCAGGAGATTTTAAACAAATTTTGTATCTTTTTTACCATCAGCTACAATTCTAGAAAAGAAAAAAAATCCCAGACCCCTAGAGCTCAGTTTACTTAAGGAGTTAATCTATATGTACACTTTCTCATATAGATTTAGAACCTAGGTAATGATAAAGCAGTGAATTAGAAAATTGATCATAATATCAAGAAAGCTGTACTTCTGCTGGATTTACACTTGCTTTACATCTTTCTAACAAGCATTTATTGAAAAACTGGAAGGTTCCTCTTCAAGAGCAGAAGAAAAAGCATGTTTTTGTGCTCAAAGCAGCAAACTTTATTCATGTTAGATATTTTTCGAACAGACCACTGCCATTTCTGTATCCATTAAAAAAATATTACAATATAAGCTATATCTTATATTTCCCACAGTTCAGCTATATGAATATGCCCAGTGCCCTCATTGCTGTTCAAGGACTCATAATTAATAGACTTTCAGAAATACTTCCTTTACTGAGAACACTTGATTTGCAGAACCATTATCACTCTTTTGGTGTGTGAGACTTTCCTCTTGAAAACAAGTTTCTTCCTGAAAACAGCATTAGCCATCTGAGCATAAACCTTGATCTGTAAACATTTGCAACACATTCCTGTTAAAATGAAAATTTTCTTCCCTGGCTCCCCTGACCTCAGAGATTATTCACCTCCTGCATCTCTTAGAATTCTTTCAATCAGCTCTGATCAGCTCCCCACTCCCTTAACTCCCTTAACTGCACCACCACTCTTACTTCCCCTGCTGGAATGGGTCTCCACAATAGCAGCCATGCTGCTGCAATTACATTTTAAAGGTACAGCCTTCAGGGCAACTACCTCATATTTCCAGATCTGTGATATCAGCCTCTGAACTTTCCTTTCAACCTGAAGGCAAGTGGAGATCTGATAGTGCTGCAGCAGATGCACACAGCCACCCACAGACAGGCAATAAATAAATTCTGTACTATGCTCACTACACACCTGAGAGATCCCTGTTATATTGTGTATAAACAGCAACAACCATAAAACATCGCTCTCAACTAAAGCTGGGGAAATATTTTGAAAACAACACCCTCTGCAAAGTCCAGCACTCCCATATTCTGAATAGAAAATAACCAAACACAGAACAGAGTATGTGAGGGTGAACAATCTAATACCTGAAGTTAAAAATATCAAAAGCTTCAGAATTAACAGCTGACAAACTAATTGGAATGGGGAAAAAAAAAAAAAAAGTGCTGAAACAGACTGCAAGCACAAGAGAAAGGTTAAAGGACAAATGAAAGAGCAAACATGAAACAATACACATTTCAGCCACCAGCAACTTATTGTTAAATACTTAGGGGAGGAAGGGTCTTTAGTTTTGTTGCCATATGGAATTCTATCCCAAGTGTCTTATGCCTGCAATTAACTGAAAACTATGATTTGCTAATATCTGCGATAGCTTGGCAAAACTCTTCAATAAATAGGGAAGAGTGATAACTTTCCCTTTACTCAGCATGGGTCCTAACCCAGTTCAAAGCTAAACTTGGCAGAAACAAGGAATGTGTCCTCTTTCCAGCCTATTTGAGAGACAGCTCTCCAATCCTAAACACCAATTTACCTCCCTGCTTCCAAAGCATATCAGCAATTGGGATCTTGGCAAAGAATCCTCTTAATTCAAGTTACCAAAAACCTTTCATACAACTTGATACAACATTAGGATGCCCATATAAGTTTGATTTATATGCTTATACTCATCAATTAGCAGGTAGGAAATCAGAACACAATTATTAACTTTCTGGTTATCAGATTGTACAGAATTCACCTTTAATTTTATTTAGACCAATTTCCTAGTTTTCATAGTAAAAAAAAAAAAAATAATAATATTTCTTTTCACTCAAACCTAAGGCAACTATTAGACAATACAAAAAAAATAAACACTGATTATATTAAATACCAAGATAGGCCCAGTGACACCTTAATCACTGGCTCTGATTCTTCTTTGTTTTAACAGTTTGAGAATTGAGCACTGCAGCTATAAAGTGGGCATAAGCTACTTTAAAAAAAGTTTTATTGTTTCACAACCCAAATGAAGTGAAAATCATATTATAATTTTATGATTTAGGACAAGATTAAAGTTGGGTTTAATTTATAAAAAACATTTGAAAATAGGCATGTAATATTTTTCTTTGCAAACTTAAAAAACATCATTCTAGATTGGAAGGGCAAATGAACTGGGTTTTGGCAGGGATCTATTATTCCAACAGAGCAAAAATAACTGAATTTACATCCAGAATTCAGCTGTATGTTACAGTTTGTGCCTTTAACATGTCATATTTTTAAATGAAGAAAACAGGAAAGCCTATTTCTAATGAGGTAAAAACATCTGCTGGAATTTAGATAACTGATGATAATTTCAAGAGACAAATAGAGATGGATGAAGTTGAAGCTGATATTCAGTTAAGAAGTAACTTTTTGTGAATAAAGAAAGGTATTTTCTGATTTGAAAGACTTTTTGTTACTACAGATTTTGCTACCCTGCTTCAAATGAAACATTTTGTAGTGATTCTTCAAATGAAGACAAAAGGAAAACTTCAGGTACATTAAGCAGGCCATATGTTACCCTGTTTCATGTACCATGAAAATGCCTCAGACAGTCTGTATTTTTAAATGGAATCCAGGTTGGTTTGATGACTTAAAGTGGAAAATAAGCCAAATATATGAGCATAAAGACATTCACATTATTATTTGTACTTTGCTACTTTAGCTACACACATCTGTCTCAAGGCTGCATTTCTGTATAACTAGAATGAGTTATATATCCATAGTATAGTTTGAAGACAGTGAATCAGATAATTCTTAACTTCAGCTGAAAAGCTGAACAGCCTGACAGTCAGAGCAGGCAAGCCAAGCTCCACTGACCCTGGCAAAAACATGTAATTCTGTAATAAACTGGTATCTACTTTTTCAGTACTGCTGCAATAGCACTCTTAGCCCATTGCATTCAAAAAACCCTTAACGTGAGGCAGAATATTAAGCTGCCATTTTATGGTCCAAAACTGAGATATAAGAAAATACAGAAGTTGCTCAAGGATGTGAAGGACCTGATTATTGCTGTTGTGAGAGGTGTTCGAGGTGCCCCAGTGGCTCAAGTTGTCAGCTGTAATTCTGGGCTTTGCAGAATGGCTTTCATTTGTGCTGCAATTTTCTTATATAAGTCAAATGTATTCTGCCATAATTTTGTTCATAGACAAAAATCATTAAAAATCACACATAATTTCCTGGTTCCCTGAATACAATACAAAATAACAGGGGGGTCAGGAGTCAGACTCGATAATCCTTGTGAGTCTCTTCTAACTCAGCATAATCTGTGATTCTGTTTGGTTGGTTTTCCTCAGAGTTTGTGTCCATTACGAGCTGTAACACAGACACCAGATAACCATACCAAACACTAATTACTGCACTTGTAATAACCTCTTTGGATTCCACCACTGCAGAAGAGTTACAAGGCAGCTGAGTTGTTCACAATTTACAACTGTAACAATTAATCTGACCAGACCTGCAGAAACCATAACTCATGCAGCAAATAGGTACCAAAGCAGCACTCTCAGGGGTCCCTGCAAAGAAAACCACTGAGCTTTAGGCTGGGAGTGTATCTTAACTATCTTTGTCAGGCTCTTTGAGTGACAGAAGGAAACATTAGGCATTTTGCTCACTTTTATAAGTCATTACATTCAGTTTCACAAGATATGAAGAGCAGGACCTGAGAAATTAGAGTTATCATGAATGTCTTAGTTCTTTCAGTGATTAACAGGGTAATCCAAAAGCCACCCAAATTAGTAGAAAGATTGCACAGGCGTTGGCTCAAGCCCAGATACCTCCTTCACATTAAGCATAAATTATGTTCATAACTTCTCACATCAATTTATATGCATGGGAACTCCCACCACACAGGGAAAACGTTTATCATTGGATCATATCAAAAGATCCTGGTTGGAAGAACTTTTGGCAAATATCCACAAATGAAATTTTAATGTTTGTCTCTCAGAAAGCAACCACACCAAATTTCTTCTCTAAGTAAACAAACAACACTGTCTGCATCATTGTTCATACAAAATGAAAGTATTTAGCATTTACAAGCTATATATGACTGACTTCAGTGTCTTTGACTAATTAAGCCAAAGAAAATAGCAGCTTGTTGATGTCTTCTAACACATGAGGATTTGTGTATCATAAACAGAAATATGAAATATATGAAACACTAAACTTATTCAGAAATCTTCCTTCATAACTTCAGAACGCCCACACATCTTCATCTTAGGCTTAGAGACTCATGAATCAGATCAGGGTCAGCTTAGTGAAAAAAGAAATAGACTCATCAAAAGCAGAAATGGAAAAAAAATTGAGATTTAACTTTAAAGTCTTTCTAGTCCCTCAATTATGTAAGCTGTTAAGCCTTTTTTTTAATGTCTAAGAATACTGAACATAAAGATCATTGCTAATACCTAGAAAAATGTCTTACCTGTGAATTTGATAACAAAGATTCAGCTGCATAGCAAATGCTATGCAAAAAAGCAAAAGTGTCAGAGATGGGACTCAGATCACCAAAGTTTTTTTCAGGAAAATTACCAAAAATTACACACTATCAATTATTTTTCAGGAAAAAAAAATGTTTGCAAAAGAAAGCAAGAAATAAAAAATGTTGGCCCGATTTATAAATTATAAAAAATATTAAAAATATATGAGTTCAAGTCATTCTTGCAAATCAGGTAAATCAAAAACTTGAGTGGCAGTCATCCACATACCATATCACTGCACTCTTTGCCACTAAATTTTGGAGTACTTCTCACCCTATCTTGCTCTCAGAACTCTTGCTTAGGTTACCATTTTGCAGCAAATATATTTTGGTTGAAACATTCCTGAAAAAAACTTTGGTGATATGGGTCCCAAATTAACCTACTCAATTAGCAAAAAGAAAATGGGAGAATCATATGGTAATAGTAGGAAAGATGCAAAAGACTTGTTTTAACAGGATTGTTTGACCATGTCAGTAGGCTTTGTTCTTTGAGGTGAAAACTGGCAAGTTTCATTTCCCAAGCAGATGCTCACAGTTATTATCAGAGTTACGCTTTCTGTTATACATTAAATGAGGGATGAGGGAATTACCATGGAACCACTGAGCAATCCTGTTGGTGTTCCTCTCAAAGCCAGCCCGCCGAGGGATCTGCTCCTCCTTGAACCAGCGAATGATGACGTCTCGGGAGAAGGGCCGAGAAGGGCGCTCCCAGATGTTACTGAACAGAAAGACAGAGCATCAGCAGTGCATGAAAACAAGGGACAATATAAATATTCATCTTTTCCTACATATTTACACAACACACAGCTGCAAAATGGTCAGCATAACTTCTGTTCAGTACAACTCGCTGAAAAACTTTAACTTTTTAAAATTTGTTAAAATTACTGTGTGTTTTTACAGAAACCATAGTGGTGTGATTTTTACATTTGCAATAGCACTGTAAACATTTTCTTACTGAACTTAAACTGAAAAACAATTTATGACAATGGGTGTTTCAGTCAGCTTTCCTTTTCCACCTCATTTTTATTCCAATATAAATATTGACAAGAAATTCTTTTTTCCTGAGTATATTCCTTTTTACTGGCAAAAAACTCTAAATCAGTATCATCTATAATACACGGTGTCTCCAAACAGAAACCACTAAGCACAATAGAGGGAATGTTTTGTTTAAACTTTAATGTTTCCTTTGCATTCTCTACTTGACAGCCTGCCTTACACCTTCTTCTACTTTCTATGTGTTTTAGCTAGTAGGAATAATCTTCCAGTTTGGATTCTTCTTCTCTACTGCAATTAATTGTGCTCCCGAAATAGTCAAATGAAAGATTAATAAATACCAAAGACACTTAGTTTTGCCTGAAAAAAAGCCACAAAAAACTAAAAGCCTCTGAAATGTAGGACAGCTCTCTAAAAAAAAAAAAAAGGCTGTTAAGCAGCAGGCAGTTTTAGGCTTGAGGCTTAAGACTTGCCTAATAATTTGTCCATTTCACTTCCCTATATCACAGCCTCGCACACTGATCTCATACTGTCTTTTCAAGGAGTCATCTCTGTGTGAATCCTAAGAAATCTGCCTGAAGATAAATGGCATTTAGTTTGAATTAAATCTGTTTTTCTATTCCTTTAAATATTCTTTTTTCTGATCACCAGGAAACAGCAAGACTGAGGACTCCCAAAACCTGAAGAACAGCTTGTTGCAACAGTGGGGATTGGAGAGGAGCGACCCAAGAGAAAACTGTTTCAAAACCGCTCCAGCACAAACCAACCTGGATGCTGCAGAAGACAGCAAAGGGGTCGCACTGTTGTTGTTCAGTTTGATCTCCTGATCATTGCCCAGGTTTGTCCCCTGGAACAAATGACTCAGGCCAGCCACTCTTCCCTTCTGGATGGCGCGCAGGGACTGCCGTTGGTATTCATCCCGCGCCCTGCGCGCTTTGTGGCTCCTCTCCTCGTCAGCAGCCTTGGAGCGGCGCACTGGACGGAATGGACAGGAGGACAGATTTAGGAAGACAAACAGCCACCTGCCCCTCTGCTTACAGAGCAGCTTAATGCCTTTATTCCTACATGAGCTGATTTTAAGAATGTATAAATTGCGACACATTACTGAAGGCGGATAACTTCCCTGACGCTTCAAACACAGGCCCACCTCTAGAAGAAGCCTCAAATTATCAATGATCTGATCACTACTGGCAATAACTGAGCCTCCACATATTGTGATTAAATCTGACACTTCTTTTGGCTGTAGTAAGAGACATTCTGCTTGGGGACATCTTTTCTCCTGGAAGTGCACCAAGTTCTATGTTTCAAGAAAGGATGTTAATTACTGCTTAAAATTAAGTATGTGTCCAACAGTGTTCTTTTCCACTATGAACATAACTAGAATTGAAGGGTCAACTCCCAAAATTTACCATTGTAAAAACTGGCACGTAGGTTGCACTTTGTCAGTGCTGTTTGCTTTCTGAAAGGCATACGCTATTTTTGTCATTGTACTTAATAGTCACAGATATCTCCAATTTGAAATTCACAGTCTAAAAATGGTTTCAGTAAAAATGGATACATTAATAGCCATTGGAAAGGGCGCGTTGATGCAATTGATGGGGTTACCTCACACTTCAGTCTCTGAAATCTTATATGGAGAACCAGAATTTGTACTGTAAGACTGAATACACACCTAAAAGTGGCACTGACTAGGGAGTCACCCATTTCTGTAACCTGAAATGGGGCTGCTGCTCTGGCCAGTGCCGCTCAGGCATCTGTCACTAAAGCTTCTTCATTTTAAAATTAATGTTCCAACAATCCTGTCTTTGACATGGTATTACTTAAATGCACTGAGAATTCTACTGCAAATATTCATCATCTATCAGCTCTTTTCTGGTGCCTTAGGCCCCATTTGGATGATTTTTTTGAGTCACAAATAACTGCAAGCAGGCAAATTATTCCAGTGCAAAACAAACCTTTAACATGCAGTGAAGCAAATATTAAAGAAGCTAGCTATGGCCTCCAGTAGCAATTATCAATCCTGCCATGACCATCCTGGCTTAGATCATACCCAGTTCATAAAGGGAACACTCCATTTCCTACTCCCTGTGACTGTACCTGTGACTAGCAATGCATGATATAATACCAGACAACTTCATTTCATTTGTCTTCTTGCATGCCTCTGGTTTACATTCCCAGTTAAAAGCAAGCAGAAGTATAACTGGATTTAACTTCCAAATTCTAAGAAGGTTTAATGGAATCAAGAAATAAAAACACTCAAAGCCAAATGAAATGAAATAAAACCTTGTGGGCAAATGAGGGAAATGGAAAAGACCTTTAAGCTTAGAATTATATAATATTATCATAAGCAGAAAAATATGCAGGACTAAAAGCTCATCAAGATAGCATAATAAACGAGTCATAGATGCTTCATATGCATACAACTGGCAGGATTTCAGTTTCACTTAACCACATACCCTGCAGTTTTGGCTAAACACAGTAATAAACAAATGCACAGCACAGGAAACATAAGTAATAGACTTCACTATTTATCTTACAGATCATTATTTTTAAGGGTAGATAATGTCATTTACATACACTGCTTCAATAGCTCCAGTATTTCTGTGATTTATCCTTTATAAAGCCACTCAGTAATGGTCACTTTTAAAGATGAACTTTTTGCTTGCAGCACTATGAGAGACTGCAAGGAAGAAGAGTGTGATGCAACTTTGCAACATCTAGAAACCCTCAACTGTTTGTCACCATCACAATATTCAGATTGAGGGTGGGCTGCCTGGAGCTTTCTGAGACTCTTTTCTACTGATGATTGGCTGCCTGGCAATGAGAAAGGCAAGGTATCTTCATGCCCCACTTTCCTCAATAATTGGCAGTCTTTTCAATAGATATTCCTATTGTATTTTTGCTAGCCAAATCTGGTACAATTTTGTACCATCAGAAGTCAGTGACCCAGACTACATTTTCCCAAACTATCAAACTTTAGTACTTCTTATCACAGAAATATGAGGTGAGGTTGCATAATTTGCAATCATTAAATATAAATATTCAGAAAATATTTTGGAAGTATGACATGCAGCCCTCCCTATGCATACATACACATGTATGCATGTGTGTTTACATTTATGTACATACCCATATGTATGTATATTTGTCTGTGTACACACAAGGATAGGGAAAGATGCATATAAGGATTGTATATACAAAATCATCTCTTTCTCATTAGGAAGAAATTTTATTGAAATTTCCCAGTGGAAGAATCTGAATTGTCCATTCATGTGTCATTGACCATAGGGATGCATAGGATCTCTTAATCCATTTTTTCTCATTACTGGACCCCTGATTTTCTCCCTATCTCCTTCCATGTAGTTAATCCCAAAAACATCTTTCTCTTTCCTCTACCTTTAGAAGTTGTCTAATACAGCTTCAGCTGGGGACCTGTGTTTCTAGATGATCCTAAGTTTCTTTTAATCTCTGATTGGTAAAGGGGCTTTTTGAGCAAATAATCAAAGTCACTGGCATCAATAACTGTTTGGTGACTGGAAATAGTACTGGGGATAAAGCCATCACAGTCAGGAATCTACATAAAGGTTTTTCACTATAGTCCAGACAAAATGATATTTACCACATGAACCATCCTCCCACTGACACTTCCCACAAATTTATCTATCTTGAGAAAGTCACTCAAAGTCTGAAGGTAAATCTGGATGTATTTTTGTAGAAGGTTTTTCTTACAATAGAATTTCATGACTATTCATATTTCTCTGTTTGGCTTTCAACCATCTCACTAGGAGGGAGAACTTTATGTCTGGATCAAGTCTAGCACAAATATTTTAAAATAGAAGAAGCCAAAATTCTACGTTACTTGTATTTCAAGACACATCGTAATCTTTCTGGTAACAAGAAAGCAAAAGTAGTCAGGACTTCTAGTACTGAGTTAAGTAGAAACAGATTATTTTTCTTAGCTGGCTGTCCTTCTACAGTAAATTTACTTCTGGCATGACCCCTGTGAAAAACACTAGTAGTGTAGTCAGTCAGTATTCTCAGTGGGGAAATTAGATATCTGAAAAAAAACCCTAAAAGCTCTGAATCACCATCACAGATCCATATTTCTAGCATAAATAATTACAAATAACAATTTATGAACTCTTACATCTTTCTTTTATTTCATGGAATAATGTAAGGACAGACAAGATGGGGAAATGAAGAATTTGTCAAGCCCATGGGAGATCTACGGTTCAGCCAAGGCCTGTAAGACCAGCTCCAAGACCAGTTTTCTCTTCTGGTATTGGTGATGCCAAGAACAGGTGCTCATAAAATGAAGAAATTTCTGCCCTGATGGAACTGGAGCTTGTGTAGAAATGTCTGAGCTGCTCAGAGAGATGGGTACCACTGTGACTGCAGCCTCAGCACAGCAGGCCAAAGATGGGTGACCAAACCCTCCTGGAAACTGGTAAATACATCCAAGACAGGTCCATGCTGCCATCATTATCTGGTTGGCATTGCTAGAAATGAATAGTTGAAAGCCAGCTCAGACATATCTCTGTGACACAGCGTGAACATCCTCCTAAGAGCAAGGAGCAAACCCCAAAGCTGAGTGTGCAGGGGCTCTTTGGCTCCTAGAGGGGCTGTTTTCCCTGTTTGGAAAACATTGTTTTCCATGAAGAGTTTATGAGAATCTGTTCTTTCTCTATGCTAACCTAACATGCCTCTTCTATATTTTCTGAGGATTGAGAAATCCCTATTTGCAGTCCTGGCAAAGTTCTAATACCAAATCTTTTGATATAGATGAGGATTAATTCATACTGCACTGCAGCTGAACTTGATCAAATAATTTTTGAAAGACTAGGACTTATCCATTTCCTATAATCTATTTTGTGCTTTTGGAGAGCACAAAGAAACTTTTTGATTTACAGTCAGATGTGTGGAAAGTGAAAAAAAAACCCAAACATATGCTTTGAGTATGCACTGGAATTTTAAAATTATTTTGTTTTAGTTTTCCCCTTATTAAAAATTTTTGGAAGCTTATGAGCTATTGAAAATTACTAACTAATAGATAAAATTCAATCTTCAGATTTTCTGAGTGCACATACAAATCACAGAGTGGTTTCATCCTTTCCTAAATGAAAAATATGACTTCTGCAATATGGCTTCAATTCAGCAATCTTATCTATAAGCATGTGAATAATCCCATTCCTATTCAACAATGCACTGTGAGACCTATTGGAGTTCAGAGGGCACATATATGTAAGGTTGAGCACTTGCTTAGTTAATGCATAGCTAAACTGGGGACCACTCACTTTGAAAGTCAGAATTTGATCAATGCTCCTGCCAGTAAACTCACTTGAATTTTTGGGGAACTTAAATACCCAAAGAATTCCTTTAAAAGTCAGGCAAAAATAAATTCATAGATGCATTTGTAGAGGAACATAAATATACAACAATATAAAAGAAGCTATAATGAGTCAGCCTGGTATCTTTCTTCCAAGAGAGACCAAAAGTAGGTGCTCAGGGAAAAGCAAAAGAACAGATCATTTCACTCATCTCTGTCTACATTTTTACTGGAATAATTTTTTTTCTGGAGATGAATAAAGCTGATCAGATGGTATCTGAGCACTTCCCTTCCTGATGCAGTTTGCAGGGCTTTGTAAGTGTATTAACAGAATGCCTTTTACAATATTCAATCAGATGAATATTCATGCTACAGCTTTTCCTATCATGTTTCACAGATTCTTTTTTTACTTTCACAAAGAGAGGTCACACTTAAATAAACTAGAAACCTAAAAATGGGACAGCGCACAAAAATGTCCAAAACTAATGAGAATACATACCCTCTGCTATCCAAGTTTAGTTTTGCTTCTCAGCTTCAAAAATAAGAGTTTGAACAGTATACTCTCTGAATAAGTCTTGCACTATTCATCTTTTCACTTGCCAACCAATATCCCTGCTCGACTTATTAACTTACAGCTGCCCTCTAAAATATCCCAATATATATCTTTTATATGAAATCAAAGTGTGTAATTGCTCTTACAAAATCATTTTCCCCTTCTAGCACCAATTTCCCAAGTTATTCTACATTTGTTATTTAGTATAATAAAAAGCCCTAAAATCATGTATTTCAATTAACACAGTAGTTCTATGGGCCATTATTGTTCTTTGGCAAACAGCAGAAGCAAACTGAACCAAACAACAGAAACTAATATTGGCACCACTTTTGCTTATTGCCTTGGCAATAAACAGCTGAGGGATAATGTGAGAGCAGAGATGAATCCCCATCACGTGCTGAATTCCATCTACTAAACAAATTAGTAGTGTCATCAATACCACTGAACATTTCTCTCCCCAGCACCTGCTGTTCCCCAGCAGCACTGAGCCCCAGCTCTGTGCAACAGGACAGGGCTCACTTCAAGGAGGCAAGACCTAAAGGAGCCTGGCCTTGTTCCTAAATAGTCAATATGATCTCCACTGCAGGTTTATAGAGGCAAAAAATGTAAATATTACATCTGCTTGTAATTCTCTTATGCATTCATACATTTATTTATTACTTAGAAAAGCTGACTTGTGGACACCTTTGCCTAACTTCACTAAATTTTCTCTCAGTGCCCCACAGGAATACTTGCAGACAAAATGGAAGGATTACCATAAAAAGAAAATAATATCTGTAACTGAAATAAGAAATGAAAAATCTGGTGAACCTGAGGTACTAATTAATTTCATAGCAATTTCAGAAGTTCCTGCTTCCAAATATTTGTTACTGACTATCTGCTGCACATTTTGGCTCCTGCAGTAAAGGAAATGGAAGATGTTAAAATGCCTGAGGAAACTCAGTGCAAAGTTTGATAGCATAGTCTAAACCATCCAGCAACTGGTCTCAGATAAGGCACTAAACACTGCATCTTCCTATCTTCAGTTGTTACACCCATTTGCTAATGGAGCACGGCTCTGAGCCCTCAAACCAACAGGGATAAATTGACACACCGAGATAAGCATAAGAGGATAAACAAGGATATGGTACACTCTAGTCATTAGTCTGCAGTTAGTTTAATGCTAAATCAATTACTGCTAACAGCATAACTCTGGCAGCACAGAATTTATAGCAGGCTGCAAACCCAGCAGCGAGAGAGGAGGTGCTGAGCTTTTGTTCTGCCCCGGCAGCTACTGCTGGTGACCAGGCTCAGCAGCTCCGAGCACCTGAGCTGCTCTTGGTCACCCTCAGGGTGAGGGAACAGAGCTGCAGGTACTGAGGCACACAGGCTGGAGGTGACAGAATTCCTCCAGAGCATACACAATACCCCAGGAGCTTTCATCAAAAAAAAGTACTGGTGGCAGACTACTCCCAGCAGCATGTGATACAGACACAAGGGTTTTAATAGACCAAAAATGCCATTACAGACCTCATGGTCAAAACCTTTCTTAGCTTATTCCTTTTTATCCCTCCCTTCTCCTATAATTATTCTATTGCAGTTTTGATGTCTGTCCCTGCACAAACAGCATTCCTCAAGAAAATAGAGGCAACAGTTTAAAACATCAGTTACCTCATTAATGCAATAGTAAGAAAATGGTACCTGGTTTTAGTAGTATTTGTAGTATTTTGTTTTATTTCAGTGTAAAGGTAACCCAGTTTCTTTTTTTTCTAACAACATGGTTGAAATGTGTTTTCTTTCCTTATATAGCATCAAAGAAATCCTGAAGTACACAATACCATCCTCTATGATGTATTGCCAGCTGATGCTGATTTTCTGCAGAACTAAAGGGCTAATTTTTCACCAACTCATTCTGCTCTCACGTACCCAAAATAAAGAAAGATAGTTTTTCTTTCCATATGAGTATGTATGCCTGGATTTAGATAATTCTCCAGAAAATTACTTTATCTTTATTGACAGTGTAATATACAGAGGTTTCATTGATCAAAATTAACATACCCTGTTATGAGCTTGGAAAATGGCAGCAGTGTATCATATAGATTTAATTCATCTTGTACAGAATGATTCATTATCAGATCAATTCCAGGTAATAGCTCTTCAGTAATTAGTCCTCAGCAATTAATGAAGTGATGACTAAATCCATAAAATAAACTAATTGTATATTTTGAAAGTTATTGCTAATGTGGACCTTTATTTATCTACAGTATTAATGTATACATCTATATAATAATATAGTTGTTTTGTTCCTTATAAGCTTTTAAAAATCACCAAAAAAAGAGTGGAAATTAATCACAATTATGATATTCATAAAGAATTCCAGGCTATCTAAAAGGAACAGTACTTCCACAGAGTGAGATCATCATCATCATCATCATCATCAGGTGGTTTTTTTTAGAGCAACAATCTAAGTATGATTTATTGGAATCTTTTGGAATGAAGTGAGTTTCAGCATTGATATCATAGCTTCACCCCACTACCATATGGAAGCAATTAAAATACTGATGAAGACAGATTTTATCTCTTCAGAGATAGCTGAGGACAAGCTGTCAAAATAGCTGTGCCCCGAGTTACTATTACTAAGCCAAAACTGTTAATTAAGTACATTAGACAGAATTTAATGATCTCAGTCATTGTACACAAAAAAATTTCAATAAGGCATCGACTCAGATTCAGAAAGAAATCCAAAACTTCTGTTTGCAATTTTAAGCTGGTAATTTCCACCAAAATAATACAGCACTTTGCCTTGCTCTGGGTAGAAGAGGTTTTTTTTGGCCACACCTTCTCCATTCTGCAAGTGTCCTTTTATCTGCTTTCAGAAATACACTAATGCTGTGAAGGTAGTTTTACTCACACTGTTCTTCCCACTCCTGGTCATCGTCGCTGTGCTGACTGTGCTGCTGAGCTTGCTTCAGGCTCAGGTACAGCTCCTTTGCCCGGATTTCTTCCTGCTGCCTGATAAGTTCCTCACCTTTCTGTCTTTCCTCTTCTTCTCTTTTCTAGAGAAAATGAAGTAAGCCAGAAGTGACTAAAGAGGAAGAATGTGCCAGAAGCTGAGACACTGCTTCAGTTGCTTCCTATCACAGAGAAGCTGCATTACCTTGAGTAAATCACTGTTTCTTCTAACTTTGGGCTTCTTACCTCTCAAAATTTTCTCACTGAATTTTTCCCACCTCTTAGGAATTCCTAAGGAGGAGGGCACATTTTGAGAGCACAGGTATCACAGGAATGAGGAACATGTAAGCATCTAAGATCTGAAAACTATACAGAAAACATTTTCTCACATGGCACCAAAGCCTGTGATATCCCCCAGGCCGTAAGCAAAGCTTGGTTTAAGTCCATGAGTACCCCCACCAAAGTTACTGCTGCCTTTCAGCACTACACACATCATCCACAGAACCTTAAAACTCAGGAACTGATGTATTGCTGTTCTTGCTTTAGTAACTGTCCCAGTGTATCATAACCAAAAGAGGGAATATTATTTTCCAAAAATTAAGATCACTGCATTTTGGAGGAAAAGGCAGATCCTTCAGCACACAACAGTCACTTTGCAAAATGTAGCTAAGAATAACATGCCAAAAAAGTTCCCTTCCAAGAAAGCCTTAAAAGAGACAGAAATCTGAGAAAGACTGCTTCTGCAGCTGGCCTCCTTCATATTATCAATAACACAGGAGCTCAATAAATGCAGAACTAGGAATCTGTATCTGTTTTCCATTGAATTTTACCAAGTCCCTTAGGCAGTAAAGAAGCAGATTTAAATCATACAGTTTAATTGAAGCCCACAAAAAACTCAAAACTGAACTTCATTAAGTGTTATTCATACTATTGAAATAACTTGAATTACAAATAAAACCAGTTTTTATTTAATTTTATAATGGAACCAACACTATACACTGATGGGTAACAAACCTACAGGTAAGAATTTTTTATGAGTAAAACAATGAGTAAAATCACCCTGAATTACTGTCCTAGTTACCTGACCTAAACTATAAGTAAGGGAAACCTGAAGTAGATTGTTGCAAAATGTTAATCCTATGACATTTATAGGATGAAGATTAAGGGTCCAACCCTTAATGTTATGTGATTCTATGAACAATATATTAGGCTGCTCTTATTATTTCTGAGAAAGAAAAGCCTAGTATTGTTCTTCAGTCAATGCTAATGCTACTATCTTGGATCATTTCTAACATTGTTCTTCCATTGTTATTTCCCAGCTCCTAAAAACATGAGCTGAGTGGACAATTCATTATTTTTGAATAGTCAATGCTTTTAGATAATGCTAATTTCAAAGCCAAGCAGCTTCCTCAGGAAAAAAATTATCATTTTTAATATCTCTGTAGAATTAGGGACTGCACATTTTAGCTGCTAGAAAATGGCTCTATTCTCTTCTTGAGAAAAATATGAGATTAACTGTTCTTTATTCTTATGAGGAGAATATTTATTCACTTATCTTCACTACCTAAAAAAATTCAATATAACCAGTCTATTCTTCAGGAAGATGGACAGACACAGAAGCAATGCTGGGTAATCAGAATATTTTCTATTCAACATCTTAAACCACAAGGTAAACTAAAAAATAGAGGAGGGTGAGTTAAAAAATCAATCTCACTGCAGTTTCCCTGAATCACACAAGACTTTTGTTGTAGGTTTGGGCTTGTTTTTTAATGTAGCTGTGGTTGAAACATTTCTAGTAAAAAGATGAAAGGGTCTAAGAACAAAAAGCCCACACACATACACACACACCAAAGACTAAAATTCAGGTAGAGTTTGAATTTTTAATGGAAGGCAACAATACCAACTAAGAAAATCCTACCTTTTTAACTGAGAAGGAGATTTAAGTCAAGGCAGAGACAACAACAAAAACTTAACACATGTACTTGATTCTGAATTCACCAAAACTTTTTCTCATAATTTCTCTTTTTACAGAATGGGGAGATTTAACTTCTATTTATTAAATTAGTGCATAGATGTGCAGGTATATTGCCTAAGGTGTGTGTGAGAAGAAACAATCCTTGCTGGTATGACACAGGAAAGAACAGTCATTCTTTTGTCAATATGACTAAACAGTGCATGCTTGTATTTAAAATGAACAACAATTGAACTTTTCACATTTACTCCACTGCAAGAATACAGCAAACAGTTTGTCTGCTTCTCCCCAGGAATCCAATCCTTCCCATCAGAGCTGGGAGTGAACAGCTGTAATACATAAAAACATCTTCTGCCTGAGAGTTGAGAGAGATCGTACTCTGTGCCTGACCCTTTCCGCTCTGCCAAAATAATTAGGAAGGTGACAATTCAGAACAGAGCTGCAAATTGTTGAGAAATACCAAGCTGCTGAAACAAATCACACTGGCAATTCAACAGGCAGCAGTAATCCTCTCCAGCCTTTACTCCACTGGAGAATTTGAACATGCTAAATGATCTTATCTATCCTCTGGCAGCCGAGAATTTACCACAAACTTGTTTCTGTCTATGTGTGTCTCGCCTTGTTTGACAGCTTTACTATGGGCAGCTCTACATAATATTTCATATTAGCCATAGTTAAGTTTTAATTTTTCAGTCCAAAGCAAATGAAAGGAGATTAGGTCATCACTGCTGCAGAAAGATTTAAAAAATACACTGAGGAAAAGGCCAAATAAAAAAGTGGTGTTTTTTCAGAGGAAAACTGGGCTGCCACAGCTCTTGGGGTCTTTCTGGGGAGTCTTACAGGATGCAGGGCCAACATCCTGCTCAGGGCAAAACCCACAAGGTATACTTGTTACAACAGCCCTCTCTGAAGCAAATACTGCCTGGGGTTCTCTCAGTGCTTCAGGCTGGCACAAAGTGTCTTTGGCACCCTGAAAGCTGCGGCCAGCTGGCTGCACCACAGCTGCAGCAAACCTCCTGAGCCCACTCAGCAACCACCTGGCCAGGCAAGACATTCAGGCCACCTAAAACACAGCTGAGAGCTCTCAGGGACTCCCTGCTCTGAGGAAGGAAATCTGGAAACCCCAGGGTCCCCGGCTGCAGGACAGGCTGCTCTCAGCAAGGCTGACACAGCCAGCCGAGTTCAGAGATCAGCCTTCTCTCCACACCCACCTGACAGGTGCGAAAAGAGCTCTGAGTAACAGCAGAAATATATCCAACTCCTTCCCAGCCTTTTTCTGAGAAAATACTCTCACTTGCAGAAAAGAAAGTGTTTGCAGAGGCATTATTTTCTTCTCTACTACCAGCTTCTCAAAAGGAACACAGGCTTTGCATCGCTTCACTGTGCATGTATTTGCACAGCCACAAATGTACGAAATGCATTCATGCTTTATGCAGAAGTTACGAGATTTCTGCCATGGATGTGTCCCAGGACATGCTATTCACACATCTCATACAAGGAGGTACCAAATTACTTTGATTCACAAAGACCCTGTGTTCCATAAACTGGAAAATAAAGCTAAGGACCGTTCCTGGTTGGGAGAGAGCTGGCATTTACTGCTGGAACAGGCTCTGCACAAGTAATTTGCCACAGATCCAGTGACCATCTACTCAAACTTTGTCTCTGGACCTTAGAGACTCTTCACAGCATGAATTCCTAACATGTAAGCTACCCTCATTAGTGGCTCAGATTTTCCAATTTACCCATGGAAAACACTGAGCTTTGCTAGTTTCTACCAGCAATCCAGACTGAAGACATTATCTTCAGAAGTGTAATCATTACTGATGTCACTGAGGAAGAGATTGTTCTTTAAAATTAATGGCAGTTATAAGTAGGATAGAGAAAACCTGAAGACCAGTTCCCAAGCAAAAAGAACATTCACAACATTGTTCAAGGGACAACCGCATAGAAAATAAAAGGATTACTGAACTGTGGACACCCAAAAGGAAACAAAATTAGGTATTACTGAATTATTGCAATTGTCATTGAAATAACCCAACTCAGGCCCTTTCAGCATGAATTGGGTGCTGAACCCCAGCAAGAAGCTGTTGTCATATTCCTATATATGCTGTCTTTGGGAAAGAGTTCAATGTTTTCTTGGCACAGCGAAGCACAGAGCTGAACTTACAGCTTATTTGCACTTGGAGATAACAGTCCCACTCAAGTGCTTGACGTTTACTTGGAGACAAGAGTTTTTTTCAGATCAAGACAGAATGCTCACTGCTCCATCATAAGAAGCCCACAGTACTCCAAATGGCAATGGTGACAGTTCACTGTATTCCTAAACTCTACATCTGGCAGCAATTTTCTGAAGAATCAGGTCCACAGCACTTGGGGGCACAGTAAAGCATTCAGACATGTGTTGAAAGCTCATCCAAGCTCAATAGAAATTGTATTCTTTCTACTGAGCATAAGGTTAATTAGATATTTCCTGAACAGAAGCACTAATTGTTCTGTTCTCTGAAGGTTGATTCTCAACCCATCTTCTTTGATGAGACACATTTCATCTCCCAGGGAATTTTTAAGGAGCAATCTAGCTCTGCTGTCAACTCTGCTTATATTATTAAATTTGGCAGGTATCTGATGTTGTCATAAGGACAGTACTTTGCTATTAATATTCTCTTGCTTTATGTAGACCACATGAAGACTGAACTGAGAGAAGAGCTCTTTTATTTCTAAATGTAGCTGAAAGATACCCACCCCTAGCTGGATGACACTCACATCTTTAATTTGCCTTAGCTCTGCACATTGTTCAGACTCTTAATGACAGCTACTGATAAGCACAGAAAATTATGCCTATGACCTCATAGCCTTTGTGAATTAGCAAAAGATTAATAATAGTAATTGGCTTTCTTATTTATGCTTTGCAATAGGTGCATAAAAGAATAGCTGTCCTTAAACTGCAAAACTAGAGTAGTCAAAATTTATATTCTAGCATCATAAATTAAAGGCAATTCTGCTTAAGAAACACCAAGGAAACCAATACTTTTCAAATAGTGTTGGAAAAGGAAATAGGGATCATCATTCACTTTGATATGTAAGATATCATTTATCTAGTGCAGACAGCCCTAACGTGCCATGATAGGTCAGGAGGAATAAAAGCATCTTAAAAAGGAGTGTTTAGAAATTAAACATGCCAGCAGAAACAAGACAGTTTCAATTTACCAAGTCAAACTGTTTCAAGAGGATGAAGCATTAGCAGAGACTTAACTTTCCATATCTCAGTCTGGAGACTTCTTTAAACATGTCTGGTCATCATCACAGGATGATTACCAGTGCATTAAATATTTTAAAGCTGTTGAAGCAAGCTTGCCCCACAGATCTGCATCAAATTCCACATCCCTTTCTTCATTCTATCAATTACCTTTGTCATACATCAGTAGATGCATTAATTCATCTTTTTCCATGTACCTTAGTTGTAGTCCCTTATTGCAGTTGAATGTGGATGCCAGAAACACAACTTCCTTTTCCTGTCTAGATACACACAATGTACAAGACCTGATCTTTCAAGAGCAAGTAACAGATAAAGCTGCTTTTCTGAGTAGCAAAGGAGTAGTGTCAAAGCACCAGGAATCAATCCTGCATTTGGATCTCTGCTGGTCAGTCCAAGTCTCTCCTGACAGATCTCAAATTATAGACCTAATTGAAGAGCCAATGCTGAAAGTGGAATAAAGTCTCTCTTGTTGGATTAATACAGGAAATGCTGGGAGAACACTTGACAAAGGGTATTTAAAAAAACAATCACTGCATCATATCTTGTTTCCAGACTAATTCCTTAAGCCAAAGTGTTCCTTTCAGCTGGGTCTTGTTTTGAAAACTTTGTTCCATTTATTTAATTTTTTTCAAATTCTGTCTTCAAATGCTTTATTTAAGAAAAACCATTGAGAAAGAAGGGGTTTCTACTTGCTTAGTAGAATAAATGTTTGAAACTTTAGGTAGAGAGATAAAGAAATCCTGGCCAAAGTTAAGTACTTGAAATTCAAAGTAGAAACTGAAACATAATCTCAACCCACTTCCAGCAGTGTTCCATGTTCCTACCAGGCACACAGCTGGATGGAGGACACCTGCTCATGTCCTGGGAAACTGGAAACACAGATCACTCTGACATTAGCTTTCCATCAAGATGAAAATGAGCAGAATTTGATGCCATTCCTTGTAATTGTATCAACAACTGAACAACTAGTTTTCCTTAGTAGAAAGCTATGAATACTGGCCACTGAAAGTCTCAGAAATTGCTCACTCTGCTCTTTGAAAAAGTCTCTTTGAAACAGAACAGTAACAGTGAGCTTGTGGGCATTTTCCCCATCAAGTGTCCTGTAAATCAGCCACAGAGATATAAGTGAACACTCTGCCAGCCTTTGTTCAAGAGGGTTTTGCTTTCCAGAGAGCAAAGAGTGTTTAATTAGGTAGTAATTTAGTGTAAAATAATGCTCTGCTCATTATTCATATATTAATAAAGCACTTAAAAAGTATACTTTCATTACTCATTGACATCAATTTTCAAAGGCCCCATTCTCTCCTGTGAATTCAAATTAATTGTGCAAAGGTAAATCAGGAATTCAGTGCAGCCTTCTCTGCAAGAACCACCCTGGCTTTGAGCTCCACACCTCAAATCCCAGGCCCACAGTCTGCAGAGTGACAAGAAATTTGCTGTTTGCAATCAAACCACATGAACTTAACACTGAGTTTTCAGCATTCCTCCCATCACAAAGGGAAAATGGGAAAAGTCTATCCCTGCTTTCCACACCTTAAATCACTGTACCAGGAAAGGAGGAAGAGACTCAGTGAGCTGTCAGCAGGGGAGAGGAGCGTGGATGGAAGTTGCTGGATGCTTGGAGTCAGATTTTCTCCAGGCTTTCTCCATGGAAACTCTGCCAGCCTGCACATCCTGCCCTCAGAGGACTTCTCTGCACACTGAACCCATTATATTTTACTTTCTCATTTTTAAACATGTTCTTCTCTTTATCAAGTAATATGAAAAGGGTGGACAGAGGCATTTCCTATTTAGTTTTGAAATTGCTATTTTCAACTAGAAAATGTGAAAAAAAATATTATTTCCAACAAACATTAAAATACTGTAACTGAGTTCACAGAAAGTTCACTATGAAGTCAATAAAAATCAGGCAAATGAATTTCTCCCAGCAAAGCCAATTGGACTTTTCCCATATTTTGAGTAGGGGAAGGATCCTCCCCTTATTATTTTGGAGGAAGTAGTGACACAGTTTTGAAGTTCATTATGTGAACAAACTCATCCAAAATACACAGAATACATTCAAGCAAACTAACTTAAAATGAGATCTTTCCCAATTGTACATTTTTTTTCCCCAGGATGATTCACCCAGCACAGCTGACTGAACAATTCTGTTAATGTGTGAGCTGAATAACCAGTTTGATTGTTCTGGCACTTCTGAATGAGACCTGTAATTTTTTCTCATCGCTCACCCAGCTGTTCTGCTGAACACCATGTAGCTATCTGTATATTCCAGAATGAAAAATTACAGCTCTGGATTTTAAAGTTTATTAATAAGCATGCACTGAAGGTGACAAGAACTATGAATCTATATGAAAATACTATTAAAAAAAAAAGCTAAATTGCTCTATGCAAACCTTCAGTTCCTCCTGAATTTTTTCTTCCTCCAGTTTGGCTGCTTTCCGATCCTCCATTTCTATTTTCCATTTTTCTGCCACTATTCTGGCTTTTTCTTGAGCCATAGCATCACGGAATTTCTTTGTTATTTCAGCTTCCTTTTGTCTCCTTCAGAAAAGGATGTGAAAATAGAAATTTAATGCACTAATTTTCTTAAATTGAGGATCAATACTTACTTTTTGCAAAAAATAATTAGCATAAGACTTCACAGAAAGATGCAAGCAAAGAATTAAAATGTATTTAACAAGAGAACTACCACAAATCATATTTGAAGAGAGCAGATAATTTACAATTTTTGAAAAATTATTAATTAAAATGGCACTTCTAAGTTAGACAAGCACTTCTTGGATGTCTTTAAGTCATACCTTATATTTTTCTATTAGTCTAGCAAAGCATGGTTGGGAATTTATTGTCTTACAAATAGCAGTACAAAATTCTCCCAAATTTTAATGCTAGATTGTTTATTAGGACTGACAACAAAAAGAGCACAGGTTGAAGGTTTCAATCCCTGCTTAAATATGCAAGCACTCAAAGCAAGAATAATCTCATATGAAAAAGGATAAGAGAATAACCAGATATTTAAACAGTTACTTTTCAGTGCTGCACTACAAGGGAAATGTGTGGGGCAGGTGGCCTAATTCCTAACAATATCAAGCATCAAAACACTTTTGAATCTCCCCCAAACCTGGAAAAGGCCCTGCTAGAAACAGCCACATGGCACTTTGTATAATGAGTTTTTGAACTGCTGGAATAAGAATTAATACTAGCAAAATGCAAATAAAACCAATTTTGAAAGGATTTTATGTACCAAACCCCCATTGTGGTCTCAGAACTGTGATATAACAAACATATCTAATTTAATCATCTCAAAACCAGACTGCTTCATTTTTCTTTATTTACAGGCTGGTCAATGGTCTAGCTAAATTTCCCAAGAGAGGAAAAAGTTGGCACCACTTTTTTTTTTGAAACGAGGGGTTTTGGCTTTCGATATTCAGTAAAAACAATATTCAATAAAAAGGACATTTTTAACAGGCTGAAAGCCTGACAAAACAAGTGAAAGCAAACGTTCACAAAACACACTTACCAGCTTTACCCACCATTACCTGCCACCTTTCTACAGGGTCAAGTCTCCCATTATGCCAAGTGGGCCCTGAACTCAGATTCTTAAATCCTCACCATAATTCTTCTGCCTCCTTCTGTGCCTGCTGCCTGGCCCGCTCTGCTATGAGCTCCTCCGAGATCTGCTCGTAGGGTTTGTCCCCCGGGGCTTCTCCCATCACCCAGACCCAGACCTCACCGTCCTTGCCCCGCAGCCAGTGCACGTGTTTGCCGTTACCTGCAACAGCCACCGAGAGCAAAACATCAACACTGCCTCCAATCCTACATAAACACACATGGAAACGTGGGAAGCCTGTAGTTTAGAAAACATTAAGCTTGCAATTTACATTTCAGAAGAAAACGTTGCTCAGAGGTCCAATGAAATCTTTGATGGAAACTGGTCAAAGGCTGGGGCAAAAAATTAAAAAGGTTTTTATGCTGCAGATTACGCATTCTTTGAAAACTCACTGTCCCACTTAAAAATAAAAAATATTAATTCAGGCATGCATTTCCCAGAATTCCAGTATTATAATCCCTTTTTAATTGCTATATTTCTTGCTTCACTCAACAAGGGATGAATGAAGAGCGTGGAAAAAGAGATGGGGCAAAACCAATAACCAGTGACATTATGTGACTAAAAATGCTCTGTGCACAGAGAATGTTGAGTGTTGAACAGGTAGGGAGACTTCATGGGAACACCTTCAAAGAAACCAGGAATTTCCTGCTCCCACTGTGTGAAGCAGGAGTTTCAGGGAGTCTGCATACTCAGAGCACACCACTCAGTGCTGCAGAGCCTATTCTGCTCACATAAGCAGTAGAAAGGGATTAAATTTCTGGTTCAATTTTCATGATACAACTGACACAAAAATCTATGGTTACTGTGTTGACAGAGTGATTTTAATAACACCAAAAGAAAGCCTGAGTGCTCTTTACAAAACAGAATGCATTTGGTGAACCATTGGGTACAAGAACCAGCTATAGGACTACAAAAGGCACTGGATTAGATCCTACCTGAATACATTTTAATAGCTATTTACACTACTTGACTTATTGTGGTTTTGTCTCCTTCTTCTGCTTTTATACATACAACTGTCAAATATTATAAGCATTTTAGAGCTTCTTAAAAGGAATTTTTAGAAACACCTCTTAGGCACCAATTTTTATGTTTTATTTCTTGCAAATTTGTTGAAAATGTCCTCCACAAAAGGAGATTCTGCTACAAAGATCATTGCCAAGATGGACAGTGGATTTATTTTAAAGAATTCAGCCTGCAAGGCCATAAAGGGTCAGCAGTTTGCATCATTTTCTGTATAGTACAGTCCCCTAGATTTTATCCTCTCACCAAAGCACTGATATGAGAAAATTGTGCATCACAACGTATCTTCTAAAAATACCTTGTCTCATTTGGAAACATAGAGAAATGGACTACTTTTCCTAAGTAGTTTTTCTCCAGTGTTCCCCTGAGGGTTAAAAGAAACCTGTCCTACTTGAACAGGCAGGCTTTGCTTCCACTTTTCCTCCATCTCTCTCTACTAGCATCAGCTTCGCTACTCTCACCTTCAGCTCCCACTTGTTCTGTGCGAGGACATATCCATTTAACCAGATTAAGTTTCCCAATGCACAATCAATGAAGTGTTTCTGACATCCCAGGCTGAAGGCAGAAAGCTGCAGGAGGCAGTGGAGTGGGGCTGTTGACAGCAGCAGTGTCAGCGCCAGCCCACACTCACAAGTGTTGACAATCCAGACTGAAGGCAATGAACGGATCGGATCTCGCCATGAAAGCCAATATTCTATATCAAATTTGAAAATGTAATTTATACGAATCCCCAGCGTTGGCCTAACGCTACTAACTTCAAAGAGGGGTGGAAATTTAAGCTAATAGTGTTTTCCTTCAATAACTCTCAAAAGCATTTGCTCTTTCACAGTCTATCAGATTATGTCACAGGTTATAAATGTGAATGTATTTCATTGTGGTTCTTATTCTGTACATTTCTGTGTTCCTGTCAACACAACATTTATGTTGTATTTTTTGGACACAGCATTAGAACACCATCTGCTGAGACCTGACTGGCCATATCAATACTTGCCTGCAAGTGCATTTCGTGGTAAAGTATCTTGAGAAGTATGGAATGATTTCCCAGGAGTACTGACTCCATATAAGCAAAGGCAGTTTTTGTTTTAAAAGCATGTCTTCTTTCTTGTGAGGAATTTGAATATCCTAGTTGCTCTCTTTTATTTAGTACTTCAAAGCAAACATTGCAAACACCACACCTTGTATTAATGGATCTGTACCATAGCTGGTGGATACAAAATCCTACTCCAGTTGTGAGACAATTTCACTATTTCTGTTCATTTATGAGCTTATCAGAGGAAACCAGGGAAAAAAAAAAACAAAACAAAAAAAGCCCAAACTTTTCAGGTAAGCAGACAAATTTTATCTTTGCTTCTCCCAAGGTTTTCTGTGCCAAAGGTTTATTAATGTGTTTCTCAGAGGCACAACTTACCCATTGCAACCCATCCTGAAAAAACAAACAGCTGATTTGTAGACATGTCTTGAGAAATTGTTCTCTTTCTTTTAAAACAATAGATCTTTTTTATAAAGTTCTAGCCAGTAGATGTACAAACTCCTTTGAAACCATCTGTATAATGTATTGTTGGCTCAGCACTACACACAGTACAGAACTCTACTGTATATGCATAAAGTACATGTTCTAGTATAGTTCAAGCTGAAAGATTTGTGTATTAAACAACCTGGCAATTTTAGCCTTTAGCATTAAACAGATAGACCCCTATATATGTAATTTTAAAACAATTCAACTTAAGCACCTATGCCTTAATTCAGATTTTTCTTTAGAAGGCCTTTTCACATCCAACCACTGAATTGACTTCAAGAAATGACTCCCATGCAAACCTTCCCTTAAACCTCTGCTCCCATAAAGCTGCAGCTGGGCTTTACTGTACAATCTGATCATAAAACTCAGTTGTTTCTTAGCACAAAATAACATCAAAATTGAACGTGCAGAAAAAAAATACGAGCACCTCAGGGAGAAAATCTGGCACCATGAAAACAGAATTCCTGCCATACAAAAAAGCCTCTGCAGCCTGCAGAATTACATTCACAGTGAGAGGGTCAGCTCTTCTAGGCTAATATTTTAAACCCCAGAACCTATCTGCAAGATCAAGAAAGTCCAGAAAATTATTTTCCCTAATACTTGTAGGAAACTAGTGTTGTCTGCTTTGCAAGCACAGAATTACCACAGCTGAGGGCTGATTCTAACAAAATAACTCTTTTAAGTTTAAAGGAAATTTAAAAAAATGCTTTAAAATGCCTCTCAAGTATTAAATATTTTCTGCCAAGTAAGATGTTTTGTTAATACACTTTATTTCCAAATGAAAGAGAAATACACAAAAAAAAAGAAAAATTCTACTAAATATAAAAGGAAGAGACAGGTCCTGACTAAGCAAATTTGAAATGTAGATGAGAAGGAGGCGAGAGAACCTCGTGTTTCCTGCTCAGCAGCAGGCTTCTGAGCCCAGCCACAAAGCCTAATGCAGAGTCAGGAAACAAAAATTAAATCTCTGAGCCCCAGTCTTGTGCTCTGACCACAAAAGGACTTTTTTCTTCTTGGAGAGACCGTGGCAGGCTGCAAATAATAACCCTTAGGAAGCAGTGGACAGCAAAGTTAGTCTGGATTGGAGAGTAGAAATGGAAGTATTTTAGAAACAAGCACTGCTTTATCAAGAAAACTTACTGAATAATTCACCAGGTTTTCCCCATCCCTACTCTTCAGATCAACGATTTATCAGCTTTAATATTCCACCATTTTTCACCTGAAACAACTTTGTAACACCAGAAGAAGACAACATAAACTTTTGAAGTTCTTTCTACCTGAAGCTCATCCATGAATTAGTATCTCACGTGGAGCTCCTGGCACTGCCTTGAGACCAATAAACTGGCTTCTGGCTCCTTACTCCAGACAAATGCCAGGTCAGAAAATGCAAAATCAGGTCTCTCAAACTGGCAGTACAAAGGGATCACATCAAAAACTTTCTTGGAGATCTAAAGCTAGAGCCAACAGCAACTCAAGTTTGTACATATAAACACACACCATCAAAAGTAAGAGCAAATCTCGTTCTCTATTTGTCTGTTATTTGCACAGTCAATTCTATAACAGCAATGAAAGTGTAAAACAATGCCCTAGAGAGCAACAGGAAAGTGGAGCTGTCACCTACAAGAACAGTGAGGCTGTGCCAGCAGCACTCGCGGCCTGTGCGCGTACTCCAGGAGCGGAGCCATGGGGCACCACTGGCTGCTCTCGGCCTGCCCCAGGGCCAGCAGGGCATTGTCACCTCACCCCTGCCATGGCCAAAGGCTACCAGGGAACACCCACCCTGTCTGGATAGCTGGGGACAGAGAGAAGCACCACAGCTGATGGGGAATCACGGCTGTGTGCGGAGCTCAGGCCCGTCTGGGTTCCAATCCTGCCAGCTCAGACCTCCAGGTTGTGTCTGAGGCTTGTAACAAACAGAGACACGGGCCTCACACTGCCTCTGCCAGCTGGAACAGAGGAGCTGAGCCACTCACTCACTGGGTTCAAGAGTTTTATGGGTTCTTAGGCTCCTTTTTCACATCTCCAAACAAAAGCTGGAGCTTTGGAAATAATGGAATTTGGAAAAACTAGAGCAAATAGAATACTGCTGGAGTCACCTTCCTTTCTCCAAGCTTGGTCAGCATTGCTTTTTACAGTCAGAGAGCCCCCAGCAGCCCCTGTTTGTGATCCATCCCATGCTCACACAGGAACTATTCCAAGGAGCTAGAGGCCTGGTTTGGTGTCAGGATTCCCAGCTGTGCCATCACCCAGCCTGCCTGCTTAGTCCAGCAAAAGGACAGAGCACCAAGCACCCTCCTGCCTTTCCTTGGTAGGGAGTACCACAGGCTGGAAATGCAGAAAATTATGTGATCACTGATTTATCATCTCAGAACCACAGGACAGCATTCAAATTCTGCTAGATGTTTTACTAAGGAATCTGCTATTTCCATGAACAGCCTTTTTTCTCTGGGCTTCACACCACAATTTTCCTGCCTGGAAGCTACAGATCTCTGCTACAGCAATTGACTGTCCTTCCTCACCCACTGGGAAGTTTTGTACTCACACAAGTATCTTTTGACTCTCTACAGAAAACATCTCTATTCTTTTCTCTCTCTGGGCTAGAAAAAAACTTTTGAAATTTATTATGCATTTGAAATAGGCTGCATGTGCACTAAAAGCTGATCAGCCTGATCTATGTTTGCCATGGAGAGCTGAACCATAGCTCATGGAGTTTTCTGTGTTTGTAGGGTTGTGGTTTTTTGTTCTTCTGCAATTCAAATATCTGGTACACTCTGGTCTAAGCACAATGTCCTTTACTTGAGATTTCTTGGCTTTCCAAGAAAATTATTTTTATGGCTCCTTTAAAGTTGAGGCTTGAGCTTTGTTAGTCTGCAGGGTAGATGAGGTTCCATTCAGAGTTTCATTAGCTAGAGGGCATGTGTTAGAAGTGCATTGATTAGGATGAAAATGAGGATGTGAGCTTTAGGCTGTTCTCAGTTCCTCAAGCTTAGCCAATATAAGTATTGAATTATCATTTTTTTTTACAAACACACAAACAGAATTTCACTTCTAAGGAGAAAACCTAGGAAATTACTGTGAATGTTTTTGAGAGACTATTCAGACAAAGGACAGAATGTACTTCTCAAAACATTAACTTCTGTAAATCCATTAAAATCTGCAGAGAATAACTAGATGGTAATGAGGAAAGTAACAAAAATAGCATCATCCCACAATAAACTGAAAATCTACAATTAATTTGTGCACTGCCCCTGCTAATAGTCATAGAAGTGTATTATATCCCTCTTTTCCCAAAATACAATCAAAAAACCCCCTCATTGCTATTCTTAAGAAGAATGGGGGGAAATTCTGCCCCTAACATTTCAATTTACACACCTTTGAATTTCAACACTGTGTTATGTGCCTTTCTATTTAGGGGAGGATTTGTGAAGGGAGCAAGAAATTCAGCTGATTACATTAATATATCAATAAGGGTTGCAGGATTTCAGCATTGCTGAAAAATCAGCCTTTTATGGCTCTCCAGCTGCTTCCTGATCATATAACAAACTCAATCTTCTGTTTATGGAATTACAGCCTGTTACCATGGAAATAATTATGCTGCAATAAACCCCTGCAGGATCAAATAAAGGAAGAGTGACTGAAGAGAGCAAATATTAAGGGAGAAAACAGTTAGTCAGATAAGACTGTGGTAATTAACAAATGTAGCAGGGGTAACTGTACACAACACTCAAAGGTAAGTGGGTTTGCATTAGGACATGGTGTGTGTATATATGCAACATACACAAGGAGGTTTGCATGTTAAAAACCAAAAAGAAGAAGAAGGAAAAAGAAACACAGAAATACCATTTAAGCAGCATCTATCCAGTATGTTAAAAATGATTTTGTGGCTCCCTGACCAAGACACACTGTCACACATAACAGTTTTGTAATTGGACCAACTTCAACCAGGAGATAACATTCAAAACTCTTTCTTAAAGACTTTGTTCCAACTCCTTGTACAATCTAGAGGCAGCCTCTTGTCTGTCCATTTTAATGGCTGACCCTTTCACTGTAAACAGCATAAAAATATAGGTAAACATCAGAGGAAAATTGGAAGTTTTAAAGTCATTTCCAGCAGTATTGCTCATTTGAGATTTCTTTTTCTTCATTACAAAATGTCAAGAACACATCTTTGTATTTTCTGATTCTTCATCCAAACTGAACCTTGCAAAGTGTAGAAGCTAGTTACAGGGCTTGGTTTCTCACACAGACCTTGCACAAAGCTTCCAGGTTTTCCCTTTGAGAATGAAATCAAACCAAGTCTGCATGGCTGCTTCAGGGTCTGCTAGAAATGCAAAGCAGGAGGATAAGGGTTCTGGATCACAGAATGAACAGGGAACCGTGGATCATTTTGTGCACCAGGCTCTCCTGATTAATGCAGCGGGGCAGGTTTGCACTGGCTCCTTTTGCCAGGCATACAGGACCATGGAAGCAGGGAGAACTGTACCCTACAGTGAGGCTCTTCAGCACCACAGCAAACAAGTGGACTCAAAGATTATTGAGCTGCCATCAGTGTCTGGCTAAATCCACTGCTGACTTGAACACGTTGAGCTTTCCTGTACCTTCCAAATCCTGCTCTCAAAATCTGGTTCCTTTGTTCTTGAATATTTTAGTAATTTACATTAAAAAATTGCAAAACCAGCTAGAAAATATTGAATTATCTTGGGCAAATCCCATTCTCCCCTTGGCTACAGTTCTGTCCTCTTTCCACACCAAGTATTCACGAGTTTGCAGATGGTCACAACCTCATGTCATTAGTGGGGCACAGTGTGTGGGAGAAAGTCCAACACTGCTGTGTCCAGACGGGCAGAGGAACACGAGGCTGCAGAGGAACACAGCAATGCCCTCCATGCCAGAGGCTCACAGACCCAGCAGCCTCTCTCAGAGAGTGCCAGATGCCAGGTGTCTCAGGGAACAGGAGCACTGAGGGTTGCATGTGGGCAGGAGGGGGCCCCAGGTAGGCAGCAATATTCTCCTGGCACTTTTCTGCAGAACAGACAAATCAGCTGAAGGACAAGATACAAGACCAAAAAGCACTGACTTGTGGCTGATCACAGGAGGTGAGAGAGACCCTCTCGATTTGCTCCATCTGGTGCGTATCTAGGTCATCCAGTAGTTAGAGGTCTCTTGGTAGCCCCAGGTTCAGAGAATTGAGTTTAGAAGCTGATGTCTAGCCCAGTACCCAGCCACACTACGCACGGGCCCTGAGCAGCTCAGTTCTGGCCCAAGAGCACTAACAAAGCTACAGCATAACTCAAGCTGCTCTACATTGTGTTACATTGAAACTTATCCAATTACTTCAAATTAGGTGGCTCAGTCCCCTAACAAAAATTGGTTTAATGTTCTTACTCACGTTCTCTTGTTACTTTTCCATCCATAACTGAATTGGAAACAAAGGACAGGACTCTACAGAATTCAAGACCATATAATGCCAGAAATTTCAGAAATGCTGAGGTCTGATGTCCCTCGTTAGACCCATATTCAGTAGTAAAGAGAAAGTGAGGCTGGTCACTGACAGGAGCTTGCCTCCATATGAGATAAAATCTTAGCTAAGTGTTAACCAGGGTCTGTAGAAGCCTGAGCATAAATAAGGAATACATTTCCAAGTTCAAAGTCAGAAAAAATGTCACTGCATGTCCACCCACTGAAACACATGCTCACTCACTGACCTTCCTCTGACACTGATGTACTCTCCAACCATCCACTTGGGATACTTGAAATACTTTCTTCCAAATAGCATCATCTATTCTCTAATGATTTTCTAACACAAATGTAATTTAGATAGATAAATTATTTTCTACCCATGCTGTGATAAGCCTACCCTATTTTCTCCCAGCTACTCTTGTTAAGGACAGGTAAATAAGAGCATTTACAAATAGCTCCTGTCTAAGCACCACAAGCTGCAGTTCACAATGAATAAATGTCAGAAATAAAAGCAGCAGACCAGCATGATCTCCCCTCCTACATGACTGTCCTTCAGCTACCTAATGCTCAATAGTTTTTGAGATCTCATTTTGGGAATGCTGACAGTTCTGGGTACTGCATCAGTGTCAAAACCCAAATTGGCAGGATCCTCCACTTCCTCCCAGCTCAGCTGTAGTGGCTAAAGGGCTCCTGCCTAATCACATAAATATGTTTCTTTGCAAATTGCAAAGCTGCCTGTCAGTCAATTCTCAGAAAAATCCCAAAGGGATCTTGAAATTTTGAGGAGACCTCTCTCAGTGATTTTAGCACAGTGGGAACAAGGAAACTGTTTCATTACAATGAAGATATGTTCCTGAAACATCTGCCCAGGAGCAATTTGTAAGTGAGCTAAGGATGGACCTCCAAGAATTCAGCTCACCTGTGATGTTATTTCAGCACCAGCCAGCAGTCATTATTTAATTAAAGCTACAAAAGATTTCCTTTATGTTGAATAAGCTCACTAAATGCCATCATTTGTGAGGACACGTGATGCCCAAATTCTACTAAAAAATTTAGGCAAGGTACAAATAACAACAAAAAATTGGAACAATTTATTCAATATCTTCTAAAGGAAGTACTTCATTCAGAAGTGATGTTTATACATTGCTTCCCTTCAGAAATCAATCTGGTTTTTTTTTTAAATGGCAAAGAAATTAAAACTGTTGAATAATCTGAACACATTTCATTCACCCCCAAAGTGAAATAATTCCTTCAACATTGACTCATTCTGATACTAATTTCAGCTTTAACCTTTTCTCAAGACACATGGAGCCAAACAATCCAAATACAGAAGCAGGCACCATTTAGCACTTACTGCAGGTGACTAATATAATTTTCTTCAGAAATTTAGAGTAAGACTACACAGATGGGTACACTATTTGGCTTCCTAAACACTCTCAACAACTTACATCTTACTTCATGGTTTGCATGGACTTGTTTGCTTTCTAAACAGCAAATTTCATAGTACTGATTAGGGCATTTATGGACAACTCAGTGGCACTGCTTTAAGAATCTATGCAGATTTGGGGCCCTCAGTAGCTAGTTTCCAAACAATTAAAAAATGATCAGTGAGTATTCCCTAAGTCTGTTGATGATTTTAACTCTAGCACAAAGCCTTTCTGACCTGCCCCCACCTCTGCACTTGCGATTTTTATAGGAGAGCACACTTAAAACACAAGAACACTTCATCCTCAAATCACCATAGGAAACTGAAATTGAACTCACAATTACTGCTTTGTTTTGAAAAACCCAAGCCTTTGGCTGAGCTGCTGGGTGCACACATCCCACTGTAGCCAAGCTCTTGAATCCATGGGGAACTGCAGCAGCTGGGATATAGAACTCCAGATGAAGCAGAAGTCATCTTTCAAAGCACTTTTATTTAGAGAATTTCATTGTCATGAACAGCTTTTGCTCGGTCTCACTGTATCCCATACCAAAGAGGTGCAGAGAAAAGTTTTCATATGTGGCCACTCAAACTTTGAGGAAAACAGAGGGATTTGAAAGGCAGTGCTATAAAGATAATTTCAGTTAAATTAGTATAAAATTACTTTATACAAATGCTATGTTATAGTCACAAACAGCATCCACGTTTTCCTGTCAACTATAAACTTTCAGAAACTCAGCACAACATTAGAGATATTGAAGTCTCCCATCTATTCTACTCTTTCAGGCTATGAAGATATCTATGAACTAAGAGGAACTCCTGCCCTAAAGAAAGTAGCATGAACAAAAAATGTGTCATGCAAGAGTCAATAACAAAATCTGCAGATGAAAAACCTCAAACCCCTCAATTTCAAGGGAATAAAGAACATGTAATTGTGGTAGCTTTGCATTTCTTGGTAGCCACTAATTTAAAACAGGAATAAAACCACTCCACATTCTACAGTGTGCAGAGGGAAAGAAGGTCTGGAAATTCACTTATATATTAAAGGTAACTGAAAATTAAGCAGCTTCAAGATCCAAAAAATGATGATGTAAATTGTCTTCTAGGAAAAAAAGTATTTTAAGATAAAAAAATATTATTGGCATCTACTCTGACCCCTTGAGTCTATAGGCAAGACTATTGCAAAGTAATTACTATTTTATATCTGCAATTTGCAGTTGGTTTTTTATCTTTCCTGTTTTAAACAAGAAACCATCTTCACTGAGAGACCATTTAACATCACATTGTGAAACTGTGCAATAGAAATCAATTACATCTGTACAGTTAATGGCCAGCACACCTGAAAGAAGTTATATTTTCTGACTCTGGTGCACATCAGTTCATGAATGCAAAAAAAGTATTTCCAGCAGAACCAGATACCTGACATGCAAATCTGATTCCAATAGTTCTTCACTGCAGTTCTGAAGAAAGTAGAAATTCCCTAACAGCGGGCAAAAGTCAAACCTAAGCAATACCTTTAATTGGCAATTTAAGAAGGTAAAATGGAAATGGGTTTTTTGTGAAATTTAACCCAATGTGTATTTGTGACTACCTTTGTCAGAGCAAACACAATCTATAGGGTACTCTGCTGCTCTCCTTTCTCCTATTCCTTATAAATCAGAAAATTAATTACCCAGAAAATGGTCTCCTGTAGCAGGAAGCTGAACAGGTTTAATGTATAATTTATATATGGAAATGTTGGTGTCAACACTGTGACAATTCATCAGATAAATATTTTTGCAGTTAGAGTTTTCTGTATTTGTCTCCCTCAAAGAATGAGCATGATACAGATTAGCTCAATGATATGATGTTGTTTGGGTATGTGGAGCTGAACTGCATTTTTAATTTTTTCTCAGCTACAAATCAATCAAAATGAACAAGGTTTTTGTGCTGTATGAGGGAAGCTGTTCTGATGCCATCCCTCTCAGAGGCACATTCACAGGGAGAGCTAACTAACATGGAAAAAATAAATAAAATTAAACAGAATGGGGTTTTTCAACATCCACCTTGCCATCTGTGAGGGGACATTTTAAACTCCTACTGTGGCTGACTAGGGTGTTCTGGACATCCCCCCTCATTTCAAGGCTACCATTGAAACTTAATGCAGTCATTTCATGTGCTCCAAGTGAGTCTTGGAAAATTGTTTTGCTTTGAAGCACATTTCTAATAACAGTCTTTGAATTGATAACTGTCTAAGGGGCATTTTGTAAGGTTCAGAAGATCTAGATATTTCATGTCTGACAACTGAATCCAACAATGTCTCTGTATTGGGGTGTTTCTACCATGGGTGTGTTCAAATAAGCAACACTTGAAATGCTGATTGCAGTCCCAAAACCATTAAAGACCTCTCTCCAAATCAGCTGCAAAAAGTTATTAGAAATTTTGAATATTCAAGCTTTAATAGATTGAAAGATTTAAGATCTTTGGCAGGGAAATGAGAGTTTGATAGATCTCTGACATCTCCTTGTTGAGTGAGCAATCACTGTAGCTACATTCTCCAGATGAAAATGTTTTCTATCTTACACCAGCCTAAGAGCTTCATCCTGTGAATGGAGGAAAGAGCTGGAAAGCCACTTAAACAGAGAAAAGAGCAGGAATTAACTATTTCTGTTTATTTGAAACCGCTTGGACCCAGGGCCAGTCAGCTGGAATGGACATTTGGAAAAGTTATTTTCTGATGTTTCTTCCATCATTCTCCTATTTGCTTTTCAAGTCAACACACACATTCAGCATTCATAGCAGCCTCTGGGAGGAGCTCCATGGTTTAACTATATATTGCATGCAAGCACATTTCTGGTTTCTTCTCTTTGGTTTTGGTCATTGGCTTGCCACACTATTGTCCTGTTCCCTAAACATAATCTCTTGGAGGCTATTTACTAATACAGCTGGAATATCTCATATGTCTCATATGGTATGGCTGTTTCTTTCACAAAGAGCCCTTCATAACAAGCTCAAATTCACAGAATTATTTTCCTCTCCAGCCAGATGGAAATATTTAATGCCAAGTCAAGAAACTGCAATAGCACAGGGTGTTCCCTGACCTACAGTGAGGATGGCAGGTGAATAAAAAGCCTTAGGAGCAGAGTAGAAACTTGGTCACAATACATCAGTCACCACAGACAGAACATCAGCAGTGACTCCCAACTGAAACAGGCACTTCAAAATGATTCCCCTTACTCCACCACTAGGATACACCCAAAAGAAAGGACCAGCCTGGAGATACAAGGAGCAGGAACATGGTGCTTTTGCTGTCCCAGACTGTCACTTTGCCCATGGGAACAGCTGGCACTCATCTTTGGAATCTCTTCCAGATGCCTGCTGCACCACAGCCGGTTGCAAGCCCACCATCCCCAGCTCTGAAGCATAGAAGGAGGTCACAGATCTTACTCTGGTTGCGCCTCGCTGTCTTTCTCAGCACAGCCTCCTCCATTCGGGCTTTTTCTTCCCTTTCCCTCCAGCGCCTCAGCTGCTCTTCTCTCATCTTGTAGAACAAGATCTGCTTCTGCTCTTCGTTCAGCTCTGCCAGGAGCTCAGGGTCAATATACATATCACGCAAAATTTGCTGCAGCATGATGACTCCAAAGAAATAGAAATAAAAAAGACAAGGAAAAACAAAAGCAAGAGAGAAACCTGCTACCCACTACAGTGACAAAACCCCACTGATGGCACGCCAGAATGCAAACTGCTGCAAAGGAGCTCTCCCACCCCTGCCTGCCCAGGAGAGGTTTGATTCCTGCTCTGGCCCTTTTTGTGCAGGCATATTCTGCTCCTTGTCTTGACAGGGACAGAGTTCTTCACTTATCTCATCCTCCAAAGGTAGGGACAGGTGTCAAGTGAATGTAAGAAAAAATGAACAGAAAAGGCTAGGGAGAAAACATAAAATGAAAAGGCTGGGAGAAAAAAAAAGTAAAAGTCACTTCAGTTCTCCTGACTGCAAGCCAGTAAAAATAACGGATTCTTGACTGAACCCAGCAGCTTTGCTCCCTTGAGCAGAAGGAAATTCAACATAGAGAGTCTCAGAGTTTCAGGTCAAGCAGTCCCCTTCAGCAGCAATACACTCCCAAGGGCATGAGCGTTGCCCAGGGGTTTAAAGTGATGTCATGGTTAAAGGTATCACCTACACCAACAATATCCATGTCACTTTGGGAACTGATCTCTCCTGATAAGAGAGGAGTTTGCATATTATTTCTCAGTCTAGCCCATTAACCAGTCTCAGCAGAGTAAGGCATGTTAGTGGTCATAGTTATCTGGTGTTGACAAATACTGTCATGCAGCAAATTGACTAAAATGCTTCTAAAATTAAAAGCAGATGTTACAAAAGACACAAGAATCTTGTTATCACTTTATAAATAAATTAATAAGAATTAAACAAGAATAAGTTCTCAGCAATTCACGCAGATTATGCAAGCCCTGATGTTAATTCATTTTCCACTTGGTGACTGAAGAAAGTGACAACACTGCTCTTCCAGGAGATTATAGCTCTTTGCTATGTAACAGTTTTACCAAAATCAGCAAAAATAACATTTCAGCACTAGGGCCAACAGCCACTTAGTTATATAAAAAACCCAAACCGATCTAAAGCCCAACACACTAAAAAGCAAACCCTCTGGATTTGGGAGCCTGTTTTCACTGGGCAGGGCCTCAGCTTCTCTGGAGAGGGATGGCACACTGTGGGAAGGGGGCCACTTGGTAAGACAAACCAAAGTGTGGCCACTCAGAGGCATAACAAAACACAGATCACATCTGCAGGCTGAGCCACATCCCACTGCCTGATTTTTACACAAGAAGGAAGAGGAAGAGCAGGCTGTTTCCTCAGGAGAAACCTCTTTTATAGATAAGGAGCTATCAAAGTCTTATATGACTTCCATGAACTCATAGTCAAAAACATCCTGCTAATGCACCTATTCTTATGTCCTCCTTTTGAGGTATGAAAAATAATATTGCCCTAATTTAGGTGGAGAATCAAACAGATATAAACCACAATTCTGGTGATGACATTCTGTCTCCTGGAAACATGATGCCAAAGATGCTGGAATGGTGTTTTCAGCTGGAACAGGATTTCAGAGCCCATCATGTATGGGCTGTAATGAGCATACTCCACATGTTGCTCTGTGATTCAGGATCAGTCTTATCTACAGATTTTGTCTCCTAAAATAAAATGTCTTTATTATTACTGTTATTTTTTAAGAAATACTCTAGGTTTTTTTCTTGCCAAGCTGTAAGAAAGATTTTGTTATGCTTCCCTATTTTACTTAGTCAGGTATAGAAAGGGGAGACCCTGAGGGGGTTGGCTTTTGTTTCTCCACTTCTATTCAATTATATTAGAGTTGTGGCTCCACATTTTGGCACTAATTGAAAAAGACTTGCCTTTGCAAAGGCTTCAGGGCGAGCAGTTTCACCGTTTTACTCATTTGTCATCATTCCTGCTCTATTTTGCTTGACTTCACAGACCAGAAATTAAATCCTGATCAGAAGCTATCACAGTGCAAAGAACACTCTTCATCATGGGTTATGTGTATTTGAGCATGATAAGTAGCACCATTTCTGAACAGCATTCAGCTGCAGAAGTAGCTCAGGATGGAGATACAAGAGAGAATGCAAACAAATATTCAGGCAACTGCTTGTAATGTTCAGTGAGCAACCACACAAGAAAAACAGCAAGAGCAAAGAGATGAGATGACATTTCACGAACAACTCGTTGCCTGAAGATTGTTCACTAAAAATATTTGAGGATGGTAGCCAAATGACCAAGTGGAATTAATCTGTGTGGGAATTATTTTTTTCTTTAACAAAATAAAAAGTCATGTGTGAAAGAGTTATCGTCTAATCACAGCAGCAAATCTGACCAACTTCCTTGTTGTAGATTCTCTTCAGGTTGCAGCAATTCTGAAATAAAAAACTGGAAAGAAGTAAGGAGGAGAAGTAAGGAAGATAAAGAAACATCCCATCAGACATAAGCCAACATTTAACAGAAGTAGAAACAAACATATATTTTGCCATTAATTTTTAATCTATTGGATACTGATTCTCATTGCAGTTCATGTTTCCACAAATATTCCAAATACATAAATGGAATTAGCACAAATTATCATGATCTCTCCCGATTTTTCAGAAAATTAAGCAAATCTGTGAGATCCAAAAGAACTCTGAAGGAACACCAAACCTACTATAACAACTCTTGATATTTCTAGGATTAGCTCATATTTTGTGATGAGCTTTGCAGCTCCAACCAACAGAGTCAGAAAACTGAGGGATAGCAAGTAACTCGGGAAAAATGAAAAATAAAACTTTTATTGCAATAAAATTATTCTCTCTTTTCCCTTCCTTTCCCAGGCCAAATTAATACATAGATAAATTAATGACTCAGAAGAGCAGGGAAATTTTTAGTAAGGATGCTTATTTCCTGGTTATGGTCATCCATCATCTTTCCAGCCTTCCTGGGATGCATTTTGAAGAGTTTAGAAGGACAATGAACTCTGCATTGCTTTTCTACCTTGGTTACCCCTAGTTCAACAGTCCAGGCTAAGCTAAAATCATTACAGAAACATTACAACCCAACCGCCTATATACAAAATAAAAGTGACTATTAATGGAGTTCTTTGTTGGCAGTCATTACCTTACAATAATTGCTGCACAACTTGATGCTCTAATTAGTAGCAGTCTCTGCAAGGAGCCCAGAGCTGTTTAAAATTTAAGCTTGGAGTTTCCTTTAATCTTAAATAGCATCTTCTGGGACTAGACACTCTGTCCCACCTCTGATGTAGCATCTTTCTGGCTAAGCACTCCTCAACAGTGCCACTAGAATCCATCTGCTGGGGAGGGGAGGGAGAGGAAAAAGGTACAGAAAAACATTTTCATTTCATTTTTTAAGAAAAGGCAAGTCCTTTATTGACTAAGGGCTGCAAATATCTTCATCCATTTCTCCTCTGAGCATGTGCATCTTCCATTCCCTGACCTGAACAGCTCACTGGCAATGCTGATTATTGCTGAGCCAGGAGAACAGCATTTGCATTTTATGACACAGCCATATAATCTACTTTAGCCACGTAATTTACATAAAAATATTGTGCTATAACCTACACATTACAGGAGAAGAGAGGGCTGTAATGCATCTCTCTCCTTAAAGAAAGGGATATGATCAAGAAAAAAAACTCAGTAAAAAAAAAATGTGGTAATCATGTTTTCCAGACTGTCAAATCCACGGTCTTAATCAATTTCTTGTGGTTTGTGTCTTTATATTTTTCATTTTTTAAGACGAAGCAGCATGCAGTACCTTAATTTTTCAAGTCCTGTTATGTCAGCATCAAAAGGAAAACAGTAGAACCTGGAACTGAATGGTGCAGGAGGGAGCTGACCATGTAAAAGGGGAAAGGTAAAATTAACATTTGGTTGAGGTCTCCAAAACCCTACAAATCTGTCACTACAAAAACAAATGTGCTTTGGCACTCCCCATGAACTAGCCTTATGTCTGATTTGCAAGTTACTGTTAATTAAAAGCTAGAAAAAAACAAAACCAATTGAGAGCCATCCCTTCCCCACCTCCTCTTTCACAGATGGGTGCAACAAAACCTGCCTGGTTTTACTCCATTTCCATAGTCAAGTCTGTGGCTCCCTCTAAGGGCTGAAATGAGTTTCTCAGCAGCACAATCTGCAGCTGCGTCAGAACAATTGCTTCCCTGAAGCTGCTATTCCATTACAAAGCAGCACATAAAGGAAAAATGAGGGTATGTTTTTCCAGACCTTCCTTTTCCATAGAGCTCTAGCATCAGTAAATCAGACTGCAGCATGTTTTGGAACATGGGAAGGCTTGGCATGCTCATCATCTTGTCTGTACTTGTTCAAGATTGCTATTTCTACAAGTCACTGTGTTAACTACAAAGAAAAGGAAAATTTAAAAAAAACCTGAGATATGTATAGCAAAACAAGAATTAAATCGATTAAAACCTCAACAAAATGAAATGCAGCAAGAGAGCTACAAACCAATCCGTGAGAAAATATGTCTTATACTGTCAGTCTTACAGCTGCAAGTGAAACATGCTAACTGGGGGTTTTAATGGTGCAATGAAGATTTACAGTGGCAGGAGTCTCATCAGATAGATGGGTTTTGCCTCGTTTTATTTTAATTTGAATCTGTTATTCCTCAGTCCCACACAGAAATCAGACAATCACAAATAGAGAGAGCACTGACAGTAGGGAAAGCAAAGAGATGGGAGCAGTATGTGCAGTCCAGGGCTGCAGAGAGTAGAGCCATCTGTCATTACTCCAGTCTCCCAAGGTTAGCTCTGTACTCTGCAACACTACCTGCCCTTCAGAAGGAGTCCCATCAGTGATTATTTTTGCCTGGCACTGTGGCAATCCTACCCAGCAAGATTACTTTAGGGCTATCCCTTTGTGTTCCGTGCCACAGCTGTCACACACACAATTACACTGGAGCCTGTGATGCCTTCAAGGATCAGCACAATTTATTAGAGATGTGGGGAGCTGAGTGGAAAGGGCAGCCCTTTGAGTTTTCTTCAAGTTGATAATAGATATTCCAAATTCTGACCTGCATTAGAAAGATCTGAGAAGTATGTAGAACAACATATACCTGATGTTTGTTGCTACTAATACACTGTGTAAGGCACAACAAAGAACTGGCAAGTCCCATCATAGTTTTACAAATGAAGAATAAAGCATCTACTATTAAAATAATTCAGAGCAAAAGCGAATAAAAAGGAAAAAAAAAAAAAAAACCCCAGAAAAAAAGGCCAAGGTTCCTTGACACAGTTCATCTGAGAAAACGTGATAAAAAGGCTACAATTAGTGTTCCTAGGCCAGGTACTGAAGAGAGAGACTGCAGAGGAAGGGCAGAAGATGATGACAGAACACTGCCATACACTGCAGTTAACTAGAACAGAGTTCTTGGTACTTCACCAACCTCTCACTGGGATTGTGCTGTCTAATTCAATTGGTGTATATCTCATTTACAAAAGAGTAATCAAGCTCTTCAGGCTGGGCCCTCAGCTACAAATGGGGTGCACTTGGTTGGCAGTCAGCAGGCTCTGCTTAGGAAGCAATGACAGCTCACTAAATGTCTGTAGGGATCTAACCTGATCAGATTAAAGGCACACAGCCTTTTTTTGCTCAAAAAGATAGACAGAATGCCCTGGCTCCTGCTCTCCTGTTTACACTTCCTTGCTCACATCAGGCTGTTATATTGCACTGCACAAAACACAGCTTACAGTGCACACTGCTGGCCAGTTTTGTGCTGGCTAAGTACAAAATACATCAGTCCATCTGTCTCTCAGCAGAATTCTCCAGTGGAGACTGAAGGAGGCCATCCATGACCCTTCAAAGCAGAAATGGTTGCCTTTCAACTCTGGAGCGATAGGCTTTTCTTAAGGGTCTATATACCTTTTCTTTTTATTAATTAACCTCTATCTGATCTTTATAATGATCTGTTAACCAAGGGGGAAACTCTAAGTGCAGACAGCTGCCTAAAGAATATTGCTGTGGTCTGCTCTTCTTTCCCTGCCCCTCAGCACACACCTTTCCAGAGCCAGCTGTCTCCATAACAGCACACTTCAAGCAAGAATTCAGTGTTCTCCTTCACACAAATTACTTGCTTTGTGCATCAGCAAAGCCCAAAGGGACCTTTGAATTCCATGACCTAATTGCTACATGAAATTATTCCAGCATTTGGTATGTTTTCGGTGAAGTTTATTACAACAAGCTACCCAAGAGATATCATGCTCTACATTATATGAGTTTCTTCTCTCAGATATATATTAACTTATGAAAATGCTCAGTAAGCTCACTTTTTTCCATCTCACCATAAGTGCATCAGAACATATCATGTAAGAGCTAATTTTCTTTAATATACTCCCTGGTACCATTCAGCTGCATTATACATAATGCAGCAGTCGTAGCACATCAACTTCACATCATATCAGACACTGCATTATGGCAGCTGAATTGATTACTTGTGTAATTGAAGGGCACCGATAGGAAAATTTTTAATCATTTTAGTGACTAATCAGCTTTATATAGAAAATGTCTTGCTTTAGTGGCACCATACAGGTGACATACTCTCAGGCCATAGCATTTTTGCCCACTTAAGCCACTTTTTATTTTTGTCATCTTCATTGGCAGTACAATCCTACAGACGTACAAAAGGCAGAGCATAAGCTGAATGTTGACTAAAAAAGGATTTCTTTTGAGTATCAGACTCCTGTTTGCAGTACCTAATCAAAATCCATCTAGACAAAAGTAGCTTTCTTTCTGATGGGAGTTTTTGTGGGCCTGTTCTTCTTCTTTTTTTTTTTTTTTAACTTTAATTTAAACTCACCATAAGAAGTCAGTCTTTTCTTCATATTCAAGAGTCAGATGGAAAGATCCACAAACACTTTTGGTATCATATTGTTCTTTTATTTTCATCTGCACTTGCTGCCCATCTGCTAAGGTAGCAAAACCTCTGCTGCAAAAAAAGTGCCTAACTTACTGCTGCAGAGCACATTCAGCAATTTCCATGTCTTGACACTGAGGTGCTGTTCAAAAGTTTAAAAAGCAGTACCTAAAGGATTCTGAAAATCCTTCCCTTTCACTTGAAGTCTTATTAAGACCTTCTCCACTGCTGTCACATTCCATGGAACAAAGAGCAGCTCAGGACATTCCTGAAACTTACTTGTTTTTTTAAAAAAACTCTAATCATCTTCACAGTTTCAAACCACAAAACCTGGATTAAGCCCACTGGCTCATTTTCACAATACAAGCCTGCATATCTTTGGCATTCATGTCTGCACTCCATTCACCTGACAGAAAATACCCTCTTCAATGCTATTTGCAAAATTATGGCAGATCCAAGTTTCACAATAAGGATGTGTCCCTGTCAATCCCTTAGGGCAGACTTATGAAGTAAGAGCAGCTCTATTTCATTCTCTCTGCCCTTCCCATATCCTCAGCCCTGAGAGTCCTCATCTCCTCACTCTTTTCCGACAGTGCCATACACTGTGCTTCTCCAGGCTTTCATTTTCTCCTAGGTCTCTTCTTTACAGATTTCTCCTGTTGTTTCCTGCACTAAGCCTCTGCCCACCATCAGCAGCTCCTGCCTGAGAAGGATGACCAGCTCAAGCAATTTCACCCCTGCTCCTCTCACTGAACAGAGGACTGCAGTGGTTTTGTGGCATCCCAACTTTCCCCTCTCCCAACAGGAAGGTGAGCCCTTCCCCATTCCCCATGACCCAGATATGCAGAGGCAATAAACTCCATTGTATTAAATATATTATACACTATGACCACAAAATGGTCCTACTCAGAGTTTATGGAGGAATTTCTTCCTACAGAAACTCTTGCTTTGTTGTAACAGGCACGGCACCACACAAGCTAGTTCATGCAAAGAGACATTACATGAATTGGGCAAATAAATATTCCAGCCAGTCCCGAGTAACAATGGATTCAATCAGGTTATGGCTACTGCTCCAGGTCTTTCTCTCCTTCTAGTAAGTCATCTAAAGCCACCTCCATGCCTTCAGTTTAAAAAAAAAATATTTCTAATTGCCAAACAGGCATCATTTTTGTGTGTTCATCTCAGGATTCTCTAAGTACCTCCTTATTTTACCATGGTGCAATGAGTGAGCAGCCCAGGGGACAGGTGTTGGACCACTACCACTGTTTAGCAATTTTTCTACTCTCTCACTGCTACCCATATGGATCATCAACAGCGGGGATCTCTTCCATTCCCTGCAAAGCACTGGAAGACAGAAACTGCTGTCAGCTGCCCTCAGAAACCTGTAGCAGGGTTCAGATTCAGAGCAGCTCACTGTTCCTTGTCCTCAGCCTTCTCACAGTCCTCACACCCCCAGAGCCAGGCCAGGCTGGCACACAATCCTATGGGCACTGTCTGTGGCCCAGCTCTCACAAATCTTCCAGAGGAGCTGGTGCCCTGGAGGGTGCTACTACCTCCCTGATAGACCTGCAGCCAGAAAAGATCATTTATTCCTCATGAGGGCCAGCTAGCAGGTCAGCTTCTAAAAGTAAAGGTGAGGCTCAGGGAATCCATCTCACAGTCACCATAAACTGCACTGTGGCTCCAAGTGTGAGCAGTGGGGAAAACCTGGTCCCTCTGATTTGGCTGGTAAAATGTGATTTATTCAGTAGAGGTGGGAATTTTTGCATTAACACTTTCAGGAGTTTCAACTCACTCATCCGGTGGGTTACATGTGCTGGATACAAGCAGTTTCTTTAAATTAAATTGACTGATTAAATTAAATTGATAATCATCAGTATCTCAGTGAGATGAGTCATACACTGACATGAAACATGTTAGTGAGAACTTTTAAATTTTTCACTGCACTGCTTCACCACAAACAGTTCTTTGCCAACTAAATTAACCATCAATTCTGAGCCCTAGAGTGCTCCAGAGAACCACACGAGGCCTCCCCATTTTCTCCTATGAAATTCAGAAAGGTCACAGGTCTTTTATGTTCAGCCTTAAGAGCAAAAGCTACAGGGATAACTGGGTGAAGGTATAATGGCTTGTGATTATCAGAATGACCCAATAGTCCCTGCTGGCTTATTTGCTGCTATTTATCTATTTGCTGCTATTTATCTATAAACTCACCCAAGAGTGAGACTGCTCCTAAGTGCCATCAAGCAGACCAAAGAAGTCAGCACTTGAAAATGCCAGAATGCACTGGAGTGATGCTGGACTTCTACTGAAAAGTGGTTTTTTTGTCTTTAATTTATTCATTTGAAGTAATAATCCTTATAAGCATAATTATCACGGAAAATGAAACAAGAGAGTTGTCTATCCTTCTCTAAATTTTATTGGAATTGCCTGCAGATTTGTCACCAACAGAGATTCTACTTTGTTGGCCCCGCTGTTAAAGAAAATACAGACTGAAGTAAGCATTTAACTTTATGCTGTATAGTCAACTTCAGTAAAATCAAAAATAAAAAATGAGATTATCTAGACTGTGCAATATTAAAGGGCTTTGTAGATCACTGAAGAAATGGGTTCAGACATTGCATTTTCCCTGATAAAGCACAGTAACTACCAGGGACTACTGTGTGATATATGTGGGAATAGGGTAATACAGGCCTAATTCTTATCCCAGAAGGAACCCTTGGGAAGCTCACAAAACCAAGCAAACATTCAGCTGAAAGGCCAAAAAGCTAAAAAGACCCTCTAGAACAGGGGTATTGTTTGGAGAAAAGATGCACACATGCAGGTCCCTTTGGGCCAAGAAAAAGTAGGTAGAGCACTGTAACAACCTTGAGGCTTCTCTGGGCTGCACAGGAGTTTGAACTGCCCCAACTCCACTCCAGGCCCTTCCCACAGACCCCAAAGTTGTGCAAAGTTTGGCTCAACTAAACAGAAAACTGGTCCTGGGGATTGTATTTTACTGCATTTTCTCCCTTCCTATTTAGCCTCTCTTCCTATGATTCTACAGAAATCCTCAGAGAACGTATTTCTTTAGCTGTTGTTGTTGTTCCATTACAAAAATGCTGCATTAAAACTCATTTTCTGGAAATAAAATCCACTGTAGAGCAAGATGGTCAATATTTGCATTCTTTAGGAGGGATACTGCAGACATTCAGTATGTAGAACAGGGACTAAATGCCTAGGAAAAAAAACAAGCTGCAGGAGGATGCAGATGGTTGATAGAGGAAGTCAGTATAAGGTCACAGCTGAATTTGAGGTCAGAGCTGAATTTAAAATAGAAGAAGAAAGGAAAACTGTTAGGAACTAAAAATAAAATAAACAAACAATCTCAATAAAGCAAGAGCCCATATTTTAACCATTAATATTTCATTGTAATCTAGATCTTCAATCAGAAACTATGCTGGACAGGTAGAGATTGTGACATTGCAACCAAGTCCAGATTTCCATGATGTTTGCCTCCCAGAAATTCATCAGCTTCTGGACTTACTATGATGTGGTTTTCATTATGAACAAATTCCCTTTTTGTTTTTTAATTGAGTAGTAGGCTGAACACAAAGGTGGTTCTCTGCTACTGGTATATCACTGTATCTTGCAGCTCTTATACATCAAGAAAATAGTTTGTACCATTAATGATATGTGATCTAGTGAACAAAGATTTATAATTTTTTTCTAAATATTCAATAAACAAAATCATATGGCAGGATATGTTTCTGTATTTACACACTCCTTTATCACACAAGGATTGTAAAAAATTATATATGCAACTCCACTCAAAAGAACAACCCTAATTTCATAACTTTTTATTTCTAATTATATATTGTCATCATCAAAATGGAATGAGATTAAGAAAATCCACAACAATCTCAGCAGAGCACACTCAGTTCTGAGTGTCATAAATACTTGCACATATCCTTCCCTCGCCATTTCTCTTTTTAAGTTCATGTGTATCAGCAACAAATCTTTTTTGTTGGTTTTACAGGCTCTTCTCTCCCCTATAAAGTCAGAAGTTCAGGTAGTTTCAATCATTTCTGGTTTTCTTAGGGAAAAAAAAATGGAAGCAATTTTTTTACCTTCCAAGCAATTTTTTTTAATACCATAAGCAAAATACACAAGCCCTTTTGTCTGAAGAAAGAAGGTATTTAATTTCAGGAATCTGTCACAAGGAACAAGCATGGTTGGGTTCTGTGTATCTTCTAGAGTCCCTCCAAAGATCAGCTGGAATGATCTTCCACTATCCCTGAGGACTCCAGTCATGTTTTATACAGCTGAGATGGAGGATCTACCTGCTTCTTTCTCTTGATATTACAATTTTCACTGCCTCAGGAGAGACAGAGAGCTGGAAATAAAGCACCTCAAGTCAGAATTTGTTCACTGGGCTTTGAATCTGTCTCTTGAGCCTCAGCATGTGCAGCTAAAGGAGAACCAGCCTGAAAAAACCTCCAGCTATTAGTGAAAACCATTGGAAGCAAACCCTCAAATACTCAGAGGGCCTTGGAAAGAATTGATACCAAAAATTAATCTCAGCAGTGAAGAAGTTCCTCTGATCTCCATTATAAACTGAAAAAGAACAGCAGGATTTATATAACAATACATAATTAAAAAGTGGCATAGAAGATACTGAGTATTTCACTAATGTTAGTTCTTAGAGTGTTGTTTGAATTCTGCGGTCAAATACATGAGTTCTCTGAGCCTGACAGAGATAAAGCACAAATAACTGAATCTAATTCCTGCTTCTAAGCCTTTTCCCTGAGCAATAAATGTACTAATTGCAGAAAGCAGGATCTAGCTTTCCTTTTGTGCTCTACATGTTGTCACACATGGATGGAAATAATTAGCATAATTAGCAGAAGGATTTTGGCTCAAAAAGTTCTGTGAAAGCCTAAGTCTTTTGGAGACATATAATAAATAAACATTTATTAAGAAAGGCTGGTTGGGGCTAGGTCCATCTATGAGATGTTCTCATTGCTTTGGCTCTCATGCTAAAATCTTGGATGTACCTGAATGAACTCCCATCTAAACCTGCTCTCAGCAAGCAGAACAGAGGTGTGTGCATTGTAGCCCATTCCCAAACCAGCTTTATGAGCCTAGCTGGGTATCTCTGCAGCCTTCTAATTGAAATACCAAGGTTTCAGTTCCAGAGATGACACCCCAGTACAGCTCTGGTTGTGGAAGCATAAAAGTGAAGCTGAAATCTTCCAGCGTAGAAGAAAATGAAATGTCAAAACCTCAAAAAACTTTCCTGAAACCAAATTTCTGTTGTGTAGCCAGCCTCTATTGTGACACTCTATGAAGTAAATTGTCTTTTTACTGAACCAGACAGGAAGAATGAAAAATCTATAGCTAATTTAAAGTCTGCCTGCTACACACAATATCTAAAATATTTTCCAAATGCATAGTGGCAGAACAGTTCTCCTAAACAAGGGATTTGCTCAGTTGCCCTCCAAATCATCATTGATACTCCCTTAACTGTTGCTTAGTCTCTAAAAAAGTTCATTAATTTTCTTTCAGAATGTTTCTTACCAAGGTCCTGAGGTAAAAAAAAAAAAAAAAAGTATTTGAAAGCAAGTTACATGAAAGGACATGACATCTCCCAGCCTGAACAAAATTAGGGAACCTTTAGCAAAGTTCCTATCCCTTCTCTCTCTTTTCTTCCCCCCTTTCTTTTTCCACATGAATAAACTCTCAAGAGTTAAGCTCTGACATCCCCGGATTTCTATTACACTAAACACTACAGCCAGAGAAACAAGGAGTGGAAATCTGCCCTGTACCCATGATAATAAAGGATTCCCAGTACAAGAGGGCTGCAATGGTTTGTAAGTACACTGTCCTTTGGAGACACAGATCCCCAGCTCCTGCCCCACAGAGCCAAGCTCAGGAGTGTGCACTGAGATTATTGCTTAGGCTTCAATGCAATTCACAGATTTCCAATCCACTGCTAGGACTGCCACCTAATTACTACAGCTCTCCAGGGAGAAAGAGAAGTATTAACCCTGCTTCAACCCCTTTAATGAAAACCTGCAAAGAAAGAGCTCTTCACACGTGGCAGCTCAGCCCCAGCTGCACCTGTGCAAGTTTGTGCCTGGCCTTTGACACAGCCTGAGCACTGCAGGGGCAGCAGCAGCATCTGCCCGGAGCTGCCACAGGCACAGACTGCACCGCCACAGAGGTGTGTGGTGCTCCTCTTGGGCTGAAGTGCAACACTGGAAAAGTAGAGGTGACACTCAGGAGTGGGAATGACCTTCTGGACCGAGCTCTCAGAAACCATTGTCCCAACAGAGCTCCTTTTAAAGCGTTGCAGAAGTGAAGGATAGTAAATCCAAATCCATTGCGCACAGAACTCTTACTCCTCAACATGAAGTGATCTGGTCATCCTCCTCACACTAATGGTGCTAACCTGAATTTCTGTGACACCTTTCCAGCACCAAACAAGATTAAGAATAGTGTTTTGAAAACTCTGAGAAGCATCACCATGTGGGACTCATAAAAGTGACTCACACAAAGTAGAAACCAGAGCATTGCAGCGTTACCAACAACTTGAATCTTCACATGCAAGCTTCGAGACTAAAGTTAAATCCTGCCAGGATCACAAACTGTCACATCTATTCCTGTTAGTCATTTCTTCACTTTCCAGAAGCACCTCTTAGCAATGGGGACTGAAATGACTGATGTTTTCAACCTTCCCCTTTTCTTAGAAAGGGTGGCTTCTTTCTGGTTCCTAAAACCACAGACTTCAATTCCATCAAGTCTCTGTCCATCATGGGGATCTCCAGATAAGCTTCTTTGGAATGTGAGTCAAGGGAAAGGCAGCATAGACTGGTGGCTTTTTCCCTCAGCTGAAGGTACTCAGGCTGACAGGCATCTGATGCTTTCCATGTAGTATTTTTGTTCTGTACTAAAAAGCATAAAAATCTGTGGGTGTATGTATATTTTTATTGCACCAGCACCACACAAAACAGAAAGCAAGAAGTAGTGCATAAAAATTGCAGTAGGGGAGAGCAGAGACAGGCAAAACTATTGAAAAATAAATAGATTTGCAGGATCTAGATACTTTATGGGTGTGTAGAAAAGGACACCTGAAGTACTACTGACTGTCACTATGAGTGTTCCTGCTTTTAGTTCATCAGGAATACCAAGCTAAAGCAGCCTGGAAGTGAGAGTGACAGTAGCAATTCATACACTTGTGAACAAGTCTTTTTTCTCCATCAGGAAATCTTCAACTTGGGAATATGAATACCAAGGGAATACCATTAGGTACATCCCATTAAAAAAACCCTGACCAAACTGCCAGAACTCCAAATATGGTCCCTGGATATGCATGAATTCTGTCTCTAGCGAGTACATAGGGACAGAGTGCTCATGTTCACAGTGCCAATTTGTCCTAGATTTGATGATATCTGTAGCCTACTCAGACCTGGAGTTACAAGAGCATCATAAAACACCAAGAAATACAGGAAAAACAGCATGCTCAGATCACACCCAACATGCACAAGAACGTGTAGAGTAAATCCAGTGCACATTAGATGTGTGTGCTTCTTTTCAGGAAATCTTGGTCAGAACTCTGGTAGCTGTAATTACAGGTTTTTACCTGTAAGAATATATAATGATTCTCATAATAAATCAGAAGTGTTCCTCTAAAGTAAACAATGGAATTTGCTCAAATGGATTCCCCGTCAGAGTACTTCAGAGTAATGTGAATTTCAGGGAGCAATAAACCCGGGATGTGTGACTGCACACAGCTGGAGCAGCAGTGCAGCACGCAGGGAGGTGCAGGCACATCTGATGTTGGGCACTGCTCCCTGTGTGCTGATGTGTCCCCATGGAAAGGGTGGCACTCACTCTGCATCTTAATATGCTGCTGTAGATCAGCCCATCCCCAATTCTCCCCCCAAAGCAGTTTGCTGAAGCACGACCACAGGCTCCAGCTTGCTTCTCCTCTCAGCTACGCTCACCCTCTGCTCCAACTCCTCCACTCTCCCTTCTGTTCCGTTAGGTTTATTTTCATCACAGCTACAGAAGTTCCGTGCTGAGCAAGTAAAATTATCGGTCCTTTTCTAAAAATCTTTTGATGTTTCCCAAAATAACTGCATCTACCAGACCTGTGAACCAGACTTTCACTAGTATTCAAAGGCAGAGAAGATAAACAGTACTATATATGAAATCAGAGTATGTTCCCCAGTGCAGAAAGTCCTTTCCAATAAATCTTTTTCTGGTATTTTACTGCTCATAACAACACAGATACATACTGCCCCCTTTTTTTTCCCCCTGGGAAGAGGACAGTTTACTTGAAGCCACAATCAAATGAATCACATTTCCACCTTGTAAAAAATTAAAGCAGCAAATTAACCCTCAGATGAGAGATACATCACACTGCAGAATATTAGATTAACTTCAAGCAATCCATCAAGTAACAAAGGAAGAAAGACTCATCCATTTATCCTAGATAATTTCTATTGCTGAAAGTTTTTTCACTGCTATCTGCAGAGAAAATAGCTTCTCCCTGTCTATCAGTCCTGGGATGTGCCTAGAATAGGAGGCATAAAAGCAGCTCAGACCCTCCAGATGGAGGCCCAGCTTTACCTCAGAAGCTGCAGAGGCACAGGGTCTGCCTGAGACCTGAGCACATCTCTCTCAGCAGTGCTGACCAGTTAATACTTCACCAGAGCTGAGCTTGTTCCTCACTGCTGGCTCTTCTCCCTGCCTCTCCCCCTCTACCAGGTTACTGACATCTTTTGATTTTTGAGTTTGGTGTAAACTTTCTTTCCCAGTGCAAAAATTGCTCCCTGGGCATTTGTACAACACCCAGCACAAGCAGCACGAACAGAACACAGTCACACCCAGCACAATCACAGGAACAGAATCACAAGAATCTTGTGCAATGTCTCTTACAACAGATTTGTGGGATTATGTGCAAATAAAAGAGCATTTCAGCTTGACAGTGCTGTTCTGTAAATTTGGATTCCCAAACCATTTTATTTTGTCATAATCTTTGAAACTGATTAGTTTGCATATAAAATCACAGTTCATTTGGCACAGGATTTCCATACCTGGCTGCTTGTCAGTGCTTTGTGCAGTGTTATGAACCTCTGTTCCACCATTAGTATTCACTGCAGCAAGATGATGAATGACATTGAAGATGTGTTTATCTGATGTGATTCCTTACTTGTCTTCACCCATTTACTATGTACCTCATTTTGTTTCCTTTGTTGTCTTCAGTCTTTTACCAAGGAAAACTGCTAATTTTTTTTCATGATTACCATTTTCTACATATCAGTGACCCTGATCCAGCTTCTTTGAAAAAATTCCTGTTGAAGAACACACTGGAACTGGCCCCTGTGGAGGATGAATGTGTCTGGCATGCCTAATGCTGCAGTACCACCACCTACGCATCCTCTCTGGTTCTTGTCTCTTTTGGGACTTCACACTTTACCAGATCTGCCAAGAAAATGCTAACATTTACCCCCCCCTTGCTTGCATTTCAGAAATATCCCAATCTCTGGCCCTGCTGACAGTGTGTGGCAGTCCTGCCTAAGCCTCAGTCTGCACTCTGACCTCAATAAACAGCCGTACCTTTGATACCCAAAAGCCAACAAGAACCAGCTCATCTTGTCAATCTCTGAACCAGCAGCAAGGTCCTCATCATTTTGTGACATGCAGCTTAATCCATGACTGATCTTAGTCCCTTTTAAGCAGTCAAGCATATGTGCTCTATTTCTGCATCATCTGTAAAAAGCTTTATTTTTTTTTCTGGATGTGACAATGCAAACATACTGCAATACACACAAGAATTTTCCCCATTCCAGGTAGCAATCTTTACCTTAGGACTTTTATTTCCCAATTCATATGCAATTTGCAGTACATGTCATTTCAACTGGGAAAAACAAATAATGCCAGAAAGAATTCAGCTCATCCTCCCTCTCCATAAGCCCAGCCAAAGGGACCGGCTTTTTAATTATCGAGCAAGAGAGCCAGTAAAACATCTCCACCTCCTTTACAGGATCCTCAGGCTCCAAACTCATTATCAGATTGCTTTTCAAGAGTCAGCAAATTAAACTCCCTCCAGCATTATAATCACCACAGTGATTATAATTCCGTGGCGCAGTGAAGTTTTAGGACGCTACAGACTTGGAGCCACTGTTACAACCACAGACTGCAACACGCAGCCCCCACCAAGCAGCACCACGCTGGCAAACTCAATCTGCTTACTGGAACAATCTTTAAATAGTATTAACTGGCAGACAGCATTTCCTCTAGCTCAGGCTGCAGTAACACTAGGGGGTTGTAATGCATCCTGAATAGAGCACAGCACATGCTTCGTAAGCTGTCCTATAACTGGCTCTTATTTATTAGAGATTCAACTCTCCCAGAAAGTGGGCTTAGGAAGGCAATAGGAAAAAAAAAAAAAAAAATCTGTACATTATTTTCAAACTATTGCTTCAAAACCAGCAATTTTTAGATAATTTTTTTTTTAAGCCATGCATTTTTTTAATAACCATTACAAAATAATAATTGAGTATATTTCAGAAAGCATTCTATTTGATCAAAAACAGTAAGTCAGAGATGGCACTTTCAGGCTGTAAAGTTTCATTTACATAAAAAAAAAAAAAGAAATCCTCTTTTATATTTTAGCCACAGACTTGAGTGTGAAGGGCTTGGATCATTTCTCAAGCACTTAGCACTTGCCAGGTGAGGTCCAGGTATGGATAAAATTTGGCTAGACTGTAGAATCAGCTTCTAGGAGCACTCTTAAATCTGGCTGTAAGTAGATGCCAATCGTAATCAAGTCTCTCTTGGAGCTCCGTCCCTTATCAGATTCAATAATCGCTCTTCTGAATGACAGCAGAAGGAAATTCATTAAATAAAAACTGTTTTGAAGTCTGAAAGGATCTCTCCCAGAGTGATAATTACAATGTTTCCATTTCTGTTAATGACATCTAAGAACTGGAAACAAAAGTAGTGGTGGAGGATTAAGTAATTATGGAGTATTAGATGCACTTGAAGAGCAGGGTCACAGAAAAAGGCAAGAGGAGGAAAGAGTGAGCATGCTGTGGGCTGCTCATCAGCTTGAAAGCTATAAAATATTCCCCCTTATTCACAGCGTGGTAGCTGTAAAGGACACAGGCTCACAGTGCAGATCAGCTGTTCTTTATTGTCCCCATTCTGGAGAGCTACAGCTTTTATGGGTAAGTAAAGCTCTTGTTAACTATAGATAGATACAATCTCAAGTCTGTGATTAATTTTCTCTCATCTAGAAATTGCAGATGTATGTGACAGAAATAGAAAACTAATTTGGGATCATTTAAATATGCAAGTATAGTTCTATGATAAGTGCAATACTATAGGTGACCTAAAATTCTTGTGTCTTTTCAAAACAATACTTAACACTTACAGTCAGATGAAAATTAAGACTGGTTTAAAGAAAACTAGCAAATCATGAGAACAGCAGTGAAAAGGGAATTTAAAGCACTGGAAAATGCTGAGTTCTTACGAAATTTAAGTATTTGAAAGAAAACTGAAAATTCATTGGTCTCTATTGACAATATAAGACCCATGAAAGCAAATATGCTCACATGTGCCTCTGCACACACAGTGCACTTTGCCAGGCACTGCTGGGAGGACTGCAGCTGCATTTAGGTGGTCCAGCCTTTGAATGTGCTTCTTTATGACTCAACCCTCAGCACAGGTAAAGCTGGAGTACAAGCCCTTAGCTATGACCTTTCCACGTGAAATAATGTCTTTCATACTGGATTTAAAATATACCTTTGAGACTTTAATTTCCATTAGTCTCCAGATCATTCCAAGGTATTGGTTAACTGGATCAAAGGGTTGAGTCTTCCACCTTCATTCACATGATGGCAACTCACGTCACAGCTGGACCTTGTGACATCAGCAGAACTAATCTTAGTATCTATTGAGTATACTCAATATGTTTAAGGGTGAAATAATCTCTCTCTAAGAGCAGTATGACAACTGAGCTGCCATTTAGGGTAATTGCCTAGTCAATTAAATGATTATTCAAGTCAAGTTTAACACCTCAGTAGTTTTGGGACACTGATAAAAAAGCAGGTCAAAATTTAATTTAAAAGCACTTTAAACAGTCAGAGAGATGGGCACAAAATGTAAGTGGATAAACCAGTATTAGACAGGTATTGCTTCTGGCTAAACTACTCTATTTGTACAGGTCATTTCTGTAGGACTGACTTCCTATTGCAATGCAGGTGGAGACAGCTGAACTAGGTAGCTTGTTTCTTCTACTCCTACATCATTTATGTGTGCCTGTCCTACTTTCTGGATGTTCTGCTCAGAAGGCTTATCCTTTTGATATATTTGCTGGTAGTGGCTCAAAGTTTTTATTCCCACTTTTGTTCCTGCTCTTTCCAGCCTGCTTTTGCTCACACAGCACTGTTTCTGTTGCCCAAGTACAAAACTCTGGGCAGGATAATAAGAAATGACAAACAGAAACCCACACACTTCTAATTACAGGTTTGTCAATCTTTAAAAACAACAACAACAACAACAAATCCATTCATGTAAAATCATGCAACAATTCAGGCAATTTTTAGATGTAGGCTCTATTACCTTCCTTACAACCAAAAATACTAAAGCCAGCCCTGACAATATTACAAATTCCTTGTGTGTGTGCAGTTTTCAGCATTCCCCAGCACCCTGCCACTTGCTTCAACAGCATTATAAACCCATAATACATCAGAACCATAGGGAAATCCCACAGCTGCTGCTTTTAATTCAAGTTGGTTTTCCTTGTAGATTTTAAAGCATTGTATCAGAGGCACTTAAATAAATCAGAGTCAACAAACTTATTGCTGTCCAGCACCTAATGAAAATTCAGCCACTCTTATTCTGTAGAACTAGAAATAGATTGCAGCAGAGGCAGTAAAGCCATCCTGACCTGTCGAGGCTGCAGGAGGGGAGACAGGGTCCCAAAAGCAGTTTTGAACCAACCCACCAAAGGCTCTCAGCCTCTTTTCTGAGGTGCTTTGTGAAACAAAGCTCTGGCACTTGAGGAGGGATGAGATTGTGTCTGAAGGCTCATATCCTGCATGTGTTGCCATCTTCTCTATTTCTGAGGACCTGTTTGTATCACAGGGCCACCAACAATCTGAAAAAAATAACAAAAAGTAAAAATCAATCCCCCTCTTCTCGCTCCATTGCAGTCCAAGTAACTTCTTATATCCATTCACCTAAACCTATCATTCTTGTGCTTTGGGATCCTTTCACATGCATTAAAAAACCTAAATTAAGTGAATAAAATACAGTGCTGCTTGGAAAGAGCTAAATTATCTTTTCACTATTCTAATACCAAAATCCAATTTTCAGGGGGAGCTGTTTTCTAATGGAGAGACAATTTAAATTAAATCTATAAAGAAAAAGTGCTTCATTCAGGGCACAGTCTAGGGAAGGACAGTGACAGTGTATTGTTTATAAACTGGAATGGGGACTTTACTATGGTCCTTTGTAGTTAAGAGTACAAAACTATGTCTTTTCCAGTCTAAAAAACATCTGGGAATAAAAGCAGCTCAGCTTTACTGAAAGATCTGTAGAAACTCCTTCAAAAACACCAATTCTAGACAAGAAAAAAGAAATACCCATTTAAAAGAAATTAGCCCATGTTATAAATCAGAGAATATATTAAGACTATAAGAAATATCAGAAGTACTTGGAATCGGTGCTGTTCAATGCAGATGTTGAAATATCTAGCATCCCAAAACTATTTTATCCAAGTAATTTTATCATTCTTTATCTTGTTTGTGCAAAAGAGTAGAGCAATAAGAAGAAACCTTTCACAAAGTAGTTCAGCCAAGGCAAGCTCATCACAGCAGTAGAATCTCATGACTTGCTCAGACAGTCCCTGTCTCCCTTTATTAAATGTTTCTTTTTAGAAACATTAGAAAAGCCTCTCACACAAACTTTGTTAATTTTTATATTAATAAAATTATTTCGATAATTTCTAATTCTTGCAATCATTTCTTCTGGACAAATAAAAGTGAGAGAAACCTGCCAAGATTTTTGAACCTGATAGTTCTAGGTAATGCCCAAAAAGCTTGCACAGCATCATGAAAACACAAATTTGTCCAGGAAAATCTTATTGCAAACTTCAGGCAACACCAACCCACTTGTAAAGCAGAGCTCAAACCTACTCACACAGCACAGGTAACCAGGTCAACATAATGAATTAAGTTAAAGCAAACAAGAAATTACCCAGCAAAAATTACACATTTTCAAAATTGTTAAGACACCTGTGTCCATCTGCATACATTTAAAATCTGATCCTTCTTGCTCTGCTGGGAACAAGCTTTAACTATAATTTTATAGATATTGATAATGTGATGCACCAATAAGCAGATTCTGCTGAGCAACCCAGGTTTGGAGCAGAGCTAAATTGTAGGTCATACCTTACAGCAGAATGTTACTTGCATTAAGCACCAACAGAACTTATAAGGCCATAGCTTTTAAAATGTGTGTCAGAATTCAGAATGATGTTTTATTACAGTACAAAGTCTCTTATGTTACATAAAAATAGCCAAACACACCCACTAAGCAAGAAAAAATATTCCTGGCATGTCCATTATGCAGCCAACTTCAATACTGTCTTCCAAGGATCATCTTCTCATCTCTCTCACTATAAAGTGGGTCAAACACACATGTCAGGGTCAGAATTGTAATGCTCAGCACTACAAAATTTCAGGCTGTGCCACAAAAAATATTTACATTTAACAGAATTTAGGCAAATTCTCACTACTGTCCACTTCATTCTGGAGATCTCTGAGATTAGTAAGGTACCTCACCCCATAAGTCATGCAATACCCTTATCTTCAACAGTGCAGGAACAAAATCCTCCTCTTTCCATGTTTTTTTTCCAGATCTTGAGTGGAGTCATACAAGAAATTAGCAAGAACAAGACAGGTGCAGGTGGAGGACAAGTTGCAGACAAAATATACTTTTTTGGCATTGCACCAGAGAAGCAAAAGAGAAATGAATGCCCTTTCAAGGCTGGCAATGTATCTTTGCACTACAGATCTTCAAACAACATTTGTCACACACAAGCAGAACAGACAAAAGCTCAGGCCTGTGAGTTTATTTGCATGGAAGCAATCATTAATTAAAAGCTAGAAGTCCAGGAACTTTAATCTGGACAGTGGGACCTTTGTGCTGTGCCTGTTTAGGCGGAGTCAATAATTGCATTTGCTCTGTTATTTGTCATCTCTCCACGTAGCTCTCCTGCCACTGGGCACCCCTTGCTCTGCCAGCTGTGCCCAACATCCACCCACACTCCCAACAGATTGTGTTTAGCAGGGAGAGCTCAGGACTGGGCTGATGCTTTCATATCAGCAAAAAAGTTCCTTTTTTTCACAGCTGTTCTTTTGCTTGGCTAAAAAGCCCCTTGTAGGAGCTGTCAGCCAAAGGAAATTAGTGTTTTCTCTGCCATGGAGTCTAATTGGTTTTTTCTCCACTGACAGCTCTTCAAGCTAAATTTAGGGAGCCAGGAAAATTAGGCTGAATGCTGTTTGGCTGAGACTATGGCCTACTTCCCATACATACATGATAACCACAGGAAAGGGTCCCTTTAATTCACTTTATGCCACAAAACTTAAGATGTATATTAACTGCATGATCAAAGGTATATTTAGAGACCAACATCACTCAACAAATGCAGAAAACCAGATCTCCAGTGAGCAAGACAGAAATTTCATTCATTTCCATAAATGAAGCCAATTTATCCCCAGCTGCCACAATTTGTCTGATTGCTTATCTGCTCACATGTACCTTTGCTGCACTGACAATTTACTCCTCTTTCACAATACATGAAGAAATCAACAGCTTCTGGGACCAAACAACTGAAGTTGTTTGAAAGAAGTGGAACTCTGATTTAAACCATCAAGTTTCCTGACCCCTTGTTTATAAAAAAAAAAAAAAAACCTACCTGAAAACACTACCCAAACACAAATTATGCTGATGGTGTTTTACTCATTGCTTTTGAGTGCAGCACATTTGTGGCTATTCCTGTCCAGCCTCTGGATCTAGAATTTCCTTACCTTGCATCATGAATTGGAGCATCTGGGAGCCCAGGCTCAGCATCAGCCTGTGAAGCTGGTGTGTGTCCAACAGACCTATTCCCTAAGCACTAAGTCAGTTAAATGATCAGACTTTTGGTACCCTTACACTAAGGTGAATTTTATCCCTATTCTCCAGCCTTCAATAAAAGGAGTAAGTTTAACAGAACACAATTAAGCAGCTTTTCATGCTCTTCAGGACATATGTTCACTCTGACTGCACTTGGCTGGCTTTATTTTGACTTATCTCACTGACCTGTTGCAGGCTATCATATTTTTCCTCTTATCTGTTTTCAGTCAGGGTTTTGAAGCTATTTTTCTTGTTGACTCCACAGGACATAATATCAGCCACAAGCCTATGGGATCTGCTTTCTACCCACAGCTTTCCTCACACACACTTTTTCTGTACTCCTCCTTGGTGGGATTCAATTATACAAGAACAAAGCCAAAAATTATAAAAATATTGAGTTGCTTTTCCCCTCCCAAACAATCTCCATTTCACGATCAATTGCCATTTTTTTTCTCACCATAACAATACATCAATTTGGGTTACCACAATAATATCAGTATCTCCTTTTACCAGGGCCTCTTCTGAGCCTGCATTTCTCTGCTAGTTTTCTGAAAACTTCTTCTGTTCATCTCAGTTTTCTCTTCTACTTTGCCACTAAGTGATTTCTTTACCTCATTAAAAAAAAAAAAAATAAATAAAAGCCATGCTTGACACCACATCAAAGACCATTTGTGGCTGTCCTACCTGACTTGTGACATTTAGGAGTATTGTAGACATGGATTATGGAAAGTCTTTTTTAAATCCTTGTGATTAATAGATAAAATTAATGTAAGTACTAGCCAGCCAGGCTTAAATTCCTGTCTTCATCAGCCCTTCCACCTGTGGGTCAGGCTAAACAGTGAAAATCTCCTTTAAAACCTGTTGCTTTCTCATGTTCCTTGAACAGTAAAAGGTTCAAAGGTCAATCCCACAGGACCAATACTTTAAGGAGCTCAGGATGGGCCAGTGCAGTGCAGAAAGGCTGCAAAAACAATGAGAAAAGTCTATATTTTGGGAACAACACAGTGGGCTTTCCTCTGGTTTCCAGTTCTAGGCAAGACATATTTTTAGTGCACACTTATGTATTCGGGCCATTAACATTGAGAAAAATTACACATAGTCTAGACCAGGAGGAAAGAATATTGGGGAAAACATGGGCCTTTCAGATTCCAAAAAGTGAGTGGAAGGAGATATTTCAATTCCCAGATAACTACAGGGCTCCAGCCTTCTAGGAAAATCTATACTCATACATTTCTACTCCTTTCCTCCTTGAAGAGAGTTACTGAAGAATGCAGAGGAGCAAGAGTTAAAAACCAGCCAGGTCAGGATTCGTTCAAAATTATATCCCTTTCATCCTCAGGATATTAGTTTTAAATTCTCTCCCTGGGTCCTTTTTAATCTCATGATTTTTCTCCTCCATCTCATCACCCTTGAGTGCAGTGACAAAGACACAAAATGTATCTTTTAACATGGCCGTAAGTGGCTTTCCATGGAGACATAGATAATAGCTTATCTGATTTATAGGACAATTTTCTTGCCATGGGTTTGAAAGTCTGAAGAGATGGAGGATCTGTTCCTCCAATACTTTACTTCATGCACCAAGATAAGATAGTTCTATCAGAAAGAATATAAGTCAGCCCAGTCCCAAAACAGCTGCATGACTTTCTAGAGATGAAATACAATAATTCACCACTGGAGAAATTAAAAAAAAAAAAAAAAATCTTTCCTTGAATTGAATTGCACCTTTCTCCTCCCTTCCCTTGTAACAAAATCAAAAGCAGCAGCTTTTGCTGCCCTCGGTTACTGTAAAATGCTATAATCATGTAGCTGCACCGCTCACAGCCAGCAGGAATGTATTTGACCTTACAGGCTTTATTTGCTCTTAACACACACACATTTGCCAGCCCTCCTGGACTTCTCCATCTCCAGTTTACGCCTTTATGTTTCATATGAAACAAATTTAATATCACATTCCCAGACAAGGAGACCTGGAGCTTTATCTTGACTATGATACAATAATATTTCTACTCAGCATACAGGTACACTCATTACCATAGGTTTATTTAGGACATGCCCCAACAAACCAGGAATTGTTTTATCTGTTTTAGGGAAGAGCATTAAAAAATGCTGTGAGAGAATGAAGACTTACAGGTCCATGATTTTGCAGGCTGCCACACTAACATGAATGCAGGTCACCTTTTCTTTTTGCTTTGTTCTTACTTACATTGCTAGACAGACACAACAGCTATTTTGCAGTATTATGAGTTGAAATTTTAGTTTCTTCAGGCTACATCTGATGCTTTTCAGCTACTCCTGCAGAAGACTAGGGGTTTTTCAACCCTAACCCTCATCCCTCAGCTGTTACACAGGATATGTCAAAATAGAGACTTGTGTTTCCTGTCCTGCTGATACAATACATTTATAGAAAACTATAGTCAAGAGAAGGCCAGATGACAATTTCAACAAGAATGAGTTATTTTTTCTCAGTTCAAACTTATTTTGTGGCACTTATCTCCATGTTCTAAAAGCTAAACTACAAACAAATTCAACATAAATTCTTCAATGAATTTAAGTGCAATTAAACAAGATGAAACCTCCACCAAAGAAAATCCCTGTGCAGTTGATTACTAGAAGTTAAGAAAGCATACCTGGAGAAGTCTGTATAGTGTCTTCTTTTACTGTTCTTTAATTGTCTATTACTAGAGACATTAGACAGTGCTAAGTAGACCTCCATTGTGAGCAGCTACCACACCTTTATACTCTGGAAAAACACATTACCTTGTTTTTCTGCTTTGAATAATCATGATGATGATAATTATCCATGGAAGACCCTTCTAAAGTATATTAAAGAAAAGTGACAGAAGAACAAGTTCAGTATGTGAAATTACTGGAGGAAGAGGCAGAAAATACAAGGCATTTGACTGGATTAAGTTGTTTCAAGCCCTCAACTTGGCTCATACAGACCTCATGCTGCTCAGGACCCAAACAACAATAAGCAATATCAAGAGTAGCATTCATATTGAAGGATAGAGTCCATAGTTCCTCCAGAAAAAAAAGAGAAAATAGTTTCCACACATGTGAGCAGCTATAAAAAGGAAAAAGATCAGAAGTCATTGCTGTTTTAGAAGGGGGCAAAATCAGTTGCTGAAAGAGTGAGATGTGTGGGATTCTCTCGCTCCCTGAGGACTTTATAGGTCAAAAGTAGCACTGAGAATTGACTCAGCAGTGATTCAAGGGCTCCAAAGAGCTCACTCCTCGTGGCTCTTTCCCCACAGCAGAAGCCAGCTGAAATTGCTGTGCTACAGCACGTTTTCTGCACTGTTGTCTCTGCTCTCATTGGGATTATCAAAAACCAACTCCCACAGCAAAAGTCCGGTTCCTATGCCTTACTCAGTATCATGTACAGATCTACGTGTGAATTAATCATCTATGCCTTCAGCTCAGGAAAAAAGCCTTTTGTACCTCAGCCTCAAGAGATTTCTAAACTCAGGCCCTGCAGGCAATGAGTGCCCATTTCCCTCTCTTCTACAGTGAATTACTAAAGCTGGAGAGCAATGGTCTAGCAAAAAACGCTGATTCAAGAGAACGAGCAGTATTCCTTTGGAAGATGTTTATTCTGCTAAAAGGCTGCTCAGAGGCCAGGCAGGCAGGCACTCCCTGCTGGCTGACCAGCTGCCTGGCCTGGCTGGCACCCTTCCAGCCCCTGGCTGGCAAAGAACCACTTCTGCAAAAAGCCTGAACAAATCCTTCTGCTTTGCCTCCAGTTCCACCGTGTCAACAGTCTAGTCCAGCACGGGATGAAACAAATGTCAACACCCCAGAATTTTCCACAAAAGAGAAATAAACACACTTTTCTGGTCTGCTTTAGTCACAATCTGCATAAGCTCTACTGCTTTTTCACTGCCATAAATAACTGTATTAAGTGTCAGCTTCACTGTCCCTGCAGAGTCATGGACTTAAACACAAGGAGTACTGAGGAATCAGTCCCAAGCTGGTTAAGTTAATCAAGATTTTATGAATAACAAGCAGGATAAAATTCTGAATCCCTTAGTGTTAAAATGCTGAACCCTTTTCTGGTTTAGTTAAATGCTGCTTTCTGTGAGGCTTTTATTGAGTAACTCTTCAGTCAGCTACTGCTCATACTCCTCATTTCAAAATACTACAGCCAGAAGGGTGATTTACAAGGACTTTGTCATCATGCATATGGTGTTATTCTACTGATCTATTCCCTGGAGAAATGACAAAGCATCTGGATTTCTAGTTACCACTGTACTGACCCAACCAGTCACCAGTACATGTCCCCTGTCATTTGTAAAACAACCTCCTCCATTTTAAGAAATCCAGTTTTCTTTCCATAGCTTTATAGAACCTAATTAGAAACATCTTAGAAATATATTTGCAAACATCACTGTTGCTCTAGTTAGAGAACACAGTACTAGAAGTCAAATGCCAACACATTTTGGATCTTGATAAGATGAAAGCAGAGTTCAGTAGATAATTCAATCTCACAGGCTCCTAATTTATTTCAGGTTGCTCAATCAGCAGTTGTAGCCTTCTGTCCACTCCCACTAGGTCTTTGTTTAAGATCAAACCTGATTCAACTGTCAGGTTGCTCAGGTAGTTTGTTTATTTTCTGCTTTTTGTGTAAAAGAAGCTGCATTCTACTGTACTTCATTTACACAAAATTATTTATTCAGCAGATTTTGGTAGGAGAACTGGACCTGATGAACTCAGCCATTTTTCTAGAGATACCAGTTTCTTCAAAGCACAAAAGCAAAACTATTTTTAAATAACTGCTTTTAATTTTTTAAGCCAAATAATTTTTCTTCTCAATAGGCAGCTTTTAATTATGTTCAACTCCCTTTACTCACCCTCTTTTCAAAACTGCTCAGGACACTTCTGTTCCTCAGAGGTAAATTCGTGTATGCACTAAATTAATGCATTTTCATTTTTAAAAAATCTCATATTAATTAATGGATACATTGGGGACAGAGAATACAGTTAGTCCACCAAACAAAGATAAGTGATCAATTATTAATCCTCATCAAATAATTTCTGAGGCATGACCCATGAGTCAGCATTTTCAATGAAACCCTTTGGAAAGCAGAAATGCTATTTTACTACAGTTTTGGAAACATCCTGCATTATACCCTACTAAACTACTTCAGACATCAGTTTTCCAGCAATATTTCTTACATTAACTTCAGCCACTTTAGGTCTTTTTGTTTTTGGAAAGTAGATGGAGGAATCCTCATATTGAAAGGACAGAAGATTTGGAACAAATCAATAAAATAAGTGGTAACCACCTGTCAGAATTGGATGCTATACTACAGAGTTTATAAGAGATTAAAAGATGATTCATCAAATCATTAACTGTGAGACACAGAATATCACTGAGATCAACAACAGCATTAATAAAGTTGGAGGCAGTAAGAGTGGGATGAGTTTACAGAAATAGCTGCAAGGAATGTGGGAAATTAAAGTGCAGAAGTCTGCACAGGTAAATTGTAGGATTATAGTAAAGCACATAGATACTAAACACAGACATGATGAAAAAGGATAGTCTCTCTGACTTCCTGTGGAGGTAAGTAATGCTCAACCTGTCTCTAAACACATTTTTAAGGAGCTGGTAAGAAGGTAAATAAAGGAGATATTGTTAATGCATTTCAATTTCTACAAACCTTTCAATAACCTTTGTCTAAGTTGTCTTGGGATATGAGAGATGATTATCTGATGAAGCCTGAAGAGCTGAATAAAGGCTGCTTTTACAATAGAAACCCAAAATTATTAGAGGTTACCTTTGCTGGAACCTGTGTAATTCAATATATTCATAAATGACCTAGAAATAGCAGAATGGTAAGGAGCTTTTTTATTGTTTGGAGTATTCAAAATTGACTGTCGAGAGCTACAGGAAAATTGTATCATCCAGTGTGACTTGGGATAAAGAGGCACATCAAGCTCACTTGTCTGCAAATGCTAAACAACCTACATGGGGAAAAGATGGCCAAAATATAAATGATGGTGGGGTTTGAGTTAACTCCTGCAGCCTGGAAGAGATCATTTTGATTAACTGCACAAAAGCCATTCTCAAACAGACAAAGAATTAACAGAGTAGAAAATAAAACATGACAATCTCTGTCTGAATCCCTGTCCACCTGAGTCTTGAGAACACTTTCAAATTCTGGATCTTCACAAAGAATGAAAGTGAGCCAGAAAAATATTCAGGCAAGTTATCAGCATTTCTGTAAGTACTAAGCAAACTGGCACAGGAATAACAAAGGAGGACTATAATGAAAATCCACCTGATCATGAAAGACATGGAAGAGGAAATAGTGAAGGATAATTCCTTTCTTGTACTACAGCAACTCAAATTCGACCTTTTTGGTAATTATTTTAAAATAATGGGAAGCATTTTCCTCTTACAACAGTGAAACTGTGGAACTAAATGTTACTGTGTGATGTGGAGATAAAAATTCTAAATTAACTTATATAGGTAAAAAAAAAAATCAAATAAAAGTTGATCAACAAGTATTAGATATATATTGATGTAAATACTAGGTATGTTTCTAAAGGCCAAAGTTGCCAGAAACAAAGGGAGAAGTGTTTTACCTCATCTCTTCTTTCAGGGCCTGCTCCTGGCCACTGCCACGTTAGATACTCAGTTGTTAAGCTGCAAGTACTGTCTTTATCACAAACAGGTATTTAGAAATGACAGGCTTGATTTGGGCCCTGTAATTATTCCTCTCTCCTCCCCACCTCAAACTCTGGCACAATTATTATATGTTAATTTCTGTTTCCAGATAGAATTCATCCCTGCATGTTTATGCCTGCACAAGAGCTATGTGCTGTCTGAGAAGTGACCAAGCCTTTGACCTCATGTTCTTGGAATAAATGAGCATACTTAGATCATGATCCTTCAGGAAATTATTTTATAATAAGATTCCGGCACTGAAAAGAGCTACCACAAGGAACTCAACATTTTCCATGCTGGCTCACCAAAGTTTTCTATCCCATTCTGTTTAGAAACCCTGAGCAAGCACCTGGAATACCTTGGGCATTGTGGAGATGATACAGAAGCTGAAGATCAGATCCTTGAGAGTTTGAATGGGATTCTCCTGGCTATCACTGAAGATAGTTAAGTATCACTCTGGATTACCAATTAACCATTTGCACAATTCAAAAGAATTCATGGCAGGTTTTGCTTACTGAAAATCTGTATTTCAAAAAGTGATTGCTGCTGGAATTACAGCTGTTTTCAGGCTGTGTTGCTTTCTTTTCTCTCTATATAAAACTCACAAAATTACCTGTGACCAGATAAAGTTACTAAAATACCAAAAGCTCCAGAGAAATTCCAGGTTTAATATTCTATTTACTACAAACTCCTAGGATTAATTTAGGGTGACCCCCATCAGGTCGGACATTTTAAAATTAGTTTCTAATCTACTTATTCAAAAGTCCCTAAAGCCTTTCTCCTAAAATGACATAAACCTGCATTTATTTGAGTCTCCTGGCAGATGGTGATTTACTGCCTTCAGGACAGCTGGCCGTATTTTTGATGGAAAAAGGCTAAGGGAATTGTCTGCTCTAATTGCCAGCCTAATAAAAGATGCTGTGCCTACCTACAGAATTAATTGCTAGGCTATACCTCAGGAATAGCATCTTAATCCCTGACTTCCCCTGCCTTATGCAGGCATCCTTTTATAGTCAGAGAAGATGAAACTGTTTTCCTCTTTGCTTTGCCACCCCTGCTTCAATTCAGCATAAAGCAGAGCAATCAGCTGGAACCACACATGCTGCAATTCAAGCAGATGACTGTGCCCATATATTCAGACTCAGACAGCCTTTAAGAACCTTGTTAAACCAGAGAAGCTTGGATCCCACAGATACCCACTCAGAACCCTGAGAAACAAAGGAGCACGTGAATAAAGCAGCTGCAAACCTACGGCAGGTATTGCTAACACTCTTATCATTGCAGAGCAGAGATCCTTCCACCTACTCAGAGGGAGTGGGATCTTCCCAACTTTGGCAAAAATCCTGAAGGGCAATCCACCATGTGCAGTGAGAGCTGCCCACGTGCTTTCAGAGATAGCCAAAAATGGTAAGTTGTGCTCCAATATTACTACAAGGCATTTTACAGCACATTAGCTCCATGTTTCCACTCTTGGATTTTGTTTCATGGCTACCAGCTACTGCTATTGCAATTGTTTTATTCCTAAATGGCAAAAGCCTGGAATTCCCTCTCTTTTATCTATGCAGAGGAAATGAAGAAACCATGTATTGAAGCAGATTTGGTTCCAACACTGATACCTTTGCTGGAGAGCACAGACCAAGAAATGCTGCTTCACGCTGGGAGGGCCATTGGCCGTATCTGTTACGATAATCGTAGGTATCCACTGAAGAGAATCTGCTTTTTCCTGCCTCTAAGGCACTCTTTTAAAAGGCATTGTAACCTGCAACTCAAAATAACTTCATGAGACCTGAGCACATCGTGCACTTCAGCCTCCAGTTAGGTGTACAATTCACAGGGCTCACAGTCACCTGTCTGAATGCACCCCAAACACTGCCTGAATTCTGGGTTTCTCCCCTACATTTTTTACTTCAAGGTGGCACATCTCTGTCAGAACTGCTTTGAAATTACAAGAGCAGAGCCTCACACATATCTTAACCAATTTTGCAGACTTGCCTTGGGTCCAAATCCTGAATGGCCTGGACTTCTTCTATAATAATAAGGACATCTATAAAGCAAGGCACTTGTTTAAAAAGTGAGTTAGAAAAAAATAGAAATTAAAAAAAAAAAAAAAAAACAACCATGAGACATTTATCTATGCAAGGAATGGTCTTCCTCTGAGGACCACTGCTTGCATGCAGATTTTTGTGCTCCAAATTGCCTGGACACCAACTTGCTTGCTGGTCTCAAAAGTTAAACAATTTTCATTTACTTGCCCAGAAGAGTTAAAGATTTTTTTTTATCTTTAACTCCCAGACTGACCAAAATATTTACTGTATACTGAAAGCAATATGGAAATTTTCACCCAGTATCTTGTACCCATTACCCTCTGCCTCCAACCTACCTTCTGTAATCCTTCTGGTGTGGATCTGCCCAACTTTACTTAGAAAGTTGTGGGTTTACAGTGTTCTTATGAAATCCAGGCACGATAGGTACCTGGTATAGATTCCACCAAGCTCCCTGCGAGTTGTGTGTATTCACCAGGGAATGACACAACAGTTTAAAAAAGCTTTTCCCTACAATTACATTCCCAGCTCATGCAACTCCTGTACACAGCATTTCTGCAGCATATGGCCCTCCTGCACATCTGCTTCCCTCCTGGCAGAGCACAGCCCCAGCACAGCTTTGCCAAGATGATGGTGACATGCTTTAATAAATCCTATTACTAACACAGCAGTAAATGCATCAAAGAGAAGAAAAATTAACTTCACCAATTCCCTGTCTGAATTCCAATTGCCTGTGCTACAATAGCACCAGACCCTTCCTGGTGTCTGCCATGCACTCTGTCACCCAAGCAGCAGCCCAGCTCCCAGAAAGACACTGCTGCAAAAGCAAATGTCATTGTACTGTCAAGCAACCATCACGGTCCAACTTTGTATCTTATAGTTCTTGGCATCCTCTAAATCATTTCAGCTATTAAGCTTTCATTCATTACAAAACAAACCACAAAAAAACAAGAAAACAGTTATCAGGGTTTTCCTCAGCAGACACATGTGGTTGGACACAGTGGCTTAATACCTTAAGTCAAAGCTGAACCAGATTTAGGAAAAATCTGCTCCAAACTCACATTTCCTCCATGCACACATTAGCCCAAAGCCACCAAACTAAAAGCTCTACAAATTCTAATAGTGTGAGAAAGAACCAGGCCACCTTGCTGCTATAAACATCTCAGCTGGACCCTTTCCACTGATTTAATTAGTTCCTGATTTAACCACCTTTAACAGCTCTGCTTTGCTGACCAGGTGGCCTTCAGGAAGAGCTGGTGAAGGTTGGAGTAATCCCATCGCTGGTCCGGATATTAACTGACTATGCAGAGAGTGAACCACTTGTCCACGTTGCTCTATTGGCCTTGTTCAACCTGGCAGACCTTGGTAAGTTTTTTTAAAGTTTTTGCAACTTAGAAAAAAATATAATCTCCACACTGTCACTGCCTTTCCATGCCCAGAGGTTTGTGGGCTTTGCTTGCTTTCTCCTTTGTTTTTGGGGTGAGGTGGGGGATGTTTGGGCTTTGTTTTTAAAACACTGCTGATATCTAATCAGGAACTGGCCATAGTGTCTGGACTGGAGAAATAACTACTCTTTTATGGAATACCAGCTGTCACTTATACTACATTAAAACAATTAAGTTTTAACAGTCAGATTTTGACTCCAAATAAAGAGATAGCATAACTTCATATGATAAATAAACAGTTTCATCTACTCCAGATTTGGTACATTAAAAGCTTGTTTAAAAAAATTTCATTTCTACTTAATTATTAAGTTTCTATACCTTACTGAAACAGCTTCCATTTCAATTTACACAAATTTCAAAGCAAAAGCATCTCCACTAATTTTAAATCTTTTTTACCTACTTTACGCAAGTTGTGAGTAGTAATGGAAGAAAAAGACCATATACAAAATTATTACCACTCTCTATATATGGTCTGGCTAAAATTTGATCTACTGCTTCCTGAATTTAGGGGGAGATGCAGGACAGGGGACATGATATCACACTGTCACATTATTCTCCTTATTATATCTGTTATATTATTTTATTGTATTATTATATTGTTTTATACCATACTCAACTGAAATGTATTCTGTGAAACACTGTCAAGCTTTGCCAACATACATCTTGCAGATGTTTATGATCCCAGCAAGACTAGAAGCACCTAAGCAAGGCCAAAAATAGACTACTACAGCAAACAGATATGTACCAATTGTTATATTAAATAATCATACTACAGACAGACTTGTACAACTCAGTGAAATGAAACCAGGATTAATTTGACACCTATGAGATCTACAGAAATTACAGAAAAACAGATGACCTGGGGGGAGAAGGGATAGAGTTCTGCTGTCTCAGTGCTGTCCAAAGAAACAGAAGATTCTACAAGAACAGAAAGCCTTCAAAAACAGTGTTTAATTACTTCAGATCATAGAGAGGTATCTTTCAACATTTAATCAAATAAAAAAAAAAATTCAAAATTCTGACTTTATCACACACAGATTCAGCCAAGGAAGCTCTAAGCATGACAAAAGTTGCTGAACAGCTGGTGAAACAACTGAGGAGAGCAGAGAGCCATGAGAGGTTAGAAATGGTCTTTGAGGTCCTGCAAGCACTTGCAGAAAATGGTAAGGCTCCCTTTGGTCTGGGTGGAACTGGGTATTGTACTGGTTTAAGCTCTGGGTTCCAAGTTTGCCATGGGACCCTGCTAACCGAACCAGCAACCCTTTCAGGAGAAATAAACCCCAAGAACACGTGAGATCCTGGCCCAAATAACACCTGGACAGGTGAGACAACAAAGAAAGGAGGGAGAGAGTACCATTCCACTGCATTTCAGTAGATCCAAAAGACAGCAGATTCAAACTTACTCTCCACAGTGGGGAGGAGGAAAGCAGAAACACAGATTTTTTTTTTTTTTATTTTAAAAATCAGAAAAACTGGGTAAAAAAAAAAAAAAACAAACAGAAAAATCAGTTAAATCCCAGTTTGGACCATTTACTTAAGAGCTGGGCTTGCTGCAGATTGAGGATCCCTTCCTGCTCAGAATATTCTGTGAATCTGTGAAGACACATACTCTTAGCAGCAGTGCAACAAACACTGCCCCACTAAAAGTATCTAGATATCTGACACAGATTTTAAAGGCGTGAAAGCTCATGACTGGCAACACAAGAAATGTCAAAGAGCAATGCAGAAAGCTTTGCTCATTCTGCCTTGGTGTCATCCTAGCTCCACATAGCTGTTACAAACAAAACCAGAACAGTGACTGCACCTGAAAAACAACTGGCTAAAGTTCAAGGATTTAGCTTTCTAGTTTGAAATGCTTCCACAAAGAGCCAAGACACTTTTAATGTGCTTTTCCTGTCATCTCTACAGATGCTCTGAAAGTGCAGTTGGTGGATGCAGGTGTGCCAGAGGTGCTGTCTGAGATCCTGCTGAGGCTCCAAGGCAGTTCACAAGCTGAAGATACATGCATTGTCAAGGCTGCATCAGATCTCATTGTCTCTCTGCTTCTTGGAGGTAAAAAAGGAAATATTACAGGCCAGGTACACAAAGAATCAACATCCAGAAGTCTCTTTAGCAGAGGAGTTGCCATCTCTGTTGTTTCTTTTACTTATTAGGGACCCATCCACAATCTCTTTTACCATCATTGAAGGAATTCTTTTTCATTTCTATAGCCTATAGCCCAGTGCTTGTGCCTAACAGCAGCCTGGATTATATTACTGCTATGCTGTATTTTGAGTATTACAGATTAAAAAATAAACTGTCAACAACTGGCCATTTACACTGTATCCCACCACTCTCACCCCAAAGCAATCAACACAAAGGTCTTTAATTATTACCCTTAACAACAAAGTCATCACTGACTGACACAACAGTTCTGTTTGGGGCTAGTTATAACCAGATATGAGATATTCTCTATTTCTCACAACACAAATAAATACATACAGAAGGTTTTTGCTACAGCCTGTGGCATTGTCTCTTAGAGCAGATACTTGCACCACATCCAGGCACTTGCAGGTGCCAAGACAGGGGCAAGGCTTATAGCTCATTTTACAAAAGGAATGGTAAGGTTGGTTATTCTCTACCCTTCAAAGATGGAAAGATGTTTGTGAGTGCAGAGAAAACCAACACTATCAGATTTCACTGTTCCCTGGTTCTGAAACTTTCTTGTCTGCAGACTAGAGACTTGTCTGCTTTTAAGTTACAGATGCTAGTGATAACAAAATAATTTGGGGGGCATAATCCTGAAGAAAGGAGTGATCCAGGTATGCAGCCTTTTGCACTTTTCTTTTTCCTGAACTACACCTTATTAGAGGGCAGACTCTAGAAATACTTAATAGGAAATATACCTTTTAGAAATAAAAAAATAAAAGACAACAAACCAAAAAAAGAAACCAACAGCAAAACACACATAAAAAAACCAAAATTGCCCAAAACCCACAAAAACACACACAGAAATACCCCTAAACAAAAAAAAAAAACCAAAAAAACCCCCAAAAAAACCCCAACAACAAACAAAGTAACTCCACAGATTTAGGTTTTAAATTGCTTTCAGGAGGTGAGGGTTGCTCAGATATGGAGGGGAGGAGAAAGAATGGCTCATCTTTATCTTTCAATTCCTATTATAGAAAGCAATGAGCCTTTATACTCTGCAGAGAGAAAGAGATTCTTATGAGCAGACTCCTGGAAAGCATGCTGTGCTCAATCAATCAGCAGATCCCCAGCACACTTCCTGTCCCTTCTCACTGATGGCTACTGTACTGGCTTCAAACTCAATTAACAAAATTGCTCAACTTCCTGCTTTAATAGGCACTTAATTACTAGAAATTTCCCTCACATCTGTCTGAATGTTGGTTTTTGGGATTTTTTAAAGCAGGCTATCATCCACGCATCTCTTCACCTCCACCTCACAACCTTTCTAGAGTTCCTTTCTTCCTTGCCTCGTACCTTGTTCTGAATCAGCCATTGTGCCTCATGGCTCTACAAAGGCCACACAAGTGCCCCTGGTGCCTTTAACTGGCTATTTCAATTTACTCAGCTGAATGGCTTGCTTTGTCACTCCCCCTTCTCCCCCCATCCTCTCCACAACAGCGTTAGATGTTTCATGTGGAAGAAGTGAATAATCCCTCTCATTCCACAGTATGTGCCACTGATGTATGCACAGCTTTTAATCTGAGAGAAAAAAAATCCTATGGAAATCTGTTCTCAGCATCAAATGACTTGTAGGCACTGAAAAGATGACAGACAGCTTTTGCAGCTATGAAAAGTGGCTGTTCCTATCAGACTAACTATGAGCCATTAAATTGAATGTTCTGCTGCTATCCAAGCAAAAACTCCATAGGAAAGAAAAGCAATTTGGAGCTCTGTGACAATCAAAGCAAGGCAACCACTAATGGGCTCTGCCTATTTGCACTTTACTACATGAGGAAAAAAAAAAGTGCTCTGACATTCTTCAGTTTGAGAGGTGGGGGGAGGAGAGAAATTAAGTTCAATTAAGGTTAGTCTATATGAAGATCAAAATATTTTCCCTGTAGAATTTTATCAGACCAAAAGAGGTGACCTATTTCTATGGAACCTGTTCCTAAAGGGGACTGGACAATTTTCCTCATATACTCTGATCTCCAAAGATTAGGACTAGGCAAGAGAACACTTGAAGAATGACAAGCAGAACCATTAGCTTTAGAGAATGTATGCATAAAATAGTATCAAAAGATTTTTGTGTGAGTCAAATTCCAACTATTTCACAGACTGACAGTTCTCTCATGAAAATATCCAATTACATTTTACAAGCATTTGACAAATTCTTATCTAACATATGTAAGAATACAGGGGAAATCCAGGTTACTAAATGAAATGTTAGGAGATGAAAAGAATAATAGGCACTCACTCAAAAGACAACAGGAGCGTCTGTGGCTTTGAGGTGGAAATAACACCAAGACCAGCAAAGGTGTTAAAATTACTAAGGCCATTTTTACATGCTATACATACAAAAATTAGAAGTATGTACACCTCAATCTGTAAATTCAGTTAGAACCATAAGTACTAAAGCTACTTTTGGCCAGACCATGTATGAGGTGTGTATAGTTCCATGGATAACTCTTTATTCCAGGTGAATATGTATTCTTATTTAGTGTGCACACTGTTTTGCCATCTTTAACAAACAGGTTTCACAATGTAAGAAAACAGGAATAAGGAGATGTTCATGTGTATCAGGCATATACTTCTCTTGACATATAATGAACTGCATAAAGCAAAAGACAGAAAATTATTTTCCAAATGGCATCTTCAAAACACTTCCTTCAGAAAGGATGCCATCTGTAGCACAGAGAGTTTCCTTTTACTCTTTTTAGCAGAACTTTCTCATTTCCTAACAAGGTGAGCTAAGCAGCTTCTGAAAACAAAGCTGCCACCTGTACAGAGCAAGTTCTCAAAGACAGGAGAGATCCAGACACGCACTGTCAAAACCCTGCAGAGCATTGCTGGGAAAAGTGGTAGTTTTTTGGAATGTATAAGTCTGCTCTTTCATTGGGATTTAATAAACCAGATCTCTCCAGGTCAACTCATATTTTCCGAGCTTTGTGTGAGTGCAACGCAAATAGACTTCTCATTTCAGAAAGTGGGTTTCTCAAGAGGCAAGAAAAACCTTGTTCCAACTCTTTCAAGGAGTAGTTAATGACAATTTATTTCATAGAAAACAAAGACTAACAGCAGTACAGAACAAGTAATCAGATTTGCCATTGCTGGGTAATATCCCTGGTTTCACAAGTGTCTTAAATCAGTAGAATTGCAAAATTAAAGGAGTGTTAAAGCTATCCTGGTGAGAAATCAAAAATTCCACTGGTATTCTACTACATGTGTAGTGGAAAATACAGCAGCACTGAGGGGGGAGAAAAACGGACTGGAGAACCTCTGGTTTTGAATTTGACAGTGATTGTCCCTTGAAAGCTCTCTCAGGCTAAGCTCCATTGGAGTCTCTCTCAGCATCAGTTTACAGGTAGCTGATGCTCACCTCTCTAACAACCTGAAGGTTGCAAAACAGTGCAAAAGCTATAGCCTTGATCTCAGCAACACATGAAAATAGTCAAGGCAAGGGCTCCCTGAATTCTGAATTTACATTATTCATTTCTATCACTGTGTTTCTTACCTCTCTGTTGGTTCTGCCTCTCTCTTCAGATGGCAACTGCCTGCGGATATTCCAGCTGGGAGTCATTCACCAGCTCCTGGATGTCCTGGAGAAGCACGTGCAGAGCGGGGACACCTCTGTTCAACAGGCTGCGCTCAGCGCGCTGCAGAGCCTCGCTGTTCCAGGCACAGTCTGAACACCTCTGCCACTCTCTGTACACATGGCTCATCCCTACAGCTCTGCCCAAGTCACCAACACCAGCCCCCTGTGTTCTGAGGGGCAATCGACCTTTCCCCCCTCCCCTGCAGGAACATATATTTGAGTAATTCATCAGGACTTCCTCATCTACATAAAGAGTTCAAATATCATCAAGTGTAATCTCATTACCTGCTGCTGAAATAGTTTTGTATTAATAGCACACAGCAGCTCAAGACCAAAAAAAATCAGAACAGGGTTCATAACTTAAATACAGAGTATGGGGTGCAGACACCTGGTAGGGACGTCAAACTTTCTCTTGTATAAAGCTAATATTCATTCATATGAATATCACCATCTTAATGTTTTTTTTGAAGCTGCACTTTAAAAGGCTCAACTCAATCATAAAATATCAATATAGAGCATTTTGATCATGTGTTCTGTTCAAGTCTAATACATACCACTTTAGATGTTTCCAAGTGTGTGTACATTTAAAATGCTATTCCTACAATGTACTTTTCCTTATGAATTCATAAAAATATCTGTACTTTATCTGTAGTATCTGTTAAATATTCTCTAACAGAAATACAACACTTCTAGAAACACAAATTATATCACTTTCAACAATATAATATGCTACTTGAAAAAGAAAAATACAAGACTCTGAGTAGAAATCCATAAACATGAATTAAATACGGGTCAACACTTGGAAATAGACACAGAGGAACTCTTCAATTCAAGTATTGATCTTGAAAGAGAACAAATGCTTATAAAAAATTGAAAAAGTCATTATGATCCAGTAAAAGGAGTCAGTCTGTGCCACTGAAAAACAAGGACATTGAGAGCAAGTTACTTAATAGGGTGTGCTTCTCAATTTGCCCAATAAAAGGATGAAGGGATATATCAGTTATCTGCCTCATTTCACTGTTCCATCTTCCTCAGCACTCCCCCAAAAATATATGCAGAAGACAGGAAAAAATTGCTCTGGAGGAAGCAGCTTTTGGTAGCACAGTTAAGCAGTATTAAGAGTCCTTCCAGACAAGCTTCTGATTGTTACAAGGGATTTACTGCACCAACCACTGGAGCAAAGACACAGAAATGAGGACAGGAAAGCACAGAAGCAAAGGCAAGAATAACAGGGGATCAGTGAGCTCAAATAAAAAAAAAAAGAAAATAAGAAATGTGGCTGAGTAAATCACTTCTGCTCCCCAGTTAAGATGAGCTAGCACAGAACAGGCTTCCTCATGTGACTGGGCAAGTGGATGGATAATCTATTACAACTAGAAAAAGGAAGAGAAACAACAATCCTGTGTTTTATGTACTTTGTTCTGGAGACAGCTAAGATCAAAATTAACCAAAACCACCCAAGAGCAGTTCCTATGAAAGCTTTAGCCCAAAAGAGAATTCTAAACAATCTAAACGTGACTTAATTTCTGAGCTCTCTAACAAGTTGGGCTTTTCACTAGAAGCCTAACACAGCAGACAACTCACAACAGTCATATCTACATTTTCAGATGTTTGTGCCATTACTGAGCCTCGTGTCAACATCTCTTTTCCATTTTCTAGCGGTCAGCAAGGTTCAGATGCTGGAGAAAGGTGTCGCAGAGCGGATCGAGGCGCTGCTGAGGTCAGAGAGTCCTCCTGTGCAGTTTAAACTCCTTGGAACATTGAGGATGTTAGCAGATGGTCAAGGTAGGCAATGCTCACTGAGATCGGCTGTGAACTCCCCTCCTCCCTCACCCTGCAGAACAACCTCTTGGGCTGAGTGTCCTGCTAACCCAATTCCACTCAGTCTGGAGAGCTTCCAGCAGGGATGATTGCCAGAGGCTGTACGCTTTCCAGCCTGCCCCAGCCAGCCTCACAGGTAGCTGAGCAACAAACCACATGGAACGAATCCACAGCAGTCAGTGAGAATGGGCAAAAGCCTAAAATGATATTTTTCACCAGAGATACAGCAGCAAGGCATGAGTGTGGTGAAAAAGAGCCATGTTTTAGTGTCAAATCACAGGACAGCAAATCAATAAAGAACTAGAGAACATAAAAGGAATAAAGGGAGCTGGGGTGGAGCAAGGCAGGAGAAATTAATTTCTACCAGTCTTTCTATACATGTTGCAAGTTTTATCTTGCTCGTGTGGCTCAAACGTTGAATTTACTTTGCATGTTAATGTATCGGATTATCTACTTGCACTTCATTCAGTTCAACAGAGGGGGGATATGCAAAAGCAACAATAATCTTTCTGTCATCATTGCATTTTGAGAAACATGCACAATGTTGGAATTACATTAAGATATACTTCAGTATCTTACTTTATCCTTAGGCTTACTCAGCTCTTACCAGACTGTACACAAAAACAAGTGTTGTGTGGTTTGGTACTGTCTTTCACATTGCCAGAGGAGCTGCTCTAGAGCACTAATCAGTAGTGATTCCTTGACATGCAGGAATAACAGAAGTTAAAACCAGAATAGTTATGACCATTTTGTGATGGGAAATGATAACTGATATAGGACAATTACAGACATCACTTCATTAGTTACATAGAAGAGGATAAACATCACTGCTACATTCCACGCTGCACTCCATTGTACTACCACAGACATAACTCAATATGAGAACTATTTGCATCTTTTATCAAATTAACATGCATGATAGAAGACTTAGATCTAGTCCTTATATTAATTTGGACTACTTCCAGTCCAGTGAAAAGCCCCTTTCTCTTACATTTCACCATGGTAGGAAATGAACATTGCAAGATACACAGAAACCTAGCATCTTCTTGTTCTGAGGCTTTGAAGAAGTCATTGCAAGGCAATTTCTCCAAAGTTATATCTCAATTGTGACAGGGCATTTCACATTTAAAATTGAGACATCACAGTAACATAGATCTAAACTTTCAAACACCAAATTATCTTTTGTTCATTTTATTTACCAGCCCTAATACAAAGTTGGAATTTGGCACAAGGTACAATTTCTGGATTCTTATGAAACAACATAATTACCAAAATGTAAAGTAGAATAAAATATGTAGTAGACTCAATGTTTATCCACTCCCAACTATGAAAACACAATTCTCCCACTTTTAATTACCTTCTATTCTGTTTACCCAGGAGCTAACATCGCCCTCAATTAACTCAGCCTGAAACTCTTATGAACACACATCTCCTAAGAAGTCCACACAAAATTAGTTAATTGCCTTATCTAGTATAAATTCATTACTCTGACTATCAGCAGGCATGCTGAGGCTTACAGAGCAGAAGAGGCAGGTTTCTTACTAACCACAGAAAACTGCAGGCAGACCTGTCAGCTTCCTAACTCTAAAGAGATGGTAACTCCTGGTTCTTCCACCATTTGGCTCCAGAGGAGCAGAATAACTTGTGCCCTTGTAGCCAAAGGACTTCCAGCACAACTGAAAGTTCAGTCTTATAAAATGACACATTTGAATATCCTAAGTTAAAAGGTCTTTGCGCTAATAACTAACTGAATTTTAGCTCCAAGAGATGTCAAAATGAGTAAAGAACCTGCCTTCACAACAAATCTCTTAAACTGGTTCCATCCTCCAGCCTCTTATTTCAGCTTTCTGTACTAAACTGGATTACTCTCTGCAGACTAACCAGGAACTCCTGACAGGTGTTACAGGAGATAACATGCAGGTAAGCTCTGCAATGCCCAGTAACTCTCATCCCAAAACAAAGTTTGTCAGCTAGGCTATGAGCTCCCAGATTCCCTCTGGGCTTTTGACCTGTGGATTGTTCCTTAGCATACTGGACAAATTAAAAAGCAAGTGTGTGTACTTCCCCATCTCCCTCCCCCAAAACAAGACTTACAGCTTCTGGAAAATATCCAGAGCAATCATGGTTTATCGACACTGACCTTCTGGTGCATGCTCCATCTGATTCTTCCAGCATATCTCAAAATAAATGCAATGCACAGAGTAAGGGACAGGTAAAGGAACAGGAGCAGGGTGATGCCTCTATCAAACCTATCCTTCTGTTAGAGATGTTAACATAATTAGAATTCCACTTGCTAGGAAAAGTTACCTAGTGAGGTCTTTTTCCAATGTCAACCACAGACACCAATATTTCTAGCAAGTCTTGAGATAGGGTTCCTGAAACAGAGAGGAATGCAAATTAAAAGGCTCTTCCACACTAAGGGGAATTTCTGATAATGTCTTATTCATAGTTCAACACACATTCCTAAGACTCAGGTCATCCAATTACTGACATGCTGCCATTCTGTACTAAGGCTTGGCTTCTCACACTACCAACAGTAATGAATTCTCACCAAAAGAGCACAAGCAGGCTCCCAAGAGCCCATGGGCACATTTCTGCAGGGCTCAAAGGCCAAGCACCAAAAGCCAAGTGGGAAAGGGATGGGCCTCCTGAAGTATTGCAACAGAATATTTGTTTTCAAAGACAAAGTCACTTATTTTAAGCCCCACTTCAGCAGCCCCTTTGAAGGGATAGGTCTTCTGGAGCAGCTCATTTTGTCCTTCCCCTGACTGATTCCTTTGGTAAATATTTCCAAGATCTTTTAAAAGCTCCATGCTTCAATTAAGAGTTCTTGAAGGTTGCTGAGCACAGCACAGGTCCACAGCCCCAGTTACCTCTACATTCACATTCCTGTGACAGACTGAGGGGTCTGATTTTGAATGCCTTTTGGTGATGCTTGTCTCTTCAGCTGATGCAGCTGAAATCCTGGGCCAAGACCCCCTGCTGCTCCACAGGCTGGTGCAATGGTGCAGCGTGAGCGACCACAGCGGCGTCTGCGGAGAGGCAAACCGGCTGCTGGCATCCATCCTGCACCACAACAGATCCCAGGTACGAGAACCACTGACTGATTTCCACCTCACCCTTCTCAAACTGTAGACAGAGCTAGGGATTAAACAGCAAATACAGCTTTGCAATGAAACCCCCTGTACTCTGCCTCAATACCAGAAAGGGGGAATCCTGTGTACTCCATGAACACTGACACCTCACAGAAACGAGCACCATGGTCTCTTACTGTCACTTGTCAACATTGACCCTGCTTGAGTAAGGCTTGACAAATGGTAAGCAGGTAAAGTTTTCTAGGGCCACAAATATGTTTCAAATTAAATTAAAATAGTATGTTTCAAATTAAAATGGTAATTATGTTTCAAATGTCAAATTAAAATGGTAAAAATAACGCAGAGCTGTCCTAATTGTCAGTCCTCTGGAAGCTCCAAAGAGCCCACTTATCCATGATGGATGAATCTGGCATGATCTTTATGTGCTGGCATTTTTTAACAGGCTTCTGGTTTTTCTAAATTGTGTTATTACACACAGGCATCCCAGCCATGCTTTACTATGAGGCAGTGACTAAAAAAATAGGTATTCTCTGCACAGGCTTTGATAAAGCAAAACTAATCCTTGCTAGTTTGATGTCTTGAAATGAAGGAGTGGAATAAGGACAACTGATGCAACACAAAACATGTATTTATCTTACAGATATGCATCTATAGTTAATTCTAAGTATTGATATTACACCTATATTAGACCAGCCCTAAGCAGACAATTATGATCTGTGCCAAAAGCAATGTTATCTCTAGTCTTTGAATATTGGCAGTTTGCACTGCACCAGACAAATTTCTCTCTATTCAGAAGCTGAGGAGTGCAATCTCATTTCTCTCTTCATTCTACTGTATTCATACATCAGATTTCCATCTGTTCTACCTCTGCTTCCACAGGAAGTGGTCAAAGCCATCCAGGCAGCACAAGGAGTGAAGCATCTCATTTCCATGACAACAAGTGAACATGCTGCCATGCAGAATGAGGCTCTGAATGCCCTGGCAATAGCATCTGCCATCGATTTAGGTATTTGCCTTCTAAAAGAACTTGTTTGTGCAAGATCCTCAGTGATTAAGAAACATTGTCATGCTGTTAATTCTAGGTAATGTGTACAAAAAAAGCACGTTTCTTGTCTAGATTTAACTCTCCAGCATGAAATAAAGGTTGTCACCATTCAGATCATAAAATCAATAAGCTTTGGGAATGGCCTGAAGTTTTATTTTTTTTTTTTAATTTAGGATTGAGTCAAATTATCATGCTCTGGCACTATTTGAGTAGCATAATAGGATGCTAGAAATCTATACAAAAAAAAGGGGGAAAGTGAAGGTGATGGAGATAAAAGATGATAAAGGTTAAATGAAGGACAAATTATATACTCAAATGGTCATTGAAGACTAAAAGTAGCAGAAATAATCCTCAGACAGACGTGAGGAAAGAATAAAGCAGAAGCATAAATAAAAAGGCATTGTAAAAGCTGCAAATGAAGCGAGAAAACTGTAAAGATTCAGACTACTTTTCCTGAGCTAATTTTCAGTTAGGTACAAATTTTTTTCAGATTTTTCCTGTATAACTTGAAAATGGTTCTCAGTTTATTACAATAAAGAGACACCACAAATCTACAGGGTGGTACACCGAAAAGTAAATTGAAAATAGAAATTGACTTGAAATCTGTAATGTCCTATACCAACAAGTAGGACTGAAAAGCCCATTTTACTGCTTGTCTACCATTAAAACTCTCAAACTTATTTGGGCAACTAACGAGAATCAACATTTCTAGCACTGAACAATGCAGGTTTTAATTTACTATAAGGTTAACTATATACAGTCAATAGCAGATTGGTCCTGTCTTCATGAAAATTCTGTACAGAATGAAAATTAATTGAAATTGAAATGAAATGAAAAGAAATTCTGTACAGAAAAGAGCACAGAAATTCTTCAGTGCAGAAGACAGATGCTCAAGACATCCCTGAATAGCCAGCTTGAAATGAAGCCAGTCCAGAATTTATTTTTAAAAAGCAAACATATTCACTTTATAATTTCTTTTCAGGTAACAGCTCAGGCTTACTATTTGTTTGCTTGTTTTCCAGAAACCCTTGAAGAATCTTTTAAAGAATCACAGCTAGTTCAAAGCTTACACAAACTTCTGCAAGATGATAACACAAGTCCTGAGGTGAAATACAATTCAATGGGCCTTTTGTGCAGGCTTCTTAATTCAGGTAACTTCATTTTAAGTTGTCTGCGATGGAAGGATGAATATCTGTGATGAAGACAAGTGGTTTCTGTTACCAAAATATGCTGTTTGCAATGTTCTAGTGAATGAGTAAAGGATATTAGAGGTTCATTCTGTATTGATCACCAAAATTCATGCTCGTTTCCTTCTCTATGAAAAGACGATTAAACCATCAGTTAAATAAAATAAAAAAAGAGAAGAAGGCCTTATTCCAGTGAGTCAGTGGCATAACCAGGTCCCAAAATAGCAAAATTGGAGTCTTGGAGTAAAGACATCTTTGTCCAACTTCACCATGCACAAATGCCTGGCAGTCCCAGAGCATTTTTGTGTCCAAAGAAACAGTCTGTACCATGCTCATAGGCAGGCATACATTTGTTCTGCCTGTGCTGTGAGCAAACTAGCAGCTGAGATAAAGCAGTCATTTTAGCAATGCTGCCTTCACACAGTGACTGTCAGTAAAGCATGTGAAGGGCACGATTTCAGTTTCACTCCATGGTCAGGGAAGACTTAAAGTGCTTCAAGCAGGATGGCACTATCCTAGATGTGTAGCACAAAATGAAAATGAGCACCTTGAAACCAGGAGTCCAAAGATCTCTTGGCAGTTTCTCACATCTTAACACAGAAGTTACATAAATTGAAAACAACTGTACTTAGGCAAGGATGGATCACATGGTGAGCTGCCTTTCAAATCCTGAAGCCACCCTGTATTGACAGACAAGCTGGGTTTTGCAGTATATATATATATATACACACATACTCTTTTATCCCTGTAGCCACACACGTGTGGCTAAAGGAATAGGGATATTGGAATAGGGATAAAGAACTTGCAGCTTTCAGTGCTACTATGAAGTACTGACATAACAGATACAATCTGTAAGATTTTTTCCAGAGATGTATATACTTAGCATTTTATAGACTAACAATAGTAAGGCTAAGAGTTGACTCTTACTAATATGGAATGGTAGCAAAAAGCATACAGGCAAAAAAGTGCTAGAAATTGTCCTGTGTTAGAATTTCAAAATTTGCTTTATTTCTGTCAAGCAGGAGGAAAAAGCCTTGATCTGTCCTTAATACTTCCAATGGCTGAAAGGGTATCTATTGAAAAAAATGTTTTAATTGAAGCACCTTATTATGAACAGCTAGTACCCCAAACTTTTATCTTACAATTGTTGGGAGCCACTATGCTGTGACAGGTAACTAAAAGCCATCATTTCATCTCCCATTCAGGTGATCTGAGACAAGAGATAGAAGAGGACAATATCAAGGACACCCTTGAGCACCTCTGCAGCCACAGCAATGCCAGTGTGGTCCAGGAAGCCATCACAACATTACAGGTTTTGAGAGGAGAGACACCCCACTAAGCTCCCTTCTCCCATGTGCCAAACCAGCACTGCTGCTGAGGCAGACACCACCAGCTTTGCAACCCTTGCATTTGTCATGCTGCTGCACAACCAACACTGCTGAAGCACAGATGCAGCTCCTGCTTTGAAAGCTGTGTATAAAAAACCCCTCATTAGCACGTCTCCTTGGCCTGATACTTGCACCACTGCTGCTCTTCACTGAACCACTAACACACAGCAGCAGGAAAAAGACCCTTCAAGCAAATGGTGTTAAGAAACATCACAGGAGAAACATCAGGCAATTACCACTCATTACACATTTTTCAGAGGCTTGGTTTTGTGAGATTAGGATACACACTTGCGATTTTTCTTGTATCAATGGGACTTTTAAATAATTATATAAAAGTCTTAAGCTTTTATCACACAACCTGAAACACGAGCTAGATTAAAGCTATAGCTTAAACAATTCAAAGGGCTAACTGGCACCAACTCAACATCTGCACACTGTGGATCACACTGTGCACCCAACTGTTAGGTGAAACATGTTAAAACCAAAATTATCTTGAAGCTAACTCCCCCTTCAATCTCCAACTTTAAAGCTCGTCTCTGAAGCTGTACCTGCTCCTGCCACAAGTTATATTCCCAAATATGTGAGGCTACAGTCTTGTCCTGATTTCAGAGTTGCACCAACTGGAACGGGACTCTGCAGAAGCAAAGTTTACAAGAAACCACCGACAGTGAACACACAGTACTTGGACAAGACACAGAAATAAAACTAGTCAGAAAATTTCTGACATTAGGCAGAAATTACAAGTGAGCAGGGGTAAGGATGTAGAGGCAGCCAGCATTCCATTATCACCCATAAGAGAACCTGGGTTTAACTTTAGATAATGGAAAAATAATATAGTAAAACAAACATCCCTGAACATTTCTGTGGAATCCTTTTGTATTTAAAAAGGTCACTAGATGGGAAGGTAATAGATTCTATTCCACAACTTGCTCCTATGGGAACTTTTTGAAGCAGTTGAAGGTATGTTGCAGTCATGTTTTCCAGGCCTAGGAGATCCAATTCAAAACCATGAAGTGGTAGAGACTGAAATGCTTGGGAGCAATTACTTTTTTTTTTTTTAGCCAGCAGAAAAGCTATTGAGAAAAAAATAAACAAGCACCGATCTTCAGAAACCCATTATAAAGAAGTCTGTATTTAGAAGTCAACAAGGCCTCATGTTCTCAATTTGAGAACAACTGGCTTATGTCTGCAAACAAACATGACAACTTTGTTCCTGCAAAAGCTTTCCCACTTGCAAAACCCAGTAACACTACTTAGCCTACCACTCTCATCATCAAATATCATTCTTAGGAAGAGGCTTGAGAAAGAAACTTCATAAAACCACCCCAGAGAACTGTCACTTGTTGAGTAACACACAAACAAGTTTTACCACATAATAGGAGAAAAGAAAAACAGCACTTTTAACTTTTTTTTGGGGTCCAGAGATTTAATAGTTACTCTACACCATTCTGCAGCTCTTCACTTGTTCATGGCTTACCATTAACAATACAGAGAAAAGCATCAGTCTTATCTATTATTCAACAGCCTAAACTGAAAAGAAAAATTATCAAGAATTAGTTTCAGCAAAACACAAAAACAAGCACCCCTGGACCTTCATCATTTCTGAGTTACCCACAAACTGCAGTCTCAGTAGCCAGTCTAAACCTTCAAGAGTGGAATATTAGTGACTGGAAGCAACAAATATCAGGAATCAAACTCCAGGAGTAGAAAACATTAAATTTTATTTAATCAAATTTAAGGCTTGAGAAAAAAATATATTGAAAGTCACTCAGAAAAACCATCTCAGAATAGGAGACAGGAGCTCCCCTTCCAGTGGCTGAACAATGTTCAAGCTGCATGACAATGCACAGGAAGTAAGGGGAAGAAAGAAGGAAGGATGGAAAGGAGACAAAACCCAAGGCAATTCTACACATAAATCAATGGCCACATTGAGCTCCATGGACTGGAAGCACGAGTCTGTCCACATGGCACTGAATGAGGTCACCAAAGCTAAAGACCTCTTAGGAAGAAACATTCAGGTTTTCACAGGGCAACCTGAGGTCCTTTGGTCACTGCACTTTTTGCAGTACTTATATTCATCCTCCTCCTCATGTACAGGGAAACAGTGTCCAAATGCAGTTTTATTAATAAAAACAGAGGCAGCTGAACTGTCAAGACTCACAAATACATACATTGCTTAATGGAAATAAACCGTGCTCATTTCTGAGGAATAAAAGCGACCACACTGAAGTTTGCTTCTCTCAGTTCAGTTCTTCAAGTCTGACCTCATTTGACATCTTCATGAAAAACCTTGGTTCCACTGTAGTTAGTGTTTGTGAAGCTGTTGCAAATGCAACCTCTGAAATCTCAGCATCAACAGTGTATCAAACCTCTCTGTGAGATCACTGAATTACCTTTCCTTTGAGGCTTTAGAGGCAGGCTCACACCCAGCTGCTTTTGCTGATAAGACTTTTTTTAGACCATAACCTAAATCTTTAGCCATGAAGCCACTGCAGCTCCACAGAGAAGGTGCTAAATAAAGCTAAGTAGAAAGTATTCCCATTACAAGTCAGAAATTACACTAACCGTGTATGCATGTACTTCAGAACAGGGGCAAAACAACCTAGAGCCCCAAAATTTTAAAAATTATACTGAATAAGCAGAGAGAAGTTTGATCCACAGTGGCGAAAATGAAAAATCACTTCATGAATTTAAAGATCCTCAAATAGGTTGAGCTTCTCTCAAATTCAGTTCCAAATAACTGAAACACTTGTACAAAGGCTGGTGTTGATATGGCCGAAGCCATTAAGAACAAACTGTAGAAATACAATACTTCAGTTAAACTCTGGTTTGCATACAAACAGTACTTAAAAAAAAAAACCCACAAGTATTAATTTGTCTTCAGGTAACCTGGCAAGATTCACAGACCATGGAATTCTTATCTGTAATGCTGGCTCTTGTCAGCAGCTAATTTCAGTACATGAACTCCACAGCCATCTTTGACACCAGAATGATTTTCACCAAACTGCTGGAATTCCTTCCCAGCATTAGGAGCTGGCTGTGTCAAAAACTGGCAAAGGGAAATGTACTCCCTACCTGGCATTTTCAATGCAATGTTTTATGACTAAGGAGTTCCAAATAGGAAGCATCCTTCTCCAATTTTACATATATCAGATTATCACACATAACCAAGTAAGGTGGTTGAAAGGGTGTTGCAAAGTTTCAAGCACCAGAATTTCAAGCCAAGTTTGCTAGCCACTGCTCTGCTGCTTGCCATGCTGTAGTACAATCACACATCTCTGGCTGCTCCTTGTGGATCAGATTCAACAAATTAGTAATACAGACCTCAAATTCACAGCTTTACAGAAGAAATGCCTCTTCTCTCCCCTCAGTGATCTACTGCTGTTGCTTTCTTTGTACACCAAATCTGAAAAAGCCACAGTGTACTTCTAGCCATTTTACTTTCAGGTTTTCAGATGAGTTTATAGCAGACTGTTCTCTGCTACTGTAAGGAAATCAGCCATCCTTAGACAAGCTTCCTTTTCCTGTTGTGTCTCAATCACTGGCCAGAAAAAGAACTATATGAAGGCTGAAGTAATTGAGCACTGTTTGAACTGCTTCACAGATCACAAGCTAGAAGGATGTCTGGACAATCAACCAGACACAAGGATTCTAACTGTTGATAAACTTTTGCCAGTGAAATGTTTGTTAATACATGCATAATAGAAAAAAAGGACATAATATATTTAAAAGTTTGGCTTCAAGAAAAGCCATATACTTTAGAAATACAAGTATTAAATCCTCCAGGCACACTACAGATAGTAAAATATCATTATAAAAATAGATACTAAAATTTACACTGTTAGGCACTGTAAATGAACCTGCTCTCCCTGAAAAAACTGGTGTCACTGGAAGCAGTTAATTATGGCCCACAGTAAAACTGACAGCTACATCTACTTCCAAGAACTTTTCAGCCATATACTTTTACCTTACAGCTAAGGATACAACACCAAAGTCTTACAGAAGAGACTGGAACTCCTACTGAACTACAGATCCATCTACTTACCCTCCCCCCCAAAGGGAGGACTGAAAGAAGAATTTACTTTTCTCTTTATTAAAATAAAAACCCTGCCATAAGAAGGACTAGTTCAGTTTCATGTAGAAAATGACTGAAGAAATCATTCAGGTTCACTGTATTTTGATTCACATTTGAACCATGAACCAGGCAGAACTGATGGCTCAATTGCTTTATACAAGATTTAAAAGTTCAACAACTTTAATCTTTTGCTAAATAAAAATCTTTTGCTTCCTTATTTAAAAACATTTTCCACTAAGGATTAACACTGAATTTGTAAGTCTTTCATCAGTCCTGGTAGTGGCAGCTCAGACTTGTGAAAATCAACATAGCAGTTGAGAGAAACTAGAGGAATAACAAAAGCCATCAACAGCTAGCCCAGCATGCTACCTACTGAAACAAGGTGCATTCTGAAGTGTATGCAGACAGCACTTGGTAAAGGTATTATTGATCATTGAAAGGATAAGCATTTTTAAAGAGGTTTTTCTTCTATAAAAAAGAATATTCACATTTTTCTCAGACTGGAAGCATCAGGGCTTTACACCCTCTTGCCTGAAATGGAGATTTGTAAGACTTAATGCTACAGGATACTCAGATTTTTCCCATTCTGGGAACCAGCTTGCATTTTTCAAAACAGCGTGGGGTTTGCACAGCCTAAAATCAATTCAAGATCTAGAGAGTTTGTGATTTATTCCACACCCCCCCCCCCAACAATTTCCAATTATGGTTGCTGGATATGTATCCAAAAATGACTGTAGAGATTAATATGATTGCAAGGTTCTAAAGAAATCAGCATGCAACATTTGAAAAGATTACATTTTAAGACAGAAGAGAGGAGTGAAGACAGAACAATTTTCATAGCAATCCTTCAAGGAAAGTGTTTACAGCAGTTTCATGTCTCCCTGCTACAGTCTTTAAAATCTGTTCTGCCGATGTCTTGGGAAATTCCATTTCTTCCTCAGAGATCAACACTGGTGCACCAAGTTGTCTTGTTAGAAAAAAGGTAGACAGTATATGTGTTTGGCGATTTTTTTTTGTAACAGCTTCTAACAAAAAGCATGAGCAGGGAAAAAAATATCCATATAAGGCTTTTAACAACAGAAGTATTTCATGGCCTGTGGATTTCTTCCACTTTGGTGTCCAATCAATAATCTTAACATATATTGTCTTGCAACATGCGTCTGCTTTCATATTCAGAAGGCATTACTTGCCTTTACAGCTTCAATATCAGAAATCAATGTCCTGGCAAGGAAAATCCCAAAAATCTAAAAAGATAAAAAACATACCATTTGTGAGATAAAACACTTGTAATGCACCAGTCTGCAAGATGCTTGGTGGCAAGCTCAGATATCATTTCATAGCCAGCATAGCTATTACTAAAAAGTAATAAAGGCAACAGAATCCTGCAGGTAATAAAACTCATGAGAAAGCTGCTTTCATGTAAAATTTCCACAGCATTCAAAATAATAAGCTTTCAGATGCCTTAGAGCTAGAAGAAATCCACTTAACCAAGTCTGAGTGTCATAAACACCCATGCCATGCTTACCTACTGCTACAAAGCAGACACTTTCATTCATTCCACAACTTTGAATAACAGCCCAGTCAGTTTTCAGATCAATTTTTTAAACACAGGCAGAATGTACAATTATCTGTACTAAAATGAAATTCTTGTCACAGACAACAATTTGAGTAATCCCAGATGATTCAGAGACATTTGAAATTTTAATATTCATGTAAGTTCTCAGGGAAATCTTCCTTTAAAAATTGAGGATAAATTTGTAACTCAGCAAATTTCCTGAAACATTCTTAGAAATAACATAAAACTGGGGTGAAGTTTTGGAAAGCTAAAAGATTTCATTTAAATGTAGTCAGGTCACATCTAATTCTCAGTCTCACTGTGAAACAGCTTAATGCACAAGAAAGACCCAATTGGAAAATACAAAGAACAATGTGGTTTCACAAAGCCTTGGGACATGAATAAAGAACAACATTGTCGAGTTGTTGTCAACCAACGCACTGCCAGAAGATTAAACTTTGTGTCTTGACCATCTTCCTAGCAAGAGGTGCTGTTCTTAGCACAGCATTTCTCAAACCCATGGAAGCACCATCACCAGATAGTGATAAAAGTGTATCAAACCCTAAGCTACAGAAGACAGTATTACCAGGGCTGAATAAAGGTCTTTTGCTAGCACTCAACACTCAACTATTGTCAATTACATTGAAAATACTTTCTGTAGCAGATTTGCAAGTTTATTATTTCCCATTGAAGTGAAGGAATTTCACACCATAGAAATTAACACAGTGCAAACAACTGCCACAATGAAAGCAGGATCCACCTTGAAAACAGCAATCTGATTTATTGAGAATTTCAGCTCTCTCTTTGATGAATCAGGCACTGATAAGGCAATAGAAGCCAGCATCTTCCATCTGATTCTGCTAAGATCACATTTGCAACATGTTCACCTATTTCCCTGCTCTTACATTCCCAACCTTTTTGAGCAGCATGCTATACCCACTTACAGCTGGCTGAGGCAACCTAAGCATGAAGGACACGATTTTATCTTAGTCATTTTTAGGTCTGTGATAGAAGGCTGGAGCTCAGATCTACTGGAGCAGACAGCAGATCCCCCCTCCTTAATGGCATTGAAACACAAGGACTAGTCTAGATAATAATTATATAGTTTATATGACTATATTAATATTACAATATATATCTTAATTATCACACACTATTATTACTGCAGTGTACATTTAGAATTACTTTCATTGCTTTGTGCAACAGGTATTCTCACACTAACTCCCCTTTACTATACTTGGTGTTCCTGCTATCCTCTTATCATACCTAAACAAGCCACATTCAAAATATTTATTTTACCTCTGTCCATAACTACTTTTACCTTCAGCAGGTTTTTATCTGCAAACATGGAATTTTTTTCAAATAATCAAAATAACAACTAACCTGGAGCAGTGAGATAGCTATGAAGACACCTGCAACAATGTAGATATTTCGGGGTAACCAAGCTTCAAGTGCATGAATACATCCTTTGACAAAAATCTGATCATCCCATTGACTTTTGCTCTGAATGTAGAAAGGAAGAATAAGAATATTAGTTTTCTGCACAAGTTTGTTATAAGATAAATCATATGATCTAGCTAAGCTTATGTTTTGTCACTTCTGCAGTAAAATTTTTAACCACACTTCAAAAATACACATCTGAATCAGGGACTGCCAGAGATTGGTATTTGTATCTTCCTGAAAATCCTGTTATTAGAAACACCATAGAATTAGCAGATAATAGGTGGTCAAATTAGCAGACCACCATAGAGCAGCAGTTATAATATTACAACCGATAACTGAAACACACACTTGAAATCCAAGTCCTACCTCTTTTTGAGACACACCTTTCCCCTTACCTGTTCCCACTTATGTTCTCTACCCTCCCACAGTAGAAGGTTACTTTAAACCAAGGACAATGTCTACCTTGCTCTACCTGCAGTATGATGTAGCACAGTTGTTAGTTCCTGGAATTTTGAGCTGACAAATCTATCAGCAACCCTACCACTTTTACAGTTTTGTCTATGCAGGCACAGAACACAACAGACAGCACCTTACCTTCTTTCTGATATCATAGCCACATTGTGTATTCACAACTTTTTGCTGCAAAGCAAAAGAGATTTTAAATAAACCAATCAATTGACTTCTGCTCACAGCAAGCTTTTCTTTTATATTCATAAACGTATCAGAATTGTCAGAGCCAATTGTTTTAAAGTGTATTTTTAGAAAAAACAAGCAATGCCCTTGCAAAATACAAGAAAACTAATGACAAAGCAAAGGTGTGTACTAGCAAGATGATATCCTGCAGCAGAAATCTCAGCTGCTTCTATCACTTGGCATGCAACTTTTTAACGTGAAAACTGCGCTGCCAGCACACAAGGAAGACATTTGCATTTACAAAATGCATAGTAAGTTATATTGAAATATTAATAATAGAATCTCACATTAAACAGATTTAAGCATCCTCCTGCCTCCTTAAATACCAAACCAGAAAAATGTGCAGTTAAACAGTACCACTCCAAACTAAACTAGAAAATAATTACTGGGGAATCTGAACATGGAATACGTCCCTGACACAGGCTTTCCATGGCTGATTTCCAGTACAGTCAGAAGCCTACCAAGGTATTAAATATAACTTACCAGTGGCTCACTCTCTGCACAAGGATTCCTGGATGGATTTTGAGCTGTAAGTATTCCAGTTAATACCATAAAGTACTATATGTCAGCTCCTACCTCCACATTTTGGCATCTTCTGTAAGGCTCACAAACAGTTTAGTAAAGCAAATTAACCAGTAAGCACCTAAACCTTGCCAAAACCAAGGACTGACTCAGAAGTTTTAAACTTCATACATGAGTACTTTACTGACAAACAAGCAGCAAATGGAGTTACTCCTGCCTGTCTGGCAGAGGGGTGGTGAAACATTAATTCCTACTGGGGCAAACACACTGCTAAGACAGAGCTCTCAGCTCCTTACAAGCCAGGAATAAAGGCCAGGAGTCCAAGGATAGATACACCACACAGGGAATAGAAAAATGCCAGCCACCAGTGCTTCAGATCCAAACCATACTAAAATAGCTTGGATTCCTGGTGACAATACATTTTCAGCTACCAGGTTGCCACGTTTAGACTCTAAAAAAAATACAACAGAAACTGAAAAAAAGTTTGTCTGCACAACAGTAATTTCTGGTCATTTAGAACACCTCAAAGCCCTTCAACACCTTATTCAGGAAGTACTTCCTGTCATAACTTTACAGTCTCAGAGCAAGAACAAAGCCAGGAAACAACTTACAGCAGGATCAGGTATACAACAGGAAAAAGGAACTCCGCACTTCTCACGACTTTTGCTTTCACTCTTGCAGTCAAAATATATGTTAAAATCCCAGTCTTCTGGACCTTGAGCACCACAGCAATGGTTCTGCAGCAGATAAATATATGCCAGAAGCTTGTTCAGTGGATAAATTATCTCTAAAATACCTCCAACCAGTGAGTGTTTGCTTACAAATCTTCGCCATCCCTAAGTCTGTGCAGAATTAATGCAATAGCAGAGTAAACTAACAGGGCTCTATGAAATCAAAGCAATACATCTGGAATACTGCTCCTGGAAACAGGTGTCAGCATGTCAAGCAAAATCATAAAAATTATCACTTTAGATGTAATTGTCAGATACAATTAGTTACATTGTAAATTTTTTTTAAGAGAACGATTTTTCTTAGGGAGCAAGGGGGAGAGGAGCAAATGAGAAAGGTCAAAGGCATATGCATGTCTGAGAGAGCTTCCACAAAGGACATCAGAACAAGCCTGGATCTCAGAATATCTTTCCTTCCTGCTGCTTTCAACACAGAAGGAAGAAAACTGTCACATCTGTAACACAGTACTATTAGCTACAAAATCTTATAATTCTATTAAATAAAATGACAACTTCTAAATCTATATTCTCCTAGAAGGCATCAAAGAAGTGACAGGATATGAACTTACAATTCTCTGTAGTGAATCAATGATGTTCTGGAGATCAATGTCGTCTCGGTAGGATTTAATGTTATTCTCAAAGAATTCTTTCACCCTGTCCCTCACCCAGTCTTGGAACAGGAAAGCCATAACTGCTACTGCCAGCTCCAACAGGAATATAAACACAATTGTTCCACAGAACTGTAAAAAAAAAAAGTCCTAAATTAGAAAATATGCATTCATTTTGAATGCACCCCTATATCACCAGAAACAGACAGAATTGGGTTCAAATTTTGATTCAGTACAGACACTGAGCACAGTGAGAATACAAGGTAAAGAAACCCTCAGGACGCAGAGTTATCCTTTTGTTTTTGTCACCTGAACTTGACAGTAAAAAGCATCACACACAGTCATCATGCACAGCAGTGAAAACAATAATAAATGAGAATCTGTAAAACACAGGGTTAAAGAAGTCTTGTTATTACCTCTTGGATTGTTTCTAATTTTATAGTTACTTTTTTTAAAATTTTTTGTCCAGCTTAGCTGTTTTCAGATCTAAAGCAAAGAAGCAGCCTTAGTATAAAAACAGTCATTTCAGAAATTTTAGATCAGTCACTGAAGTCCCAAAGTTTTGGAAAACACAAGAAACTTTGAAGCTTTTAAGGGATTTTGTTCCACTGTACTATATTCTTTCAGTAATTCCTGACAAGCACGTTCCATAACATCACAATAATAGATTCTGATATGCCTACTATAACATCACTGCAGAGCAGAACAAATTAAAAAAGAAGAAAGAACATGTTCCACAAAGAGGAAAACAAATAAGCTGGAACCACCCCTGCTTTCAGTACCGTTACTCAGAGGTTTGTCAAAGCAGCAAGCTTACCATATACTTTGTCACAAACCAAATTCTATCATTAATCATCTGGGTTCGCACCCAGTTCTTCATCATTTGCCAGTTTCACACATACATTAATTCCCTCATATCATGATGTTACTTACAAACTTCAGCAGGCAGATGTTTTCTCTCAGTGCTCCCACACAACCAGCAAATCCCAAAGTAAACATCACTATTCCCACCACTAAGACAAGCACCACTGGGTCCAGACCGTGAAGACCAGTCACCTTTGTCAGATCAGACAATACACCCTGAAAGAAAAACCCAGAACAGAATGTGACTACTTGTAAGCATGTTTTTTCACTCAGCATTCCTTCTGGATGATTTCCACATGATTCAGAATGAACTGGTTGCAAACCCTTGAACCTACCAACAGTGACACCAATAAAAAAAAAAGTCTTGTTGTAAAATGGTCATTTGACAGTACCAGCTTTCTTCACCCCAGAAGAAGAATTAATAAAGTTATAGCTAGCAATTCTCTTAATTAGTCAGTTTCTCAGATTACATCCTCCTAGGCCTATTTGCCAAACAGAATTCCACAAGATGGTGCCAAAAGCACAATTCTATTACCGAATGTTCATTTAGTTTCAAGGCAAAAGAATTAATGTTTTGTATTAACTTGAAATGCATCAATCAGAAGGGCAATCCAATATCATGGCCTAAAAAATAAATTAAGAAAATTTTTCTAATCTTAATGTTTAAGTGGAAGAAAGGGAAAGACATTTCAAGGACAAAGCACCTTATGGATGACATTTTAAAGAGGGAAATAATCTCTTTTTGGCTTTCAAGGGAAGAAGATTTTTCCTCTCATTCAGTTACAACCCTTCTAGTGTAAAAGAGTCTTAGTAGTGCTCCTCCAAACTCTTTCAGAAAGATAAAATTATAGTCTAAACACTCCCTTTTCACTGCTGGTAAAAATTCTTACATCACAAGGAGTTATCTCTTCTCTATATTTTCAATTTGCCTAACATAGAAGTAATATTTTCTTTTTTGTTCACTATCCAGAAACCACTTACCTTGACAATCTTTACTATGAAGCCTGCCTAGATTGCTAAATCTGTGTGAATGTAATGCTAGCACAATGAAAACCTTCCTTAAACTTTCTAGATCAGGTTTTAAAAGTTACTACACCAGCTACCATTAAAATTCCATCAAATACACATAACAGGTTTCTCATGTGATGTGCAAGAACGAGATGGAACACACAGAAGCAGAGGGACAAACAACGGAGACTCCTCATGAGAATGATTTGTAGGGACACCCAACACTTGGAGAAATCTGAGTGTTTGTCATACAATCATCAACAACACTCAGAATATTTTAATAAGGAAATATTTTTACTTTTGAAACAAAGAAATAATAAAAATCAGCACAGCACAATAAATATCCCATTATCACATGTTCACTATTTTTTTTGTTCATAAAGTATATTCTCAAGCTAACCACATTTAGCATAAGAGAAAAATATCAGAGACAAGAGATAAGCTGCCTAATTTTTTCAATAAAATGCAAATTCCCATCTTTCTACCCAGGTTTCTGTTCTAGAGTTAAGTGCAAAGGATATACATCCTAAGACAACACCTTGGAAAAATCCCTATTGTTTTTTATTCAACTGATTACTTAACAAAAATAAAACCTTCAAAATATGGCATTAGAAGAAAATGTGCCCTTGGAGAAACTCCATCAGCTGAAGACATTGATTAACAGTACTACAGTGATCCACAGGGCTCCATCCTCTTTCATAGCATGTTCCATAACAGATTCTGTCAGAGCTGTTAATTTGGTAACAGAAAGACAGAGTTGTTTTTATTAAAACTTGCTGATGGGATGAAAAGAAAAATAAATAATTGAGTTGTAGAATTCAGAATTGCCTTGCAACAGCTGGTGACTAACAGCTGAAACAGGCTATTAGAAAATGGTCCTAGTTTGTTGATAATGTGTTACCAGTCACACAATTTCATTTTTAAAACTGTTACATTTCACAGCTAACTAACAAACTTGGTCTACCTGGCTAATTATGACAGTCCCACTTAACCAAACCTTGGCTCAGACTTCACAATCAAGAAACATGTCAAGATCAGATGGGCTAATGCAGCATCCTTATAGAAGCAACATGCTGTGAAACAAACTGTGTGACCAGGATCCTGAAACATGCATAACTATTGCCAGCCACCTCCTTCCCACACCCAAACTCAAGCTTTTTGTTTTCAGACAATCTTGCTTACTCAAGCAACATTTTTTGGAAGACAATTTCCTCTGATCAAAGCATGTTACAAATAGAAGTTGGCAGGAACTGGGCTACCCTCAGATGTCACTGGTTCACAACACTTTCTTCATGCTCATGCTTAATGTTTACATGCTTTTAAAAAGAAGGTTATAGGGATTTTGCCTAAGAAAAGATGTTAAGTCAAAAATCCTGAAGGAAGAAAACAGGGAATTAATTCCGAAAACTCTCATCCCACCACACCCATTTCACTAAAGACACTGCTGCCTGTGCCATTTGCACCTTTCCTGTACAAACAGGCTGCCCTTTCCAGCACAGAGTTCCTCAGGTACACAGGAGTGCAGCCTGATACCTGCAGTCAGTGTCAGATATTCTGAAACAAAACTCACACTTTAAATCTTTCTTTCAGTTACAGGAAACAGTGACTTATTTCTCTATGCTCTTCAAGTCCCTCCAAGCAGGAGTCTTGATATGAAAACTGACTGTTCCCTCTCCATTTCTTATTGGCCATGAACTTGTTGGAATGAAGTTAGGCTGATTAGCCTCTAGTTTCCCAGACCTCCCTTTGTGTCCTCCTTGAAACCATTCTAACAAGAAAAACTGTTTTCCTGAAAAGAGGGCTCAGTGTTACTCACCTTGTTTCTACCAACACTTTACAACAATTCACTAGTCATGATTTTTGCAGTATTTTTTGTTTGATAGATATCTTAAAATGATATGCAAGTTAACTTTTGCATAACTGTTCAAGATAACTGAAGCTAGTTACAAAATCATAAGGATAAGCCAATTAGATACACCAGTTAGAGAGACTGGATCTTAATCAAATAACAGGAGCAAGGATGGTAGCGTTTTTCCAAGTAGTATTTTCAACACTTCTCACAAAAAAGCAGTCTCATTTCAACATATCAGCCAAAAGAGAAGCATGGGATTTATAAAAAGAGAAAAAAAATGCTGAGGAATTAATCTAAAGTGTAACCCTAATGCACAAAGAGACAAAATCAGAGAGATGCAATGGTCCTAATGTACTTCATGTTGTGGTAAGAGACAGGATGTTCAGAACTCTTCCCCCACCTGTAGTTTATCTTTGGGTTTACCACTGCAGCACAGTTTCTGCAATGTTTTTCTCTTACTTCCCATCTATTGTTCACCAAGATGTTTATCTGTAAAATACAGGCACTATTGGCTGAAGAATGGCACTACTCTGAAAGACTGAAAACATAGCACAGAACAGCTGACATAAATAACCAACAGATTCCATGAGCCATTCAGAAGTTCAAAACCACAGGGAAGGCTTTGAAGTATTTATTTGCAAGATAGCACAGAGAGCAGAAAGAGCTCAGGCAAAGTTTAAAAAATAAAGACAATATGCCTTTGCCTTTAAGTAATTTCAATGTACCATAAAGCAAATTTGGCAAATGAAGATACTAGTCTCCAACAACACAGATCCTATGTGCTTGTCTACAAAACAGAAAAATGAACACTACAGAACACAAATTCAAGGCAAGTTTAACATTCTCCTTTAAGGGTTGGAAAGAAAATTCTGTTGCAACAACAAAACAGGAGGCAAATGCATTTGTGTGTTGAGATAGGTTGCTCACTATATAGCAGTGGTAGCACTAATCCAGTTATGAGAATGTGCACAAGAACACAGGGAGCAGGAAAGAGGAGAATAAATACCTCAGAATTAAAATTGCCCTTAAGCTCATTTCCAAAAAGCAGAGGAATCTCAGAACCTCTCTGCATGTGGATAGCTGCTGTGTGTAAACTACTTCAATTAAGGAAAAGTGAACATATGATGGTAATTGAAGTCTTACTACTTAGTGGCACAACTGAACTGCGAGGGCACCTGCTCTCCACTCCTGATTGAGAAGCAGGTCAGTGAATCTAGTGATGGTCATTTCTCCTACTGCTGGAATTCATTAAACCCATACTTTTACAGCCATTCAGTGGGGGAACCATTCATTTCTATACCTGTATCATTCTGTTCTCTTGTAACAGGAGAACTCTGAGTACACGTGCATTTAGCTTCCTTCAGGTGAGGAAGCTCCTTAGCTGCAAGAAACCTTTGCTAAGAATAAGAGTTATTCAGCTAAATTATGTTGCCCAGTTTTGTTCCTCTACATGGAAACAATCACTTAAGCACTCCATAGGGAATAAAGTGGATAACAGACAGCAAACAGACTGGGAGCATCTTTCTCAAGTATTTCAGAGATGCACATTTAGATTTAGTGGTGCTTTTTTAAATATAAAGACAGCTCATACACCTCACAAATATTGGTTTGTAATAAAAGGAGGAGAGGTAGAGAAATACAGATTTTAGAAAACATGCTTTTGAAAGAGAACCTGGTCACAAAGACTAAATTCTCCCTAGTGTCCTGCTCTAACAAGTTTATAAATAAAGCTCTGAATATCAAGGGTCACAGCTTAACTCCTGACGAGGAACAAGAAGCAAATTCCAACTAAAATCTGTTTAGATTATTTGAACATGTTCCTGAGCTCAGATGCTGCATTTAATTTTTGCTGCTTCCTGAGGAAGTAGTTTTACTGGAGCAGGAGTGGGCAGCCACTGAAGTAAGACCAGTCATTCCATACCTTTTCACTCCATGCCCACAGACCAGCTGCAAGGAAGGCCACTCCAGCTAGCTAAAAAAAAAAAAAAAAAGAAAAGAAAAATTAATTAGATGTACTAATCAACCACACAACCACATTCTCAAAAAACTTCAGCTAGTAGCACTATTATTGCTCAAATAAATCAAATATTGCCTGTAATTTGAGACATTAGTAATGGGACCTTCCTTCCCATGAGTCAATCTCTTACAAAGATTATTTGAAGGGCGTTTATTCCACAATATCAATGCATTTTATAAATTACTTTTTAAAAAAAGTATTTTAATTTGATTCTTCATGATTACTCAAGAAGCACATAGTGCTTAACAGATGATCCCACAGAGCAGCATGCAAGTGGGAGTTATCCTTGTCCCAATATATATCCTTGCTATAAAATGTCTGCCTGCCCACTAATGAAGATGTCAGAATATTTAACATCCTTTGAGGTTATTCCTTGTTTAGCCACTTAATAGTACCAATATTATGGCTATGACAGTAGCCATGCTTGCTCCCTGGAACTTCTCAGCATCAAGGCTCTCTATATTAGCCTCTTCTCTGATTAGATACAGTTTATCTTCTGAATCCTTACTTCATTTAAGTCCATCTGAATCAAGCTAGATTAATGGTCTGTTTGCCTACTTTCCACAAGCACCTAATTTAACTTGCTACAAACCCTCCACTAATTCATATGCTTGTATAACAAATACTTCTGAATTATAGTCAATCAAATGAAGCAACTTCAATTAGAAGTTAAATCTTGTTCAATTAGAACAAGAGTTCATTGTTCTAATATTTTATTCCCTTTCTTCAATGCACAGGCATCTTGTTTTTAATATCCATTTCAATAATCAAACTAAAATGACCTCTCCATAACAAAAGGGCAGCTCTTCCTCACTACTTAAAAAGCATTCAACCCTGTAAGGGGCCCCTACAGCTCTCTACAACTACCTGAAAGGAGGGTGCAGTGAGGTGGATATCAGTCTTTCCTCCCACATAACAAGCAACAGCACAAGAGAAAATGGCCTCAACTTGCACCAGCAGAAGTTTAAATTGGATATTAGGAAATACTTGTTCCCTGAAAGGGTTATCATGCATTGGAGCAAGTGGCTTAGTCACCATTCCTAGACATATTTAAAGGATGCAGAGACATTGCACTTAGGGATATGGACTACCTGGCTGTTGTCCATGGTTGAATTGAATGTTAAGAAATCTTTTCTAGCCTAAATGATTTGATTATCCTGTAAAAAGGACTGAAGTTGCCTCCCCAGTGCCAAGTCTTACAGGCACTGAAGAGTGAATCCCAACAACTGAAAAAACACTTTGGAAAAGGAATGCTTTTCTCTAGGAAATATAGCAGCCCCATGAACTGAATGGGAATCCCAGGCAATTTTCTACACCACAGGCAAGAAGCAAGAATGGAACCCTCTTACAGTCACACAAGAAAACAGATGTGAGAGTGTAAAATACTGCTGGGCTCATGGGCTGCTTGCTTTAACATCACTCAGGGCAAGTGAAGTTGTTCTGGACTTACTCCGTGGGGGAGCCTGGGGGGAAGCAAAGCCAGAAAGGGCTGCAAGCATCACCCACATTACTCTGTAAAAATTAGTCAAATTATGTTAAACACTTCTGTCCAGGCAGGAATTATTATATGCCATATTCTGGGTCTTATAGATTAAGCAACCAAAACCATCACTGAGATACAGAGGTACACAGAGGTACAACTGGACAAAGCAGTGCTAAATAAATTCCCAGATATTGCTCAATAAGCAATAGCACAATGACTACTCACCTCGGACTCTGAATCAGCTAAGAACATCTAAAGTGATCATCTGGATCAAAACATAACTTGAAAAATACCATTAAAAACCACATCAATGTAAAGAGAATATTGATCCAGATTAACCCTAAATCTTAACCCAGTGATCTTCTGATCAAAAAAAGCAGGGAAAACAGTCAGTAATCAAACTTGTATGTCATTAAGTTGCACGGTGCATGTAATTGATGCATCCTTCATCCTTTTCACTCCAAATGCTGTAGGAATGCTGGGAGACAGACGAAGACAGCTGGTATAATTTGCAGTAATCAAGGTAAATTACACAGAAATCTGGATCTTTGGAAACTTTTTCTACAGAAAACCAGGTGGAAAAAATAATTGGGAAGACATATTCCACTCTGTATATACAAATAAAGGATACTGGAATACTAATATTGTTCTATTGAATTTGGAAATAGGATGACCTCTTCAAATTCTCTGCCTTTCATTATAATTACTTCCTTAATTAAATTGCAATGGATTTTTGATTAAGTAGATTTTTCACTAGCATGCATTACTCTCACCTTTGAACAGGAACTTTGCTCTCATGTTTTTATAAAATGTTCCATTTCAAGAAACTGTACTATTTTAGCAAAGTTATTTCCATAAGCATTTATGTAAACTATCTAAAAGGAAAATAGAGTTTATCAGAAAAAACCCCAACTTTTTCTAATTAAACCAATGTGGATAAATCTAGAACTTAATTCAACTAAGACAAGCAATTAATATTTTTCACTAGAAGCAACCAAACCAAATACATCAAGTTCCTCTAGGAAAAATCCATTAAAGTACTATGTACTTGCAGAATAAACAAAGTCATCGGCCACTACATTGATAGGTGCAATCACCAAAATAACCAATTTGCAACAAAGTAAAATAGTAGTGAAATGAAAAATGAAATTAAATCCTTTTGCTTTAAAGACCATGTGCAAGATACTTTGAAGTATCTCACTGAAAACCATTGTAAAATACACTGTGATCTTACTAGCTCAGAAGTTGTGTGATTGAGCATGCCCAGAGTTCTACAGAGAATTAGCACCAGGAAAATATCCTCTCTAACACATTTCCACAGAAGGATCCATGTGATGCCTACGAGGCAGACCAGGGAGCTGAACTAAACTAAAGGCCAAGTTTCAACTTTCTTCAGCTCATTGAACTAAATGGCCAAGTGAATGGGAAAACAGGCAGCTGAGAAGAAAGCAAGGACAATCAAAAGTGTTCCCAGAGTGAGAGTAAACTAGTTAGCTGTTTCAAAGAAAAGCACAGCATTTTGAAATTTGCCTTTCACTAGAATCTGAATGACATGTAAACAAGAACAAACTTGACTTCCCAATTCACTACTGTGCTAAAAGTCCTTTAAGCCCTATACTGCCTGAAAGGTTAGATGGAAACATACACAAAGCAGCTCAATTGTGCCCCTTTGATTAGGAAACTGAAACACTATTACCAGTGTTTGCTTATTTTCTGCTTTAGAACTGATAAATCCACTTTCTTAACACAGGGCATCAAACTAGGCTCTGCTCAGATGTACAAAACTGATGCCAGCTCAGAGACACTGTGACCAAATTACCGCTTTTAAGCATTACTCATTTATCCATTCCCAATCACATTTTTAATTCCTAAGATTCCTATGCTGTCAGAATCACACTATCAACTGAGAAAACAGCTGATTTGTTTCTCAATTGTAGGCAGCAGTTAAGTAACTCTTGCAAGACAACTCTTTGCATACAAACTGATTGTCTGTCCCTAGGTCTGATCAGCAGCAATAAGAATTGCATGCAGTTTTTGTATACTCTTACAGAGAATAAATTTCCCACTCCTTGGATAATCCTATTTTAGACTGCAGCTCCAACCATGCTAGAGCAATCAGCAGCCTGCAGCCCTTCCTTCCTATCCTTGTCTCTTCAGAGGCTCTTCCTCTCAGGGTCAGGAAACCACCTGGTAGTATATTCTCTCCTCTTCCTGGCACAACATTGCTGCTGTTTCAGAAGTTCCTGGAAAACAACATATATAGCTAAAGCCAAGAAAATCTTACGCTAAGCCAGGTCTTCTCTTATTTTTCAAAGAGATGAACTCAGAATTCTCTTCCAGAGCTGAAGAGAATTTTTGCCCTTCATCACCACGTTCAGGGCAAAATGCCCCATCTCCTATAGGATGACTGACAAGTTCTGGTTTTGTCTCCAATAACCCTTAAGAGTCAAACACAACTACAGACCTTTAGAAGATAAATCCAGATGACAGTAGCTAAAAGCTGTTTTACCCTCTCCTCTCAATTCATTTGAGAGACAGTAAGCTCATATGCAACCTAAAAGGCTTTGGTAGAGCCCACATGCAATCCTTCACTTCACTGAAACAGCCATGGCCCAGCTGAGGTGCAATTCTCAGCCTACCCCAAAAAAGCCTTCCAACTGTAGGCAAAGCAGCAAGCACTAGAGCTTTCACAGAAGAGAGCTCACTCAATTGCAGAATGACTCAGAACAGAAAGGTGCCAAAACCAAGCTCTTTCACTTGGCATTGTTGCAGTCTTTAAATTGCACCATGAAAAATGAAGTTATTTAAGTTATTTGACACCAAAAAAAAACCAAAAAAAAACAATAAAACAACTTTCAAGCACAAAAAGGTCCAGCCTTCTTATCTTGCTCTCTGCAGGGCTATCTTAATGGCTGTACTGCCTTATCACCACTCATTAACAAGAGTGTACTTGGACAAGCTAAGTTTTGTGAGCATGCTTAAAAAGCAAGATGGAAACAAAGTAATCACACAACAAAATCATGCCTAGCCAGAGCCTTCCTATGGCCTCCATTCCCTTTCTTAAAAGAACTGGGAAGTGATATTATAAGCCAGTAGTTCACAACTGAAAGCCAGAACTTTCTATTCCCAAGTCACTCAACTGAAAAAAAAGTGACTTCCAAAGAATAAAGATTTACAGATTTCTAAAAGGTGATTACACTGAGCTTCCCATTATTAGTCATATTTGCTCTCTTTGAGTTCAGTATTTTGTTTCATCTCAATCTATATGAACTGTATTTGATGCATGACACAAACTGCAGTAACCACTCAGTGAAAAGTTCAGAAATTCTGGGATTTTACATCACCACATGCTTTAAAGTTTATACACTCTATGATATCCTTAGAGCTACAATGGGAAAGACAACATTTACCTTTAGTAAGTATAACAGAAGAACAAATGCAACTATTTACATGCACGTGGTTTGTGGATAAACTGTCCTGAGTTGAAACACAGGAGAGGTCTAACAGCTGGTATGGGCAAAAGGCCCTCTGACATCGAGCTAAACCCATCCCCTCATCCACCTCTAAAACCACGCTCACTAACAAATGTTCACAAACAAGTTCCCAGAAGCACCTCTCCTGCAACCCAAGGAAAGTGAACCAAAACTAACATTCCCTCCTTAAATGCTGCTTGTTATGGTTACATTTCTCCTTCTGGCTTTATAGTCCTTCAGTTCGCTTAAGGCACACAGCAAATTTACTGTTTCACAGATGGTGAATTTGTAGTCATCCCAGCCAGCAGGATTTCACAGGCTCCTGAATCCTTGTGTCAGCTAAATGATTCATGGATTGCCTATAGGGGTGTCTGCCTTCAACATTTACATAGCTTGTTCTACAACTAAAGGTGCCAAAAATCTTATCAGAAGAGCTGTAGCTTCGAATCATTTACTAGGTCAGCCTGATAACATCAACAGAAGCATCAGACCCCTTTGCTGAGGAAGCTACCAAGACTACAAAGTACCTGTTCAGAAAGCTAATTCCTCCAGCCAATGGATCAGCTGAAACACAGTGTGTATTACAAATTCTCCTCAATGCTTTGGCATCTCTTTAAAAAAAAAGTTTTTCTTTAAAGAACTGAAAAATCTTTAGATCTTCATCATTCATCTCAAGAGAATACAGTTTTTAAAAAAGTCTAATGACTGCAGAGAAGAAAAAAAGTTACAAAATTGATTCCTGTGAAAAAACAGAGGCAAATTCTTGACAGTCTTCCCCTTACAGTGAAGAAAAAAAAAAAAAAAAATAAATCTGTTTTTAAAAGGTTGTCAGAAACAGTCAGTCATAGACCCCCCACTTCATGAGACACTCACTAGAAAAAAAACAGATCTAGAAGAATCTTTATATGTTCATGAACAAGAGTGTCAATTTCTCACATATCCCACCATGAAGAGCTGCTCAAGAGCATCCACATAGTTATGAAGTGATTTCTCTAAAAACCAGAACAGTTTGGCAAGTCTTACTTCTCACTATGCCACACTCCTCTACAAGGATATGGAAACTGTACAATACAGAAGAAAGGAACTGTAGAGCTGAAGGCTTGTAAGCACGATTTTTGACCTGTTGAAGGCATCTTCAGGGGCAACACAGAAAACATCATCCCTAATGAACACCTGCACTATGCAATATTGTGGCACATTAACAATTAATGGAACAAAAGTTTCTACACATCTTTTGTGGTATCCACACAAGGATAACTCCCCTGGCTTAATGCTACAGTATCACATTAAAGCATTGCACTAGTAAACAAATGGTGGTGACAGTAGCAAAAAATTCTGTGGTTTTCAGCAACTTTGCTGCTAGCACTGGACAAGTCAATGGATCTGCATTTTTCCAGGACTACTCATGCCTTTCCCTGACTGCAATTCCTAGGACTTCAGGTGCAAACTCTTAACATTTGACCTGAAAGTTCCAAAAGGAATTACTCAGTATATCCAAATTGCTTCCTCACCTTCCCCTCACAGGCATCTTAACTCTTTCTAGAGCAACACCATGCACTAACCTTTAAAGGGCCTTCTTTTCCAAGGCAGGTGCTTCATTAACCATCATACACATATAAAACTACTCATCTATTATTGTACCTTTTCTCATTCAAAATTCCAAACAAACATTACAGGCTGGTTAGTCCATAGCTAAGTATTTCAAGAGTATATCAGACGATTTGGCTGCCCACAGAGCATGATATGTGCTGCCAGCTGTTGACACATCTCTGAGGAACCTTGCTTCTTTCCTGCATAGTGTATTTAGAGAAACACCACCCAAAGATCAAAGATGATCTGAAAGGAAACATTATAAGAGGATTCTTTTAACAGGGAAGCAACTTAACATGGGTAATATGGATACTGAGTCCTCACACTTTCAAGAATAATTTCTCATATAGGATAAGCTGCTTCAATTACAAAACACCTGGGGCATACTATACATCAGTTTCCTGCTTTCAGGCAACTATTTCAGCTTGTACTCTCTAAACAGAGCAGTGAAGTTAATAAAAGCTATGTCTAACCTATTTCAGCCTCTAAATTTTGTACTCACCCAAAAGACAATGTTGTAGCTGAAGAGCAGGTATTTGTACCAACAGCTGACTTCTGCATTAGAATATCGGTAATAGTGCATCTTCTATAGCACAGCGTCTGCAAAGAAGAGAAAGAATGATAGGATTAAGTAAAGATTTCATGAATAAAGGTTTTTTCCCATGTCCCTCTTGCTCTTAAGAAAGGGAATACAGTAATCTGTACCATACACCATCCAGAGCTATTTTCAAAATCAAGCTCAAACTTCTTTTCAACCCTACACTTCCTTTTGGTATCTGTTGCTTAATAATCTTATCTGTAAGCACCCTAATGTTGTAACTGGGTGGTCACACCCACAAAGGGAACTCACTATACAGTTAGTCTAGGAAGATCTACATCAGCAAGTTCACACTCATCTGCCCTCTCACTCTTTCAAAACTATTTTACTTCTGCAGATGGCTGCTTGGACTTATCCACAAAACCCTGTGGATTGCACATCCAGCAATCCAGTTAGCAGGATATCCAAAGTGGTTACCCGGAATATCTCGGTGTCTATGGATTGCTAAATATAAAAGGTAGTTGTACCCAGCTCTTCCATATTTGTGTGTTCCTTTACCAGATCATCTCCTGTAAGAGGTTTTACTCTCAAGAACCAAAGTCCCCCCATTTCAAGCCCATCTGCTCTGTGGATTTCGGTTTGCTTCCTTACACGCACCAGAGAGAGATTAGGTACAACCACAACTCCCACCTCTGCAGAAAAGCAGAAATAAGAAAAACAGAGAACAAGCAGTAAATTTAGAGCAAGAGTGAGCACTTGCACAGCCCTCACAGTCTGGACAGCTGAGTGCTGCCTAAGACAGATGAGCAGCATTTCGATCCTCCACTTCCTTGAGGTAAATGTCAGTGGAAGGTTTGCAAAGGCAAGGAAACAAGAATGCAGAATTTTCAAGCACCTCCTAGCTAAGAAAACGTGTGCCACCCTGGTCATTCACAGACAGCATGCGAAAACCAAGCCTACCCAGTAAGTCTGAAATCCAGACTATGGAATGGGGAAGTGAAATGCACCACATCCACAATCATGAGAAGGTAAACTAGGTTTTTTGGGGTTGTTTGTTTTGGTGTTTTTTTTCCCTAGAAAGGAATTTGCACCTGAGTATAAAATACACTCCCACTTACAGAAGAAACAGAAATTGGCTTTGAGAAACCCATCCAATACAGACTAGAGTGGGAATTAATACTTGAGCTTGGTTTTTCTAGAGTTCAGATGTTGACATCCATATAATATTAAACACTGAAAACAAGTTTTCTTCGTTCACCTTATAACTTCTAATGCACATAGTCCATTTATAGAAAAAAAATTTAACTTTTGCTGAAACAAAGGAATTGTACTTTATGGCAATATACAAAGGACCTTCCTATATGTGGCCCAGTAATATCACATAAAATGAGTTTTGTAATTTAGTTTGACCTTTGCAACCCATCCAATGTTATAGACAAAATTTAGGAACTTTTACAACTGTTATGAATCACAGCAAAGAACTCTTGCTTAAGCACTATTCTCCTGTTTATTAAGTCCACAGTTGAGTGAATATAAGAGAAGGAACAAAGCTTGGTTTTCCCAAATTAATTTCAGTTTCTAGCTCCAAACAGCAATTTATATTTCAACAATCACTATGCATAGACTTGTCCAAGTCAGTCAGTCTGATGTGCCTGGGCAAGAGAGGGTGCAAGAACAAAAGCCCCACTAATCTGAGCAAGAGTCCAAGATTCCACTTGCATGAGTGTAATCCCATTTTACAGCAATACACTGCCTGCCAGCATAAATATATTCTCCAGATGCAGACACTCTGAGACCTTCATCACTGTTTCTGCCTCCTCCCTCTGAAAATCAGGAACCTGGTAAAAGACCAGAGCAGCAGCTGCAAAACGCATATAAGGAGCATTGCTTTTGGCGCTGCTATATCTACAAAAGAGAAAGCAGCGGGTTGCATTTAGCTAGCACATCATTAAATTTCACAGAAATCAGGTGCTGCTAGACAAAGAGGCTTAAAATATAACCTGAGGCAAAAAGGCAAGCACCTCATTTCAGGACTTAAAGTACAAACATCATCTGAAGATTTACTTTTTGTTCAGTTACCCTCCCTGGCACTGGACTTATTCTCAACTGTTCAGCCCCAGCTTCACGCCAGCTACTCAGAGGAACAAGAGCATTGAAAATATCCTTATTGATAAGCACTACTCCCCATCTACCTCACCATTTTGACTACCAGCTTGCAAGATATGCCTCCATGCTTCACACAACTCCTAAGATGCCCCAGTCAATACCAATCCCAGTATTTTAGCAGAATGAAAAAGCAAATACATACACACCTCTAAATGCTCGGAGATGATATGGGGGGGCAGGGGGTGGAGGGGTGTATTACCACTACTAGTAAGAAGCTGTCCTGTAACAGCACACAGCTCCTCAGACAGATAATAGCTTCCAAAGCACCTGCCTATATTAAGATCTGATTTGGCTTGCTCTGTGCTTATGTTCATCTGAATAAATCTGAAGTGCAGTTATGTGATTTTTTTTTCCCCCTAACACTACAAACAAATGAAGCAGTCCAGTCAAGAGTACACAGCCACCTTCCCTGTGTTTATACTAAAAGCAGTCATGTTTCCTAACACAGAAGGCATCTGTTAGCAGTCTAGAAATCTGCTATGTCAGTAATTCACTTTGTTCACAGCACAGGCTGCATAGCTACAGTTAGGCAATACTAAAAACACTTGGAAGATTAAAGCAGTATGTGGGCAGCACAGACTAATAACGTTCTCTACTGTGTTTCAGACAAAGCAAGTCACATTCTGTCAGCTGACAGTTATCACCCACTCACAGCAAAAGGAATTCTTAAAAATTAAATACAGAGCACTGCTGCTTTGGTAGAATATAATTTTGTCTTGGTGTTTACAGCTTTAGTGAGGGGGAAAAAATGTAGTCATTCATCAAGAGGCTACCATGATTTCCAAAGCTTTTTGACACCCACAATTTCACTCTTACCCTCAAAATGCTACAGCAGTGATACTCCTAATGTATATTCCTAATTCTCATAAAGCAGATGATGTGATCTATCAACTAATCTAATGTAGATATGCAGAGAAATCCTCATGGATAAGATGTTAAGTCTAGAACAACTGAAACAAAGTTTCTAGGTTTAGGTCCAAAAAGTCTTTTAATCCTCCAGAGACATTTACTTTACAGGACACGCCTAAGTCACACTGAAGTTTCAAGTTCAGTCAATACTGCCACCGTAGAGAGAGTCCTGATCCCTTTCCCTGCTCCTCCTAAAATCCACAACCATTAATCCACCTGCTCAGTGGTGCAAACAGCCACACAGCAAACCACTAGCAAATCTTCAGGTCAATCCTGTAATCTTGTATCATACACAAAGAAGTAAACAGTTTTAAGCCTTCCAAAATACCTTGCTGGAGCATATACATAGGCCAGTGTGGGGGCAGTCAGGAGGTGGCAGGAGAACAAGGATGGGAAAGCAAAAGCAGTGGTACTTGAGTGTGTCCATGGAAACACAGCACTCCTCTAGTGCCAGCCTATACCAGCAGCACACCTGAAGCCAACACACTGAAATATATGAAGCTGGGGGAACAGGGGCACGACTGAGGCAAGAGGAAAAAAAAAATGTCATTTGCCAAGCTATTGGCTTCTCCACCACTGTTCATCAATACAAAACATTACATCTATGTGAAAGCAAATGGACAAAGAAGAATATGCTGAGAAGCAAGAATTTTTAAAATACAGCAAGAGATGTACTTAGGTCTAAGACTTGTTGATATGACCCAATTCCATTCCATCAAGACCAAATCTAAATCAAAAAGTATCAGTCCATTCAAGACATGACACCATTAAAAAGAACTGTCATTCTTTGAAGGTGCTCAATCATTAGGGGTTTTTGTGAAGGTAAAAGGCAGCCTAATCCCCAATCAGGCAAAATTCAGAGATGTTCTTAGGGCCTTCTAAAAACAGATCAATTAAGAGCCACCTATAGACTGCTCTTTCCACATCCTAGAGAGGAGCTGACCACCAAAGGGGTCCTAATGTTCAGAACAGTATTTGGGTGCCAGTCATCAAATCTTCATCTGAAGGGGCTAAGCTGGTACAGCAAAAAAGCAAGATAAACTGTCTGGATTTGATGCTTTTACAGGCTCATCTGCTCCTGGAAACAGACAGTGGTCTTGCCGATGACTCAAACTCCAAATGAACATGTCATTTTGCAATTCTGTCTCCAAGGAACTCAGACTAGGGCCTCAAAAAGAACAGGCAATCATCTCTTAAGGAATACAAGTACAGTTTATTTAGTTCTGCTGCAGTGTGAATGAGCAGACAAATATTCACTCATTCTTAGAAGAAACTTGGGGATTAATCAATAAAAAGCTGAGTCTTTTTTAACCTGAAAGACTTATTATGAAAGACATATCATTAATAGGTTATCCCTGTTTCACCAGAAAAATAATGGCAAGTAAAAAATCTCAGAACTCAATGGAAAATGTGGCCAAAGCCAGACAATTCTTAAGACATCATCTTTTGAGACCCTTATTTTGTACTGTGCTGAAGACTCAAAGACCTCAAAGAATATTTCAAGCAGAAGTTGCTCCACTGTAAGCACTAAAAAACAATCCCTCAGTGAAAAACGAACCCCCAACCTATTGGGAAGGGTTTCATGTTTCAGTGACCAGGGTTTATTCTATTACTGCATCACCAACTACAACTTAGGAAAACCTGTCAGAAACATACACCAGTGTTTCCAAACCCCAAACAAGGAAGCAGAATTCAAAAGAGCTCCACTCCAGGTCTTTATACCTCACACTTGTTATGCTGCACTTTTGGCCAAGCCACTACTTATGTGGGGATGAGTTGCATCCAAAATACCATGTAAGTGCTCAGAACTCAGTAACATTCATAAAGTGGATACTCCATATTTTTGGGAATAAGCTACATGGTCATCAAGAACCTCTTCTGAACTGCCCACTTGACTTACATCACTAATCCTTTGGCATAAAGGCTCTACACTGCACAACTGTAATTCAAGGAGCTATTCAAGCTATGATTCATGGAATATTTTCAGGTCATTTGATTTCTTAAACTAACAGAACTACACTAAAGACTTGTAAAAGGCAAGCAGAATTCATTACTGCTCCCACAGCAATTCAAAAGTTGTAACAAAGGACAACCAACAGCAGTTCCATCAATTTCACTTTTCACTGTTTTCATACAGAAGACACAGTTGGTTGGCCTTGCTTCCATGTATGTGAAGAAGTATTTATTCCTATTCAGCAAAAAAAACTACTACTAATATTAACAATATAATCCACAAAATAAAAGAAGTTCCAAAGATCCTGTATTTTCATTTACACAAGCCAGTCAGAATGCCAGCTGAGGACACTGTACAATGGAAGTCTTGACAATGTACATTCAAACTAGTATTTTTAGTTATTGACACAGAAGAGAGGCACAACGCAATTATCCACAGAATTTTAGTGCATTTATGCTAGTTCTGCCCCACTGACCCTGGAATCATTGAAGTAGTAACTGAACAGATAAGGTAGTTTCTGCTTCAGCGTACAGAGGTGCTTGACAAAGGTGTCAACTAAAAGGCAAGGATCTCTTACCTAGTTCAAGGAAAATCTGCTCAAAGTAGCTGACTGCAAACAAAGCATATACTCCGCATTTTGACTTAAGGAGATAGCACAGGAAACACAAAAGGAAACGTTACATGTAAACCTCATCTAAAAGCCAGCAATTTTCCAAACATAAGGAGAACACAGTAGAAGAGAGACAGATCATTTTGTAAGGATCTTTATTAATAGTTAAGAAATAAAGAGAAGAGCAGGAGCACAGGATGTAGGGCCTTCACTGATCTTATCAAAAGCACTATTACATAAACCTCTGGAGTTAAAACTCAGTTGAATACATCAAAGTAAATGAAAACAACACTAGATACTATCACTACAGCTCAAGAGATGCCTCATTAACATCTTAGAAAAGTTTAGAAAAATATTATGTATCTATGAAAACTTTCTTTAATACAGATATTGATCAGTTTCATCTGAATAGGACCTTGCCTGTGTTGCAATTTATTCACTATACACAGGAAGCTACAAGTCATGCTTTCCTTTTACTTCACAGAAAGTTCAAGTATTGGGAAGCACCTAGAAGCCAATTAGTCATTCTGAGCAGGAATTTATACACCCCAGGGCGCACAACCTGTCAGAACAAGTAACCAGAACAATCTTAGCTGACCCAAACTTCTCAGTTGCTTTCTACTACCTCTCATGAGAGCAGACACACACCCATTCTCTGCAACATCAACAGTTGCACGGCAAAACTCAGTCTTTATTTAAAAGAAGCATGTAATTTGATTTTTTTTCCCCTTCCAACAAAAGGTTTTGGAAGCCTTACAAAGTAAATATCTTATCTGAGAAGCCAGAACTTCCAGTTTGGGGAACATTTTTACTTCTATTTAGTAATCCAACAGTAACAGAACTTTTTTCCTACTCTCTGCTCCCTCCCATACCTCCACACAGACCAAAAGATTTCAAAAACAGAAACAGTCCCTCCATTTGCTACAGCACTTCATATCATATCATTAAAAAAAAAAGACAGAAAGTTACCAACTTTGTTGACAAATACACTCTTTCTTCAGAGAACATCCTAAACTTTTATATATACTGGGATTTTTCTCCACTTCCAGGAATGCCACTTGTTCTGTCCCCAGTTATACTTCAGTCTAAAAGAAGATACCTTCATTTTCCTTTTCCATGAGAAAAAAAAAACCCCTGAGACTGATTATAGCAATATACAACAAAGAAGTGATGAGCATATAATTTGCTTTGGGTTTTGTGGTTTGCTTTCTTATAAATGTTCCCTGCTTTGGATATTATGTGCAGTCTATCTACATTCACACCATATTTCTTAGCCTTCATACTGAATATTCCCATATATTAATTTATCTATATAAACATATATATTACATACAATAAAAGAGACATTTATTTTAACAGCTTAAATCAGATCAAGGTATTTCTTAGTTAAAAAATGAAAAATTCCAGGGTTGAAACCTGATCTCCAGTAATGAGAAAGAAATTAAAAATGCTAAGAAATTACTGCAGTAGCTGGATAACAGTAGTAACAATCACCACTTATTCTGGTTAAACAATGCTGACTCCATGTCACAGAAACAAGATGTGGAGTTCAATCCATGAAACCTCTTTTTTTTTTTCCTCCCCTCCCACCCCAATTACCAGGACCTCTGCTTTCAACACCAAAGGAGCACTCATTTCAAATCAGGCACCGGGGAACACTACATTTTGGGGAAAGGCATGGAGGGTTTGGGGACAATGCTCTCAAAGCTTTCTTTTGCTGCCTTCCACCTCCAGCAACTGCATTCGGAACACAACCAGGACAGCCTCATTTTACTTGCCAAGGACGACAATCACCAGCTTACAAGCCACAAGAGAAAACGGCTCTTTGTGGCCACGTAGACAGCTCAACCACCATGTAATTCATCTCTTTACCTCCTTTCTGGTAAAGAAACACACTCGTGAAACTTGCAAAACCCAACTAAAAGATAAACCTCTAAGGCAGCGCTGGAGAGTCTTAAAGATGTGACAAAACAGCCCTCGCAAATGTCTCATAATCCTAAGCACTGACAGTACTTCAGCAGAATAAATGTCTCAGCCCAAACACCCAGGAACAAGTTAATGCTTCAGGAGTTATAGCAAGTAGGTTCACAGAGCACACTGCACATGCTACCACATCACAGGGAAAAAGATTAAAAAAGACAAAAACCAATGGTGCTTCAGGACAAGCCCGTGCTTGAACAGCTCCAGCCCTTCCCCCAAAAGCCAGTTCTCCGGCAGGTCGTGAGAAAGCCTTGACTGTCTCGCCCAGAGTCTGCATCCGCCCCTGGGGAGGGAGGAGAAACAGGCTTTCCACCTCTCAAGATGATGCCAAGAACAACAATGTGCCATTTCGAGATCACAGCAAAGGCTGTGAAGGGACGCAGTCAGTGCTCCTTCCAACACAGACCTCAGTCTCTGCAACAGCTCATTACAAGCACGCCAGCAGAATTAGAAGGTGCAGAGCTTAGACACAAACATTTCCTAACCCGTGCCGTCAGTAAAACGAGAAACACACCTCCTGATGGAAAAAACGTGACAACACAGGAAACAGCCATCTGAATGGGCTGACAATACAGTGAGACTAGCCACACAAGCAGCACAGCTCAGACAAAACAACACCACAGAGCTGAACTGTACCTTCCCTTCTCACTTGCCCCAGCTGGACAGGCTCTGTTTTTGCAGGAGCAGATCACTGCTATGACCACTTTGTCCACATATCCTTGGCAAGCTCACCACGGCGGTCACCTAGCAAAGAAAGCCACCTTGTTGTCACTTTCCAAGAGTCACCTCACCAGTTGCCTTCTATTAGTTTCAAGTCAGACAATCTTTTTGACAAACCTTCCTGCTCCACAGGCTTGCCATGCAGCCAAACCGAAGTAACTTAGCACCCAGGGCAGGGTAGAAAGCTTTGCTGTTTTTACCCTTTATTAGATACAGCCACACCACTGCAGGTGCATTTCAGCCCCATGAAGCCTAATATGCATCAAAAGAATCAACTCCATACCCTGCCAGTCAGAAGGCTGCTGTCACATAAAGACCAAAGTCCAACCTCTCAGGCGTCTCCAGATCCAAATTACTTGAGGTTACTCCCTTTGTTTTCTATTTCAGAAGTTTCTAGATATCAATGAAGGTATTTCAGTGCCCATTTTATGCCCCAAAGCAAGAGTACACAACTTGTCAAGCTGAACAAATAAGTTTTTTTAAAAATATTAAGATTCACAGCATTCAGCTGCCTCCAAATACTCTGCTTTATCCTGTAGATCCAAGTGCAGCAACTCAAACACCTGACTTTGTTACCTTCAAGTTCATCAATTATTTAAAGCTCCTTTCCAGAGACACTCAAGTATCAATTATTTAGTCTTTGAGCAGGAAACAAAAACTGCTAAAAGAGGAAAAGAGCTTTCTGGAAAGGGCTGTTGGGTCAATTGAACATATTTGGGGTTGTACACTAACAACCTGCCTGAAATAGAACAAGAATGCCAAAATAAAACAAGCCCTAAAGCCAAAAGCTCATGTGCACACACAGGCTCATCAAATGCCTGAGCCAATTAGTGCCAAAGAGCCCCAACTACATCAGGGGGTTTCAGGACAGGTCTTCCCATGGAAGACCTTTATCAGTTTATCAGTTTTTTTATAAATGCCTGTTCTCTAGCTCAGGAGCATAAAATGGAGAGCAGCTCTTTTCTAATACCACAGAAGCTCTTTTACAATACCAAGACAACATTCAATAAAGCTTACTACAAGGATCAAAGAGAAGCAGAGTCCTGTGTTTATTACACGCTTGCCTTTCCCGCTCAGGTTTGGATTAAGGATGAAGACAGGCCTAAGATTTTCCAACTTCTTTAGAAGTTTACACAACTTCTAAAGACAATGACACAGAAAGAGCTCTCAGAAGAAACACAGGTAAACATTCACCCTAGATAAGAGCAGAAATTCCACTCACATGTATCATACTTAAATTGTGCTGCAATGAAAAGGACAAAACACTGTTTGGCTCCCAAAGAGTTGAAGAAAGACAGGAAACACTGAAGCAAAACAAGGGCTGATCCCTTCCCCCCTGCCAAATGGGCTGAGGCACACTTTGAATCAGAAAAAAAAAACCATTTATTTTTAAACCTGGTTAAGAGCCCTAGGTTTGGATATAGTTCCTATTGTGGCCAGCATATTTTATTTTCATTTGTTAAAGGTTTTCTGCACAAGTGGTAACAGAATTCACATGTGAATAATCAAGCAGAGTGGTTCTTCTCTCCGAGGGCTTCAATTACAAGATTTATGTCAGATTGGTGAAAAAATTTAGCAAAAGCCTAGCCATTCAAGGCAGAGGTTTTAACTGCAAACACCGCAATCTCTTATACATCCAATTTTTTAGGATCACTTTTGCAGGTAATCCTCAACACCTGCACTTTGCTACTATCCTCATGTGTGACATTCCCAAAATAGAAGAATTTGTTCAACCATGATTTTTAAGCTGACTGACCATCTGAAAGCAGATTTTACCCAGAATAAAGTTGTTTTACAATACAATTTCAAATACGACATTCAGCTACAGTTAAGTAGTTAAATTTGCATTTCAAATTAATTCATCAGAGCTTAGACATTTCAGCCCCACCCCTTATTTTTAGATTGCTAAATCAAAATTCAGATTCCTGTATTCTTGGGAAGATCCAAACTATTACTCTTTGAAATCCACACATCTCTAACCTTGATAAGCTTTAGACTACCTCTGACATTATTCTCGACCTTTACAAGACACTTTTGTCTGAGATTGAGCCAAAGGATCAAGGAGAAGGATCCTGTTCCTGCTCAGCCTCTGCTGGGGGGGGGGGCTGAAGGCAGCATCAGTAGCTCCACCCAAGCCACCAACAGCACAGCTTTGGAAGAGCCAGAGACTTTAGGCAATACCAGAGAGGAAGACACACAACCATCCTTTGGATCTAGAATACAATATTGTATCTAGAAATAACTTCTGCTTAATGCCCCTTTAGTAACAGCCTGCACCATTTACTGTTTGAGCGTCTGATTTACTTTATCTGAGCTCCTTCAGCTTGAAGCAAAATGAGAACCACAGCATGGTCATGGATTTTGTGAACTGCAACCATCTTAGCCCTAGAAAAGCACCACAGGTGGCAAAGTATGAAAGTCTGTTCTACCAAAAAAGAGGAAGTTTTGACACAGGAAGCCACAGTGCAAAGCAACATGGCACAGAGAGCTCACAACTAAAATTTGACTGGAATCCACAGATTTTTCCATACCCCACCCAGGTGAAACTTTTTGTAAAAGCAAAAAAGAATACAGGGAGGATCTGTGGAACAGCTTTGACAATCGCTCAGTCAACTCCACTTCCCCTCACGTACACCCCAGTGAGAATTCTGAACTAACACAGGGAGATCAAAACACACTTATCAGTGCTCAAACTGTGCCACACCTAATCCACAATGAGAAACTTGATAGACTATGACAATCAGTTGTAGCAGTTCATCAGCAGAAAAATTCCTCTTTTTTCCAAACACACATTTACAGGTAGTGGCACACTAATAGCCACCCACTAAAGCTTCATAAACTAAATAAAAATACCCTCTAAGAAAATCAGAGGTCAGCCTCTCACTGTGAGAATCAGGCAGTGATGGGCACAACACTCCAAAATTTCAGCGGCAAAAGCCATACTTTGATGTTACAGCCTATTTTTATACAGTTCTCAAAGTCATAGTGTTTAATCCTAATTGTTTTAAGTTTCTTGCCACTCCATTTATTGGTTAGAAGGTGCCTGTGTGCATATGGGCTAGGGCTCTCTTTACCCAGATGTTTACATATTTTCTTCAAGGATTCTCAAGGGTAGGATCCTCCTCTTCACAGGTGTGAACTGTAATTTTACAAGAACAGACTGTTATGCTAACTCCTACTGTTACAGGATTCTATTCTCATGGGAACTTATCAGGCTAGCTTAGCAAGGCCTAAACAGTGTTTTACAAGGCCCTTCTTTTGTAAGGTTTTACCTATATGCACCAAGCCTCAAAACAAAGCAATCCAATATTCCTCAGTTATTCATTAGAAGCATACAATAAACTCATTCATCATCCAGATATAACCAAATTCACAAGACACTGTGGCAACAATTTTCTTGCTGCACCCAAGAGCAAAAAGTTATACCTTCAATACCAAGGAAAGCACCCCAATTAAACAGCATCTTAGGGCTCAGAACAAGGGCTTTTTATGGTCCTTTCATTAAGTATTACAAGGCCTAATGCTAGTAAAAGGCAGCCCAGAACACACCCCCTTGCAGTCCTGTTATGTATGTCACCTGTATGAAGGTGAGCACTGACACTGCTTCTAGCAGGAGATCACACTTTTTCCTTCTTTTCTGCCACCCGCTCCCCACAAGGAGGCAGGAATGACAGGAAAGAGGCTTTAAACAGGAAACAGTAAGATTAGTTTGTCTACAGCGCACTGTCGGGCAAAGCCTGTGCCCAGAAACAAGAGCAAGACTTGAGTTTTCTTCTGATTTGGGGACTGGAGATAATGCTACAAATACAAAGGAAGCTAACTGGATCAACTTACATTAAAAAAAAAAAAAATCATACAGAGAACACACCACCCAGAAAATCAGCTTTCCATGATTGCAATTTAGACTGCACCTTCAGCAAGTCCATCTGAAAACAAGATCAACAAACCTAAAACGCCAACCATGTAACTTACTTGCACATTGTTTTTTCAATATAAATGCACTTTTTCCAGACTTTTGGGAAGCTATTTCTAAAAATTCCTGTTTCAGTGGCATTATAGTTTTGAACAAGACAACTTTCTAAGGACAGGCAACAACACTATAGTATATCCTCCAAGAGCAGAGCTAAAAGGATATAGATCACACCCTAAAAGTACTTTCTTCCAGTGTCATTAACCAAAGGATAAAGAACACCACTCTACCAACACAAGTGTCCTGAATTCCTTTTAAAAAAAAAAACCAAAAAACACAAACCAAATGCTACAAAGTAGTTTCTGCTACAGCTCATTCCTACTTCACACCAATGACTAGACTTGAATTCCCACCTGATCCACTCTCTCTGCACACAATTCTCCTGTCAAGGAGATAGTGCTAATACTTCAGCCATCCACACCAAAGCATTTCAAGTTTCACGCATTTATTTTGAGTATAAAGGGTCTTATTACTGATGCCTTATTCCCTGATGGAGACAGACAGAGATGGATCATCTCAACAGAGTGCACTTAGGAACAACACACCCTGTGTTTCCATTCTCTAAGAACTGCTTTCCTTCCATTTTATCCAGAGTTCCAGGTCACAAGACTTATGTCACTGTAACAAGCAAACAAAAACCCAACTAAACTAAAAAGCAGTGCTGGAAGAATTTTGTCCTGCCAGTTATTTTAAAATATTCTTCACCTCCTTGGAAGATCAACTAAAGAAAGGAAAAGACACCCAAGCAAGCGGCTTCTTTTACAGCATGAGTTAAGGTTTCTTCGGGAATTTTAGTTATTACTTTTTTTTTTAATTCGGAATGTCTCGAAACCGCTAAGTCTACAAAGAGCACGGAAGGTGAAACAAGAGCCAAAACAGATCTGACCATGGAGCATCACCTCTGGTACCCCCGCGCTCCACGGACGGGCCTGTTACGGCAGGAGGCTGAAAGGGTGTCAAGAGAGGTCGCTCACTACCACAGCCTACAGGCAATTAAAGTTAAAATATTTTTAAAATTAGTCAGGTGCCTCAATCCTGACACTCACTGCGCCGCTGCTTCCCCTAAGCAGCCTGGGCTCAGGGCAGGGTCTGCCAGCAGCCGGGGCGACGGCGGAGAACGGAGCGGGAAAACTCTGGCTGCAGCACTCCGAAAGGCCTTTTTCTATTTTTTTTTTTTTATTACTATTATTTTTTTTCCCTCGTGGCACCTCAACGAGACAAGCTAGCGTGAACTCCCAGAGGAAGCCTCACCCGGCCTCTCCGGCTTCCTTTAATGGACAAGGACAATGGCAGGGGCTCGCCATAGCCCCGCGCTGCCGGGAAACTTCGGCAGCCGGAGGGCTGCTCCCCGCCCGGCCCGCTGGCCGCCAGCCCCCCGGGATGCTGCAGGGAGCAGACCGCTCCAGGGAGACAGGACAGAAATGCCGGGGCTACAAGACGGAGGGAGAAAGGGGCACTCCGGACGGGGCGACCCCCGGGGCAGACGGCGGGCGGACGCCTGGGCCGGGACTCACCGGGGCAGCAGCCTGCTCGCTAAGTTTTGCCGAGCTGGGCGGACGGCGAGGCGGCGGTCGGCGTAGGCGGGGGTCCCTCCGGTGCCTCGGCTAGTCCATGGACACGGCGGCGCTCCCGGAGCCTCCTCCCCGCGTCAGCTCGGCCGGTGCGCCAGGCGTGCCCGCCAGGCGTGCCCTTGTGCCGGGCCGCCCCGCCGCTCTCCCGCCGGGCCGAGGCAGCGCGGAAATGAACGTCCCGGCCACGCCCGCTCCGCACGCAGCCGTGCTCCACACAAAGGGGGCGTGCAGGAAGCCCAGCTCTGCTCCGGACCCCGCCGCTGCCGCCGGCTTCGCCCGCTGTGACCCCCTGGCAGGCGTTTCCCCGAGCAGCCCGGGGCCGGGCGGAGGCTGACCCCACCCCTCACGGTGCCGACCCCGCAGCCCGGGGAGCGCGGCCCCTCGGCGAGGCCCTCGGCTTTGTTGTCTTGGACTTGTTCCGAGGCCGGCGAGGCCGCGTCCCCCAGGCCGGCCCTACGGACGGGGCTCAGCCCAGCCCGGCCCGGCTGCGGGAGCGCGGTACAGCCCTCAGCCGCGCCTCAGCCCCGCAGGGCTTCCGAACTGGAGCCGGCGTGGCAGGGACACGCTGAGTAGTACTGAAGGCACGGTCGAGCCTACCTGGAGAGCCGGAAGGCGAAGGAAAGACATGAAATAAAATGGCCCCGAAGAGTATTTCGAGTCTTCAGGCGTCCCAGAGCTTTCACACCTCCCGGGAAAGACACTGAGAAGAGAGGAGGGAGGGGAAGGGGGAGCTGAGCTGTTTAACCCGTGTAGTTAGCGAGTGATAGCTCCCAGCTGAGGCAGCCACCGCCTGGCAGGTGGGAAATGCTCCCCTGCCGTCTCGCTCGGCTCCCAACCTTCACGCTTTCCTTCTGTTCCCTTTCCACACCTTGTGATCCCTCTTGACACAAGGAAACATTTCTGTCACCTTCATTCCCTTCCTCATATAGAAAGCAAAGCTAATGTCTCCGGTACTATGAAAATACATTGGTGTGCAGGAAGGAAAGGCCAGGGGAGGTAGTGCAGCACCACACGTGTTCGTACAGGCTGCCTTACATTGTCTACATTTTCTTCACCTGCTCCTTGGACTTTGAGGAATTCCTTATTCCCCCCGGATCAGGAACAAACCCGTTCACAAAGGAACAGCAATCGCACTGAAGTGAAAGGGACTGTTGAGCAATCAAATGATGTGAGCTTAGCACTTCTCTAGTGTACTAATTCTCCACTCATCAAAGCTGACAACTAAAAGCCTGCTGGAATTAATAGTAAATGCAGAGTTCCCCTCGCCCATGCTCTTCTGATGTCTGAGACAGCAGATACACACCAGTGTGTCACCCACTTGCCGCTCACACGATCAAGATTCCTTCTCATTTCCTACATGCAGTTATTTAAATAAATGGGGGGTTTGGTTTGGATTTTTGCTTATTGTTGTTTTTTTAAGGGGAGGGAGAGTATTTGCCAGCCTCCCCCAAGGTTGCTCAAGACTTCTTAGAAACCAAAGCAAAATTGAACTGAGTGTTAAAGCTGACAGGAGATGGCAGAAGAACTACTGGAATTTTGAGCAGAATCTAAGAGAGGGGAAGGGGAGCTGAGGAAGATCACTGGATTATCAGATGGTAAGAAGAACTAGAAGAGATCCTTTCTGCATCTCAGAAGTACTGAAGTAATCTCAGAGCACTGAGTCACATCTTCAGGAGGTCCAGAGCCAAGGCAGAAAGATCTAGTATGCCAATTCTGTAAGAGACAGGAAGATGGTGTAATACTAACTGCTAAAATTCAACAGGGAAAATGGGAAATTTCAGGGAAATTCAGCAGCTTTAGGATGTAAGGACTGTAGAATTAGGAAGGGCATTTGTCGATAAAATAAGGTTCTCTTGCAATTTGCCATTTGTAAAATGATTAGTGTTAGCAGTTCACAGCATAGTTGAATTGACTGTGTTCACTGTTAGCATGGAGCTGGTTCGAACAGCCTCTCTGTGCCCCATTTATTTGCCTTTGACATTATCTTCGCACAGTGCTTCACTGTGTTGCCAAGAAAATTGGAGTAAAAATCTCATCCATCACAGAAACCATTAACTAAGTGCTAAGGCAAATTGAAACACTTTTAAAAGACAGACACTTCAGTAGTAAGAGGTGTAATAATCTGGCAGGAATGAAAATAGGAAATCTGATTTTTTAAGTTAACGTGTACAGGCCAATGTATGGTTTGTCAATACTGTTTTCCTCTGACTACTGCAAAACGTTTTCTAAAATTAATGAAATCATCATGAGGAGTAGCTGGTGGAAAATGGTCTGACCAGAACTGTTTACCACTGTGCATGTTCAACATTATCACCAAATACCATTTTTTAGTGTAAAAAAAAAAAAAAATCTATTTATGGAGGGAGGCATCTGGAAACCAGAGTTAGAGTTGGAATTGTCATGTGGTTTTGATAATTATGAGGTTAAGAGAGAGGGATGTGCAAGGAAACAAAGCCCACAGAAGCTACTGAGAGACCTTAAGCAACTTCAAATACAAAGAAATCAGTAGCTGGACCTAAATGAGAAAGCAGAAATATTTTAGGGAAAGCCTTTATAACACGTGTGAGAACAACTAGAAGAGTAATAAACTAGGATGGAACTGGTCAGATACCAAATAAAATTCGAGGGCATCAGGCTGAATCGGTGACTTAAATTTGTTCTCAGTCCCACAGCATTTCCCCAGAGACTGTCGCGCCTCTCTGCTCCTGTCCCCTCCATCTGCCCCAGACAGCCCGTGCCACGCACACCCCGGCAGGAGCCTAAATCAGTACCACAAAAGAGCAACAGGGTAAATTTTCTAAGTATTACAGTGAGTCTGTTAATAATTTATTCCCTCCACTAAGAAATATCTATATACCACAGACTGTGTCAGTCAGTGCAGTCGATCCTTCTTCCAGATCTCTTCTTCTTGAAAGGAAGACGTCCATACAAGTGAAAAAGATGGCAGGAATAGATGTCTTTTCCAACAGCTTTCCTCCAGCCGCATCGGACCCTACAGTGGTCTGTTCCTGGAACCTGTTAAGCAAATCTCCTACTGCAGAAAACCCCTCGGGTTCACCGCTCACCTGCACTTTGGCTGGGTAGCAGTGACATCCAGCGGTGCGGAGAGAAACTTGCTTTTTTATTTATTTATTTATTTAATTTATTTTTTTTTTACCACAGTGCATCACAGGAAACGCATCAGAAAATGGCAGGGAACCCTTAGCATTCCCGCCTCGTGGATATTTGCAGATGGCACAAAAGGCAGGCAATTTGACAGCCGTGGGAACAGAAAATCTGCACTGGGAAACAAAAATGCAGAACCAAAAACACCCTCTGAGCCTGACCATTTTTATCATGGCCCCAAAAGGACACTGCAAATAGAAAACACAACTGGTGATCCCTAAAGTTGAAATAAAACACACTTTCCTATATTACACCTACATGGTTGACTTCACAGCATTTTCATTCTTGAAATATTTTCATTAATCTCGATTATGTGCTGAAAAAAAAAAGATAAATGGGCTGACAAACAAGGAAAAATTGATTGAAGAGAAATTAAGACAGCAATGTTTCTCAAGCCCTACCCTTGCACTTTGTGCACTTTCCTACTGACCTATCTTCAGCCTTAAAGATGAAAATAAATAGAATATCATACTGCATGGGTGCAAAATGCACATCTCAGAATAACAATCAAACTTTTAGTTATTAGTTTCCAGTAACCAGATGAGTGTTGAAGTATGATGAGATATTTGATGTGCGGAGAAGTGATTTAGATTTTGGGTACATGTCGTGTTAAAAGAAAAAAAAATATTAAATGCATACAAGGAATTGGGCCAGCAGAGGTAGCTGTTATCACAACAAAAATCAACAACTGTAATATTTTTTTTTCAATAAATATTCTAAATTCAGACTGCAGTATTGGAAATTCAGTTAGATTTAATTTGTTCCTCCTTTACTATTTTGCTGTAATTTTAGTTATTTGGGTTAGCCCATTTACAATGGTAATTACCTGTTTCTAGCTCCTATGTACCACTTATTTTCTATCCTTCACATTTTTATTTTGTCAGTCTGGGGTTCAGAAAGGATGAGTCACCTCCAAATAATCCCAGGGTTGGCTTGAAAAAAAAATCAGATTTATCAATAACAATTTTTCAGAACTATTTCAAATGTCATTTTGACCTTCTAGGGCTCCAAATTTTGACTTGATTTCTGAAAGACAGGGTTATAAAACTTTGAAATGCAGGAAAGCTTATATAACTTTCAAATCAAGACATGCATTAACTGTTTAAGGGAAATAAAGCTGTTTAGAGCAGGAAAATATCTTGGTCTGATGTGGTTTCTGTATAGATCCCTCTGGGGAACCTACCAGGGCGAAGAACTTTCTGTTTCCATGAGTACTTTAATAAACTTGAAAATTTGTGGGTCTAAAAATGTTTTTACACTACAGGAACACTTTAGCATGTTGTAGTGTTAGTGATTTATATGTTTGGCAGCCATTACACTTCAAATGAACATTTCAAATGCTGGACAGCATAGCTTCCTGCTTCTGTTTCCACTCCCTTTGGGTATGCTGAGCAGGGCTGGAGCCCCATGGCACCCTTGTCATTATCTAAGGCTCCCTGCAGTCTGACTGGGCAGCCAGTCTGACAGAGTGGGCAGAATGCAGTTGCCTGTACACAAAATTTTAAGAAGATACTCCCAGATTCTGCAGGTTGTACAGGCACTCCACTTTATCTTCAATTTCTTGGAATTCGTCTGGCTTCCATCCCATACTCCAAGGACTGTTTATGCCTTTCTCATTTCATGTTTATGTGAAATGCACAAACAGACCTTGGGACAAGGCCTGAAATGCAGGTCTAAGTCTAAGATCAGTACCTCCTTTGCTGCTCTTTGTGCAAGATGTATTCTCTGCAAATGGCAAAGCTTTCTATTTCCCATGAGAAAGAAAACTCAACTCTACAGAAGCAAGAATACTCCTGCCATAAGATCTTTGTTATTCATAATCTCTTGCAACTGTAGGAAACTGTAGCTCACATCCATTGTTTTTAGAATTTCTTGTGTTTCCTCCCACTTGCACTCCCAAGTATCCATATGCTGACTGCAGACAAGTGGACACTGAGACAATGCTTTGAACTTTTTAGGGCCCTTGTGGCAGCACACAATACCAGTACTGCCTTTCAGCGGTAAAACCCAGGAAAAGAATCCCTCAGGAACAATTCTTTATTTCATGATTCTGTGTGCCTGTTCACGGATCCGAGGAGAGTCTTTATAGAGGAAGTCCATATCACAGAGTCAATTTGCTGCTGTACTCTCCAAATCCTGTTCCTTTCTCCATCCCCCAAAATGGTCAAACACAAATTTCAGCTGATAGTAGCATACATGAGACCAATTTCTATTTAGTTTCCAAATGAAACCTATAAATCACTCAAAATCCTCATTGCTAGTGTTGTTTCTGAGAACTTTGAAGAACAAATTCTGAAGAACATATAAATATTTTTGTTAAAATCAGTTTCAACTGGACATAAATACTACAAAAAAATGTCAGAATTTCATCCATAAGGATGCACATTTTTTTAAAATAATCTTAAATACAAAAAGGAACTTGCCCTTGAGCTACAATTATCTTCCTTGCAGGGAATCACATGGACTTAGAGGATCTAGAGCCAGTAGTGAACTAAAAAGAAATTCACTGTGCAGACATAGTGGCATGCCTTGAATGCAATATCTCAGAGTTAGGCTGACAGGGTGTAGCCTTCTAGAAACACAGATGTATTTACATGTTAATGAAAAAGCAAAAATCAAAGGCATTTCATTTACATAAAGTTTTATTATATTTTCCCCTCAGCTGGTACTCCATTACTACAGCCTTAGCAGAGTTTTACTTCCCTAGTAGACAGGTTTTCAACTGACTGTCTCTGACTGAAAACATCTAGGCTAGGTCAGATTTTAGACCCAGCCTTTCATTAATACAGTCAGATACAAAGGACCAGTCAAAATCCTGGCCACCTGGAGGACTGCAAAGGAACCAAAAACAATCCAAGAGGATATTCATAATTTTCTGTGTTTGAATAGAGAGCCTTTCATGTGCATTGATCCCTAAATAGTTAAGCAATTACACCATACATTCAAGACATGGATACATTCTACATTTCAAGCTCTAATCAGAAACATGTGCAACTGTTTTTCCACTTATGAAGCTTGTGTTTTTATCTTCTCTGCAGCTTCAAGGACAGATGGAAGGCTGACTTTGTCTCCAAATTCTTTCTCACGATGCTCCAGTAAAACACCCTAGGTCAAAGACACAAAAGACAAATTCAGACACATCTCTCTGCAAAAGATCCACTGCCCAACCAAACAATCCCAGGAAACAAACTTCTGATCTGATACGAGAGATAAAAGCCTCCTAGATGGCCTGCAGTACCTGTCTTCCTGCCCCAATCACATATACACCTCCCAGCGTGAATCCTTCTCCTTCCAGATTTCCACTATATCCACTTCTCCAAGCACGGAAGAAATTTTGCCAAACTCCCAAGCGGAAAAAGCCTGACAACATCATTTTCCGTCTGCGTGGACCATAAAAGCCTTTCTGCAGGGGAACAGAAAGTATGTCAGCAAACAAAGGGAAAAGGACCTTTTATTCATGTGGATTTTAAGCTCATCCACAAGTGCTTAAGCCTCATGTACACCTACATCCATAGTGCAAACAACAGCAGTCCTTTGTGATAAATATATTTTTTGGTTGGTTGATTGTTGGGTTTTTTTTTAAATTCAGCCTGATTCTTTCACACAGGCAGTGGGGAGAGAGAAAATAAAAGATTGTCTAGTAGATTTTGAGTATTACATATTCTTTTTTCTTCAGAACTCAAATGATTTTTAAATGTATCTCCTGATTTAGGGAGAAAGCAGGGCGGTGGTTCTGCAGGACATGAGATTGGCAATCCAGCATGTGCCAGTGTCCCAGGATAAACCATAACACTGTAATCTGGCCTGTACATCATGAATTAATTATATGTGTCACCTTCAAACCTTGATTCACACATCATAAACATCAGCAAGTCACACAGCCAGTGAAAGAAAGGAATCAGTATTAACAGGCAATATTGTTTACCTGTTAAAGGGGAGGAATAATCCTGCAAGAGTGCATTATCAGTGCATAGTTACACCACAGTTTGTAAGCTCAGCAGGATGTATAAATATAGAAAAACAAAGCCAATTAACTTCTTAAACTACAGTGCTACTAAATCCTTTTTTTATTCAGACTACATTCTACTTATTTATACAAGCTCCTCAAAGAGGGCATTCATAGATTCGATTTTAAACAAAGTAACAACACCAACTTCACTATACCTTTTCATCCAGAAAGATTTCTCCTTTGAAATAATGCTGAAAATCCTCCACTTCGGTCCCTATCTTCTCTTTCACAACAGCATAGAGAGGGACACCCAGCTTGGACAGCTGGGGTTTCAGAGAGGAGAGCTCAGAAGCCTCCTAAGCAAAGGAAAAAGCCCCAAACATTTCAGTCAATAAATGGAGGTTGGAAAGCTTCACCTTGAATTTCAAGACCATCAGAAACACACAAATTCTAGCTTGAGAATTCAGACCAGAAACAGACTTGTAACATTTAAGCTAGCTGTACTCTTAGGCAGCTCTTCATCAGATTTACTACAATTTCCTTTGTTAAACATGGAGGAGGAAGATTCTTCTGAGCATTTACTGCATAAAACATATTTTTAAATTAGAGATGTAGATATACCTTGCCTGTAATAGGGCTTCAATTATCTTTTGAAGTATTTTAGAATGATATAAAAATAATGCCTGCACATCATTTAACTTTTTCAGATTTTCAATCCTTTTTCCAAGTTGGCATCCATCATTATCAATCCTTCTGCAAAGTATTTTGAGGGCTCTGTGCAGGAGCAGTCTATAGAAGCTTCAAGTAAGTAATGAAGATAGACTCTCCTTCCTAAATCCCCCTAAATAAAAAATCAGGGAGTTTCTTCATAGACTTTCAGTATCCCAGATGCAAAACTGCTTTTTCTGGTGTGCAAGGTGCCACCACTCATCTGCTGGGTTTTTTGTTCTCCTAAAGGAATCCCAATTCCCACAGTTTGTACAAGGATCCCTGAGGTTTTGATCAGAGTGTGCACTGAAAATATGTTTCCTATCTTCCATGGAGAAAGGTCATTTCTACTGGACAGAATTCCCACAAAAACACTCAACTCTACACTTTAAAAACACGGACACACTTTACATGATCACTCTCAGTCACCTAAGTGAAATACCTTAGCTGAAAGGCTTGCAGGACATCTAGAATATACACTGAGTACCAAGGAGAAACAGGGATGAACAGACAGAAAAAATTGAAACTTTCAGTAATACTACTACTACTACTACTAAAAAAATCACTCTTGGATTCCCGACTGTGTGAAAGTTACAGAGTCAGGCATGTAAGTGCATTCTCCTCCCACCTACGCTACATCTGTTCAGAGAGCAAAGCTCTTTAACCTTCCATGAATGCTACACCTAGTTAAGTAGTTGCTACTGGGATGGGAGCAGATGCCTTAATGAAGAGGTTATAATATTAATTACTCCATGTTATAGACCAGTGAGTAACAATATAATAACTATTTTTCCCTATAGCTATGAGAAACATAATGTCCAAGGTGTAAGCTATAGCTGTTCCCAGGCACTTGGTACATTCAAATTATATTTTATGTGTCTGCTTCCAAGGAGCTCCACCCAAGGAGCCTAATGTCAAGTTAAGGATCAAAATTTGTTTTCCAGCCCACCTTGTTAAGGAACAGGAACTCCTTATCTCCAGAGTCTGTACCTTCCTGCCTAACATTTAGCACTTATTATTATTAGAGATATTCACTCTATGCACACCTCTGTTTTTGCAGTTGAGCTTTATCTGATGGCTTTCTGCCAGTCCAGTCTTGGGCTGCATTTGACCAGAGACTACCTGGCTCAAAGAGACTTATTTTGGACTATATATATATAAATAGCTCATAAGACTCATTACCAACTGAATCTTGTGCAATCTCCCTTTCTAATTACCATGGGCTAGGCCCCTGGCAGATGCAAAAATCTTGTAACTATCACCTTCAGAAGGAAAATGCTCAGGACCTGGACCATACAAAACAGCTGCAAAGGAAACTAAGTATGCTGGTAGTTGGTGACCAGTTTGAACCATAAAACAAAACCTTGCAGGCATTTTAGATGTATTTGATGACTGTCTTGTTCATCCCCTCCCTTTATTTACAGACTGTCTTATGCAATCAGACCTCAACTCTTCTTAATTAATCCCCAAGCCCAGCAAGTACCTCTCTGCACAAAAATCATCCAGGTCTTCGTACAGCCATGATCACTGCACCATTCTCCTTCCATAGTTCACCTGCTTTGAATGTCCTTTGTTCTGTTTGTACAGGAGAAACAACACCAAAAATATCAGCCATTTTTGTTTATAACAATTAATACCTTATGGACCAACACAAAGCACTACAGAAAATTCCACATTCAAAGAGAGTTCTAACAGAAAAAATATAAAAATCTGTATGCATAAAAGGAGATCAGTGCATTATTGATTTTTGGAAGTGTGTCTTGTTTCATCCAGAAATAACAGCTTTGGTTGCTTTTCCTTCACCACAAGTATTGGATATCAAGGACACTCAAGTACATTAGGGAAGACTGAGAAAACTGCTTCCAGCCCTAGCCTTAGAAAGGTTCTTATAAATGTCCAATTTTTGAAGAACATGGTCTGAAATAGCCAGATTCTTACCTGGTCCCAAAGTTTTTAGCTCTATCTCCTCTAAAAACTCCAGTGTGGCCTTTTCTGGCTTGGACAAAAATAAGTCAGTGTTAGCAAGGACAATCCCTGTCACAGCTGCACCAATGGCTCCAAGGCCAACAGACCACATGCCCATGGTGAAGGCCCCCAAGTCAGGCAGGAAGGACATTTCTGGAAAGAGAAAGAAAGAACAGCTCTGACATTGGACATGGATGATGCCGGAGGAGGAGGAATTGGGTTAAAACAACTAAAAGCTCATGCAGGTATTTTTGGTTTAATGAAGATAATCTGCATATTTATTAATGTACTGAAATGGGTTTTAAGAGATAGAGATTACATTCCAGTTCTGTGCCTGACCCACATCAAAACTGGATATTAACAAGATGTTTTTACCCTTCCCTGTCACCAGACAAAAACATTAATAATTAAGTGCTCAGATGCAATGAGGAGAAAGATGATCAAAGTGTATGTGTGTAATGAAGAGCCTCTAACAATATGACCTATACATTATCCAGTAACCTAAATTGTTATAGTAAGACAGCAGGTTTTTTTCAAAAAAAAAGAAGCATTTGTAAATTAAATGTTTTACACACACTAATCTATATTAAACTGTGAACTTTACAAATATTCCAAAAAGACTTGGAAAAAAAAAAATAAATCTAAACCTTCTATATCTGGTTCATCATAACTGGTAACCTTTCACATTCCTTACAGTTCCCCACTGAGAACCAAAGCAGGCACAAAGCCAAACTTACAGTTCCCCACTGAGAACCAAAGCAGGCACAAAGCCAAACTCAGAGCTCATGCCTGCAGACAGAAAAATGTAGACTTGCAACCATTTTATTACCCAGTGATCCAACACTACAAACATGCCCGGGACAGCACCTTCTTCCTCTATGCTAACTCACTGCCACTCTTGCTAAGGCAGAAAGGACAGCAGGAACAAACAGCCTAAACTCACACCCACCACCTGGGACTGACAGCATTGCAATGGGAACCATTACATACAAATATTGCAGTGTTAAAATACAAACCCTGCTCGTGGTTACTGGGGGCTCAAGTTAGAAGGCAATTTTGTTCAACTACCTTCCATCCACAAACCCTCCACAGCCCAGTCCTGACCCTTGCAAGTATTTCACAAGCCTGGAAAGGGCTTCCAGTGATGCAGTATCAGTTAATGAGGATGCTGGAAATCACAACAGTCATGGGCAAAGTTCAAGATCCAGCTCTGAGTAATAAGTGGTACAAGAGTCACTGGAGTTTTGGCAGTATAAGAAGTCACTGTACACTTACATCACAAGGGCAGTATATTTGCACTCACGCAACTGTAGCATTACACGTTATGGAGAATCAAGGTTTCTTTTCACAGAAACCCCATTTCCTGATAGAATATTTTAGTAAGTATTGCTGTCTGTATATAATTTTGTGTGGGTGAGGTTCCCACCTCAATAAATCTAAGAAAATATTACTCTTTTGAACTGTGACTGACAATAAACCAGACATACACATCATCTTTATCCCCACAGCTAGCTGTTGCCAGAATTCAGAAACAATTAGGACTAGCTCCTCTCTTTTGTGACCAGAATTTTCTGTGAGAAAGCCCCTTTCCATCCTTAAAGCCAGCTCCAGAATACTACTGAGAAACAAATCCAGCATTGGGAAACAAACAAACAAACAAAAAGATCACATTGTTCTTTTAACAGCATACTTAGTTTCAAGGGTGGCAGTATCATGGTATCTAAAAACTTAAGTAATCCATGATCCTGAGCAAGAAACAAGGCCACTTTACACAAACATCATGCAGATAAGAGAACAGATACTACCCTATTTCACCACGTACTTCTAACTATGGCAAAACTTCCTTGACCGTATCTGCTTTCTTTACATCTTTCAAACATGAAGTCACATTGTAATGACATTTCTTTATATCAGCCTCTGACACCTATCAGAGACCATCCTGACCCCAGCCTGTGGACTCATGCAAATATAAGTCCAAACATATGTAATGCAGCAATATCCTCATGCTATGACTTAAAATTTTTGTGGCCAAAAGGCTAAAGCCCTGCTCCCTCCCAGAGCTTGATTACCCAACTATTTGGATTTCAATCTAATCAGGTCAAGAAGTGTTTTTTGGGTTTTTTTTTTTTACTTATATTTATGGACAGTGGAGAGGGACCCAAGTTTTAATCCCTTGTGCACATCATTTGTGTACAAAAATGTTATAAAATTTGTGGCAAATGATAAATGAGTTCTCACATAGCTTTTCATTTTTATTAGCACAAACAGCATCTCTAAAGGTCAGCTTCCAATCAGTAATTATTGATCTAGGACATCATTAACTGTAGTCAACACACCTTTCAGTTTAGTTGGACTCTGATCTCCACACAGTGACAAAAAACCTAACCTTATTCAAATATGGGATTTTTTTGATATTTATATAAATAGGAAAAAGGAAAATGCAGCTTTGCAGGTCGATACCTAAATTCCTCCCCTGCTAAGCAAACATCATAATGAGTCACTTTAAAAAATATGCATGGGAAGCAGCAGGCAGGATTATTAAAACATTTGCTAACAAGACAGGCTGAGCCCTGTCATTGAACCCCAAGTGGCGAGACTGACTGGAAAACAGCTGAGCATTTGCAGCTGGCAGCTTCACTTCTGGTTAGCTGCTGTTTATGAAGGACATCTGAAGCCCAAAAGAACTTCACAACCCTCCCCCCAACCCTAAAATACAAACAGAACCGCCTTGTAATCAAGTTTTTAAGCACCGAGCAGCATAAGAAGACACAAGAAAGTATCCCACGAGCCATAATGCAGGAGAAGAGCCAGGAGAGCATCCCGCAAGGCTTCAGCAGGGGCGCGGCACTCACCCGAACCCATGCGGGCTGCTGAGCATCGGAGAGCCGGGAGGGGAGTGCCGCGGCCCGGCCCGGCCCGGCCGGGGCAGGGCTGGGCTGGGCTGGGCAGGAGCGCAGGGCTGCAGCCTCTGCCAATCCCGGCCCAGCCGCCCTGCAGCGATAACAGCCAGCACGCCTGGCCAATCCAGGGCACGGCTCATTTAAAGGCATCTTAATCACCCTACCCTGCGGTTTGTTTTTTTTTTTTAAACCGAACACACGCTTACCCTTTTTATGGGGTGGGTAGGCACAGGGAACAGGAATTACAAAAAGCTTTTCTGAAGCTGGGAAAGCAGCACAAAACTTTTAGATCTGCATCCTGAGCCATACTCTTCTGTAGAGCTGGGCATTTTAACAAGTAACGTTTTCCCTGTGTATCAGCCTATTCTACATCTAACCCCTTCACACATGCACACCGTATATATACTGTATAAATATTTGTGTATATATACATATACAAACAACCCTGGAAAAAAACGTAAAAGTCATCTCAATACACAATATTAGGAAAAAAATTATTAGTATAGAGCCTGTACTACAGAATTAACCCAGTGTCTCTATGGTCAGCTACCTGCTTTAGTGGCAACATCCCATTGCTAAAAAGTATCATTTTCTCTGGGACTTCAATCTCTCAACTCCGTAAAAATTTCCAGAAAATAATGAACATTCCTCTTTAAATGGTACAGGCCAAAGTAAAAAGGAAAAAAAACATATTTTTGTGTGTATGTTTTTGTGGTGACCACAAGAGATCTACAAAATAACAGTGAGTTATTTTATGGCCTGTCAGTATTCAGTTAACCAAAATTTAAACCAATTTAATCTTAATCCTGTTGTAATAGATGGCCTTCACTTTTATCAAGACCAGTTAAAACCGTTGTTTTCTAGATGTCTCATTTCCCTCCCACCCACAACCAAAAAAAACCTTGTCATTCCGAAGAGAGCTATCCTTAAACATTTATTTTAACAGCGTAAACAGCACTTACTACAGCTGTGTCAAAAAAACCCCTAAAAAATAGGAGAAAGCCGCTGTTTTCAAGATGCCAATAAGACTCAGAGTAGCAAACAGATTTCCTTACATACTTTTCCTAAAAAGAAAACTGTCTTGCAACAAAGTTGGACTGCACTAGTAAATACTCTCTAGCCTCAAGCGTCTTTGACCATTGCTTGTTCTTCACTTCTCTCCCGCTCCAGCTTCCCCAAGACATTCCATATCAAGCCTAAAAATGTTTCAGAGCTTTGTCAGAACTTGCGTATCCCAAACAAGTTGAGATGATTTTTTATGAGACATTCCCCCCCTCCCCAAAATGAGTCATGATTACAAATACCTTTGTAAGCTAACTCCTATAAAGAAAATTTACAATTCACAATAACCTGGTAACATGCTCATCAAGATTTCATGAGCGTTTAAATACCATTAAGGATTACAAAATACAGCATTCTGACAGACCTTCAAACTTAACCCTGCTTGAAGCAGGGATCTGACTGGAGAAACCTAGAAGGACTCTTCCAACTTAAATTGGCCTGTAAACACCAAAATCAATGCACAGAGAAACCTCCTAGCATTTCTTGTGGCATAAATGTAATTTTCACAACACAAGGGATTATTTTCCTTTCTTTATACCGTTGTGAAGACCTAACAAACCACACATTGTGTTGAGAATAACAATCATCTTTTTAGGTTTCTTCCCAATCCGTGCACAGTTCACTACTGAATTCCATGCTCTTGGCTGTAGCTGTAGAAAAGGTTGCTGTGTCAAGCAAACAAACCGTACTCCTCCCTTTGAAAGGAAGTTAGCTGTTACCCCCATTCCCAGACTGTTTTAAAGAAACCCAACATCTCAACAAGCCTTTTATTTTGAGCAAGGGAGAGCCAAGAGCTTTGGCACATCACCTTGGAAATCTTCCAGCTCTCTTGGTTTATTGAGAGGGAACAGGCAGCTAGACACTGTGTATGGAAAGATTCAGATCTCTGATCTGTCAGTGAATGGATACTACACAGATGTGAGGTATTTCATGAAGCACAAAACTGCAAAAAGTACCTATCTGATGACAATACAGGTAGAACTCACTGCTTGGTCTGCTGGTGATCCAGAGCAGGAAAGCTGCAGCCTGTGTCAGTCTGCAGAGGTGGCAGAAGAAAGGGAATACCAGCAGACCCACTAATAATACAAATCAGCATTTACTGAAAGCACAGCAGGTGCTAGGCAGCAAGTGATCCCTCCTGTTCTCACCCAGCAGATCCAAGAACATTAAGTCCTGCAGATTCAAGCCTAAAATTAGATTTTCCAGCCTTTTTGAGTTCTTAGGCCTTGCTTATATTTTAACTTTCTCATTTCTTAACAGCAAAATTGATACTAAGATCAAAGATGCAAGAAAATGGGACACGTTTCAACTCCACCCCATAGGGCAGAGGAGCTCTATGCATAAACAAGGCTGTAACACATTGCCATGTACCCATCCAGTGCAGAATAATTTCCCCACAACCTTGTTTCTCCTTTCATCGCCTGCAATGAACCAGGTCTGATGGGAACAGTGCCCCTATGGTTATAAAAGAAAAGGCTGGGAGGGCTCCAAGCTGGTCCTTCGAGCAGCTCAAAGGTGGATTTCCTGAGCTGAGCTATTGCACCCAGGACCCAACCAGCGCATCACGAATTAAATGAGAAACGAAGCACGGAGTCTTTTCACGGATCCTGCTGTGCCTACTTACATACGGGGTAAATTTGCCTAGCAAGCAGGGATCTCTTGCCTAGCAAGCGTTAAACCACGAGGGCAGGCAAAAGCAGGATTTCAAACCTCGACAGCTCGGGATGGGCAGCAGAGGTCCGCTGGCGAGAGCGGCGGGGGTCCCCGGCCGCCCCTCGGTGCTCAACAGCCGGCGATCGCCGCCGCCTCCCCGCAGCAGCGAGCGGGACCAGCGGGGAGGGAAAGAGCAGCGCCCCGTGAGGGGACAGCCTGTGGGAGGGACAGCCCGGCCCCGGGCGGCACAACGCGGGCCCGCGGCCCTGCCACCCGCCGGGTGAGCGCTCTGCGACCCCTCTCACAGCGCCGCTCTCACGCCCGCCCCGCACGCACACGCGGCCCCGCACCCGCACTCACAGCGTAGCCAGCACTCGCACCGCACCCGCACTCTCAGCGTAGCCAGCACTCGCACCGCACCCCGCACTCACCCCACAGCCCCCCTCGGCCCCGCACTCGCCCCTCGGCCCCGCACTCACAGCGCCGCCGCTCCGGGCCCGCCCCCGGCGCCCTCCGCGCACGCACCGCTGCCGGCAGCGCTCGGTGCCCTTCGGGCCGCCGGCTCTGCGCCGGTGCGGCCAGCGGGATTAGCCCCGCCGTTAGCGGCTGGAACGGATGGAAGCCTTCCGTTCCCTCTCGGAACCCATTGTCCCCTCTCGGGGGCTAGTGTTGCTTCTGGCTAAGTAAAGAAACTAAATACATTATGGGATACAGTGCTTAAATACGCAAGGCAAGAAAAGCATCCAACCCACAACGACCCGAGTCCAAGAATGTAGTGAGTTTATCATTCAACTAATCTGATTAATGGGGCACTTAAAATGTTTGCATATATATTGCATTCAAGCATATACTTGCTCAGATAAGCCAGCCAATAACATGTCACAACACCGTTTAACAAACACACTCTTCAGATGCTTGTGGTCCTTAGGCACCACTCCAACCAGAAACTCAGAGGACTCGTCTTTACTACCTTGGGACTGTTTCCTGAGGTCTCAGAACAGCCTGGTCTGTAACACAACAGTAACTCAGGAGAATGAACATAACCCTTTTCATGGTACTGGCATGTCTACATTCCACCAACCACTGTTTTTCACCACGTTCCAAACTTAACTACACAAAATGGCCTTTTCTTATCACTCTGGTCCTACAGCACAGCACAGCAGCAGCCGTGTGCTGCCAGAAAGCCACAGGGAGCTGCAAGTTCTGCAAGAAAGAGCCTATTGCATTCATGTACCATGTTGCATTGCACATGCCAGAATGGCATGGGCTCAGGGAGTTGCAAAGAAAAGATTTTGAGTCTTTTCGCCCAAAATTGTGGTAGTTATGTTTTTATCTATGCAGATTCTTTTAGAAATCAAATGGATTATAAAAAGCACTGAAGTCTTAGCAGCAATAAAAAAAAAAATAACCTAAGCAAACCTCATAGCAGAAACAGCGTTACCAGACTGCCTGAAAGAGATGGGGAATTTGGAATTATTAAGAATTTGTGGCTGTTTTTTCATGGGAACTACATGAAACAGTTTCTCTGTTTTTTCTCCCTCATCAAAGTGGCTTGGTTGTCTGTCAACACCAAACATAATATGCTGAAGTGACTTTCTAATTTTTTTAAAATTCAATCAGCATTAGAATATATGTATCTGCCATGCTGACACAGCAATCTTTAGAGAAACATTATGAGAAAAAAAAAAGATTGGCAAATTTTGTCAACCATCATTATATAATTAAAACCCTAACTTCTGCAGGCTGTCAAGATTCCTTTCTTCTGAATTTTACCATAGTTGTGGACCGAGCTGACAACATTTGGCAACAGTAAAATGGCAGCTCCATTATTTTTGTTTCCATGGTAAACACACAAAATTAACTTTTTCTTAATGATACTTCTGCACATTACACCTCTAACAATGTGGCAACTGGCCTATCACAATTCCAAGGTAGCCAGTATTGCTGAGGAGGAAAAAACCCCACCTATCAGAAAATGAAAATATTTATTTATTCTTTGCCCTGGGCAGGAGTCCATGACAAGGCACCAGGTGAGAATAACAAGCACTTCATCTCACAATTGATACTGATTTCATCTGTCCCTATTGTAAAAATCTTGCAAAAAAAATGCAGCAAAATCTCAGCCCACACATCTGGATTCCATCCAGGAATACCCTCCAATTTTACAAAGCAGCAAAATCCTTTGAATGCATGCACATATCTAATAGACACAGAATTTAAAGAAATATGGTGTCATGAAAATAGTGGAATCTAACCTTCCCTACTCACACCTCCAGAAAAGCTTGCTTTCATTGAAAAGCTGTGTTGCATTAAGTGGAGGTGCAGTAACAATTACTTTGTCTTTATTAGGATATCTTTGCCTTCATCATTTCAGAAAAGTAGTGAAATTTTGGCAGGAAAGCTGAATGGAAATTAGACTTCTTTGGTTTTCTGGTTTTTCCTCTTGATAAAATCTTATTAAGATTGATCTATTATAGTTGAGTTTTTCCATGCACCTATTCACATGTCATTCCTCTATTTTTCCTCTTAAAAAAAGAGACTAATAAACTCTCTAACACATATACACACACACTTCACAAAGCAACAGACACCAGTATTTAATCTTCGAGTTCCCAGGCTTTGAACAGTGTTCTTAAAAAACACATCCAGCCCTTCTCTTCCTGCCTTCATAATTCAGTTTCATAGCAGTGAATGAGGAGAATCAGTCTGTAAATTGCTTGCACATCAGTTAATTAAATTTCCCTGGCATGCCTGTAAGTCAGAATGCACTGTATCAGTAGCTATGCTAAAACATGATCTACTATTATGAAACTCTCAATTCATGTACAGAATGACAAAGCTGTGCATTATTTCAAGAGTTTTTTCTTCTTGTTGTTGGATCATGCTTCTATAGATCAGCCTTAGACCAAGGGCATGGTTAGACAAATGGCTTCTGTTAAAGAAACTGTCTTTTCTATGAGGAAACAGGAGACCCCTAAGGCAACAAAGACACAGTGGTGGGGTCTAGGCCCTAGGTCTGTAAAAGGACATCCAGACTAAGACTTTCAACACCAAGCCAATAAGATCAGATGTAGATATAAAAAAAAAAATAAATATACAGCTTGAACTTTTCACCTACATGCTGCTAAAGACAAAGCCACACAGAAGCAGACTGACATAGGTCTCCACTAGGCCAGGCAAAAGCTGTCTCTTGCGTGGAGGCTGTACAGTGACATGAACCCTTGTAGGGGTGTTCTCAACCTCATCCTGATTCCCAGAAAATAAATACATCAGTCAGCCTAGACACAGAACCTCAGATTTATCTTAGCTAAGATGACAGTAGTAAAGTGCTGTAGTCACAGAAGACAAAGGAAATACAAGTCTTTTGAAATTAGTTCATTCACATAAGAAGTTCACAGTGGGACAACAAGAGATTGGTGCAATACCTTTCATCTGAACAAGAACAGGAAGAAAGAATTACTAAGTTTTTTCACTGGGTATACAGTTTCTTACAACAAATCTCTTTTGCAATAGCTTAACAAACACTGAATCACAGAAAAGCCTGTCATTTACAAGACAAAAGATAACCAAGGCATTTGGAAAGTGCAGATGAGGTCATTAGTCCTCCCACTGTCCTTCAGTCTTTAAATATCCTTGATGAGTGTAATTACTAAGAGTAAGCAAAATAGAATCTGTGGTCTATAGTTTGTCTCCTGTTTACTGCAGTGTTACAAATAAAGTATTTTGATATTTTGTTTTAGTATTCTCATATTATGTAGGACACTGAAGACCAGTAAAAAAAAAGGTATTTTTAATGACTATTCAAGCCACTAGAACAGTGATCAAGCCTCAGGCTCTGCGTGCAAAACCAGGTTCTTGAACATCAAGAACCAAGTTCATCATCAAGTTCAAATTAGCCACAAAGATAGCACTGAAAAGGCAGTAACAGCACTTCTGTAAAATCAGAATATCAGAGGAAAACAATCATTCTACAGTGATCCTGGTGTTAACCTGCAACTACTCTGTAGTTTCTATTAAAATCCATGCACTCAGTATGTTTCTAAGCTATTTCTCTTGCAAGTTGTAGAGATAAAACTGACATGTTTAATTTCTTACTATGGCCTTCAAGGGTAGCGATGCATCTTAAAATCTATAGAAATCATGAGTAAGGACAAGACTGCTTGTGTTAATACAAGTGGAATGTGTTACATTGTCTTTAAGACAAGTTTCTGTACTCAGTCAAATAACGTATCTCACCAGGGTGGTTTTATGTAGCTAGAAAATTTGATGTAAATACTTTTCAGGTAAGCATTGGAGGTGAACAATTTTAAGGTTTAAAACAGCCTGTTGATTTAGCTGTTACTCAGAAGTATTTGTCCAAGTTTTGAGGCAGAAAACTGGGCTTTCTGTAACAAATTTGGCATTCTCCAGTAGAACTGCTTTTTATATTTAAGATCTGGGAGAAAAATTATATGACCTCTTTTGCTATAGAACATCCATGTGATAAAACCAAAATAACCCTGGTATTAGAAGTGTAATGCCAATGTGGGTCATTTTGACAGAACTTGGCTAGGAATCAAATACACATGCCTGCAAGCCTCAGCTCCAACTCCTGGTGGCAAGGTTGTAATGACTAGCTAGGCACGGTAAACTTCTAATCTAGCAGAGTTACAGCCACACTCTAACCACAGCCTTAGAGTTGAGCTCTTAATCCTCTTATTAGAGTTATTTGTCTGTGTAACTTTCTTCTGCTAGAGCAAAACACAAATGCATTGCTATCAAACTGAATTTCAACACTGCATTTCTGTACTTTGTGATATTATTTGTTCTTGGTCTTTCTACATCAACCTAGGAAGGCCCACAAACTATGTATTTTATATTTGCAATGCATGGTTTCTGTTTAATTCTTGGTGAACTTCCTTTTTAAGAGGTTATGCTCATCTTTCATGGGCATATGAAGAATTTTCATGTTGACATCTACCATTTTTACCTAACTTGATCACAACAGCTTGAAAGAAAAGCAATGTAAGAAAGTATCCAAAGCACAGTCATTGAGTATCTGAAATGAACAACTCTAAATAATGACCTAATAAAGGTGAACATCATGGAGAAATGCAACAGAAAATACATTCTACTTACTTAGCAAGGTACATTTCAAGTCCACAGCATCCCTCCTGCAAGTCCTGTTTCCAAGAACATATGGGTTTATGTGCCTTTAATGGGAATGTGGAAGACTTCCAGCCTAATACATAACTAAATCATGATCAGCCTTTCTTCCTAGAACCAAATTATACTTCATAACCCTTCCTCGTGACTGGTTTAGTCACCAACATAGGATTAAAAGTTCGCAAAGAAATGGTTTAGATTTTGCCTGAATGTTTGGTTTGTTAGATAAAGCCCGTCAAATTGTAATTGGTTTGAAGAATGTTGATAAGCTTTTTTTTTGTCCAAGTTAAAAAAAAAAGCAAAATGTGAATATCATCTTCTGTTACTAATGTGCTTAAGTGTACTTTCTTTCAAGTGTTTTTCCCCACACCCATTTTGGTCACATCCCCTGTAATTTTTTTCCACTGTATAAACTGTCAAACCAACTTAAGTGTGGAACATACTTAAACTGATTGTGTAGGGGGTAAAACCCAAGAGCTTTTTGGTTATTTAATTTTGCAAAATTAATAACAAGTGAAACTTTATTGCATTTTGTATCCTCAGTTCTTGATGTAACTAAATTTGTATTTGGGTGATAAGTGGGTGAAAGTAGGACAGCATGATGGGTGATATGAAATAGTGTGCTGATTATGTTGAGAACTTTCAAGGTTGCCATTTGGTGTGCTGCACTACCAAGCTGGCATTTTAACAGGGATTGTTCATTTCTATCTTGCAGGTTAAGCTTGAAACACAGTCTTTTGGAAGGGAAAGGAGTTTGCTTAGGTAAAGGGCAGTGGTAAGGTTAATTCCATTTCAAACCACAACTATCCATTAAATGATCCATGTCATTGTGCATTCCTGTGGTTTCACTATTATGATCCAAGAACAATTCACAGAAAAAAAAAAGGTAGCACCCTGAGATAATTTGGCAAGTGCTTTTTTGCCTATGTCAGCTATTGTTCCAATAACAGACAACCTGCAGAGGCTCTGGTTAGCTGAAATTGAAAAAACTCTGGAGAAGAACAGGTATGGAAAACCTGATTAATTTACAGCTTCTCATGTGTAGCAAGAGATAGACTACTGCCCTGAAAGGTTTATGGGATAGGAATGAAAGTCACTTCACCTGGGAGATGACAGGTGAAAAAAGATGACTAAAGACCTACCAAGCCAGATGAGCAACGCCCTAGATGCTCAACAGGGAGAACACTGAAATTCACAAAGAACTCTGAATTGTAGCCATTTGACTCACATGGAAACCATCAGAGTTGCGCTCTTGTGGAACCAGGGGAAGCTCTAGGTAAGCACATTACAGATGACTCAGAGGAGTTGGCTCTGAACTGAAGCCAACTTCTAAATGACAGAAATGCCAAAGACAACCCTATCATCAAATGCCATAAGTTGAGCTTTGGATGAAATAAAGAATAAACAGGAAAAAATATGTTTCAAATTTAATTAAGATGGTATTCAGGCTTACCCTAATTAGTTCATTTTTAGTAATTTCCTTTAACTATTGCTATTAAGCCATTCAGCTAATTAAGAACCACAGAACATCACAGATCTAAATGGCTGCCTAACAGCTGCAAGCAGTTCATTAGGTACCTACAATCAAGCTTCTCTCCCACAGGAAGAAGGTATCAGTAACTACCCTTCCATTAATCCAGGGCTCTTTTTCTCTCTCAGAACAGTAGCAAATTACTCACATACTAAAATTCACTGAGAGCTTACCCTTCCTAGGACAGCATCTCCTCTATATGCATCAGAGGGACTGCTACACAAAGAAGCCAAACATAGCTTTTTCTCAGAAATGCTGGTTTTGTTAAATATTAGCAAAGCTCTATGGCATCTTCATGCCATTACTAAACAAATCAGTGTCTTGAATCAAGAAACACATGGCTATTATTGTGACATCCTAATCACTATGTCCTTAATGCTACTAGGCAGGTCATCTCTTAGGGAAAGTGATAATGTCCCTTTGAACGTATTTTTGGTCTTATCTGATCACTTGCCTTAATCACCCTGTGATTCTTTTATGCTACACCCTGCAATTATTTTCTGGCATTCTCTACCTGCATTTCTATTCCCAAATTTCATAACATATTCATCATTACTTCATGTCACTGTATAAATAGAGCACCCAACCAAAATTAATGACTCATGGGATACTTTTTGCTACCCCAAGTAAACATGGATTGCTTAAAATTTTAATAACTATTAAAACAAATACATGCAGTTCAAAAAATGAACACCTAAAAAAGAAGACCTAAGCTGTTAGGCTTCAGAATTCAGAGCTAATGAAAGCTTGTAGAGACCATCTTCCCATTAGTCAGAAAATTCATGAACATAAACAGGGCTTCATAACTATAAAGATAAGTTGAAACAAATTCCTTAACACAAGTTGAATGGATAAAGAAGGGAAAGAAGAACAACCAAAGTCTAGTACATTACTTAAAAAAAAGGCTTTTAATATAAATCTGAATACAAAAATAACCAAAACACCCTACAGTAATCACAAACAAATCCCCAAGGTTTTCTCTTATCAGTTCCCTGACAGTTTGGCAAGCGCTTGTTTTCTCTGTTCTGCAGTCATATATTCACAGGCTTCCAAAATATTTACTATAATTAAAGTCTGTTGAACTGTTTTTGCTTTTACCCATATTCTTCCATTCATTCCCACCACCAGCTCAAATGGGTACAACTGTGACAACTCTTGAATTATTTCACAATTGGGAGCCAAGAGCCTGTGAACAAGACCAAAAAAAAAAGTCAGAGGAAGAAGTGCTCACACTTACAGACACCACATTATTATTGACCAGTAACTCCAGCAGTACTCCTGTTATAGGAGCTATTTAAGAAACACTGGAAGATGATTAAGCTGTATATACATCCAAAATAGCAATACAGTATCAGATTTTCAAGGTTTCTATCATATAAAATAAATGCGCCTAAAAAAATAAAACCATTGTAAATTTAGGTTTTTTTCTCACTAGATTCAGAAGCAATCCCTAGCAAGTTTTAAGTGAGTTGATACTTTTACAACAATTCTGTGATCTAATAAATTCTAAAAGTACATTGTTCAACAAAATGTAATTTTTAAGTGCTATTTATAAATTTGATGCCCCAGAGGTGTCTTTCAAAACAGGACTTCCCTTCTACTTCAGGAAACAATATTAACAGCAATAAACAGACTACTTCATTTTTATAAGATGACAGCATACTAAATACTGTAATATGTCTAGGATTAAATCAAGCTTGAACAAGTATTCACAAAAACTAAAAGCATATCAGGATTTAGCAGTCTACTTGTAATATGCTGTTACTCTTTAACTTTCATACACACAAAATTTGGAAAACAGAATGGCTGCAAAAAGTTTTTGTATCAACTCACACTGACTTCTGACAGGACATATAAATCAGACAATTACAGGTAGGGAAAAGCTGCTCTGCACTGCCAGATTGCTTATCCAAAGAACAACAAACAAAACACCCAAAAAGCAACAACAAAGTTTGACTGCTGTTTATCCATCTAATCTGGTATTCTTTGACAGTCACAAAAAAAGTCTTACATTTACATCAGCATAAGCAAGTCTCAAGTTCATAATGCATTTAAAATCTTAGAAGACAGTTCCTGGATTAATGTGTCAGTTTTAAACTAAAATCCTACATTTATTTTCATCTGTATCCTTATTTCAATGCTATTTATTTTTCTTTGGAGATCAGAAAGTAAAGATCCCTTTAATCAGCTGTCAGCAAAACATACACCCTTCACTACCCCATTAAACAGAACAAGGGCAATAAGCATTGACAAATTTTAAACTCCAAGGTACTACATACATACACCTGAAACACTGTCCTGAATGTTTGACTTCCCCAGGTCACTACTTCTATTTCCTATACTGCCTTGGCAACCACATCACTTCTTTTAAACAAGTCATGCAACACTATACAAAAGACCTTCTAAGCCTCTTAAGAGGAAAAATAAACTTTCCTTCTAGATCAATCCATATTCTATTCAGTAAAACTGGTTTAAATGCACTACAAGAATTATACAGTCTGATTTACCAAACTGTCCACACTGCTCAGAAGAAACACTTGTGGCAATCTTACACATGAGAGCAACCACTGATGTTTTTTAGTACTTACTTTCTTATTAGACCTAAGGAGACTTTAAAGAGGAAGCCGTCTTGTCCAATTATTCCCATTCCACTTGATTTTCCACTGCTGTCTATACAGACCATCTCTGGTTCCATGTCTTTATTTGCTACAACAAACTGACCGTAAATAAGATCTCCCACCTAAACAAAACAGCATCAAAGAACAAAAGTATAACTTCTTCTAATCATTTAGCCAGGACATCAAAAACAAATACCACACTGGTCTATTTTGTCTTTCTTTACAGCTCCTTTTCCATTCTGGTAAAGGCATTTCAGCCAAGAGCAGAAACTGTGGCATGCATGTGCAACACTACAATTCATAATAGTGCTGTTAAAAAACTCACACAACTAACATTTTCTACCAGCATCACATCTTTTAAAACTTTAACATCGGAATGTGCTTTCGGATGCACCTTACTCGTGAACTGCACTGCTCCTGTCAGCACTATGAGCAAATGAAAACATGAGAGTGAAGCACCCAGCTACCTGAGAGAGGGCACACCACGCTAGTTTGTCCTCCCAAGAAACCCCAGAAAGGCCGCGGCCTAATCGTGCAAAACCCTCCGAAAAGGACCAAGGCGAAACCATTACAACTAGACCCGCACACCTCCGGTAACGTGGGCTTATGTAAACACTTCCCCTAGGAAAAGCTACTGCAACGCAACAGAAGCGCCACCAAACGACGCGGCTGGAGCGCTACCGCCAGCTCCCCAGGGCACCCACCTGCACGTTCGGCCTGTTCCTCTTCGTGGCGCCTTCGAAGGCCAGGTAGGACAGGGACGCCGGCTCGCTGCCGCCCACGTCCAGTCTGAACACGTCCCCCGCTTTGACCGTCACGATCCCTATGACGTGGTCGCCCTTCACCGGCACGTACTGCAGCGGGGGAGGGGGACAGAGGGTCAGGGGAGCACGGGCGAGACCGGGGCTAACACACACACACACACACACACACACACACACACACGGACACGGACACCCGGGTCCCACCGCGCCCCTACCCGCTTCTGCTGCGAGTCCACCCAGTAGGCGCCGCCGCCCGCGGGCCGGTGCCGCAGCAACCCGCACTTGGTCACCAGCAGCCCGGCCCCGCTGCGCCGCAGCCCCGGCCCGCACAGCAGCCGCCCCTGCGGCGCCGCGCCCGCGCTCAGTCGCAGCCGCTCGCCCTCCGCGTCCTCGTCGTAGTGCGCGGGGAGCAGCAGCAGGTCCCCGGGCAGCACCACCTGCCCCACGAGGGCCTCGGCCGCCGTGCCGCGCTCCGCCGCCATGGCCGCGCCGGCGCAGGGCCCCTCAAACCAGGCCGGGCGGCTGCGCTCTGCGGGCGGCTGCGCTCTGCGGCCTGCGCGGAGCGTTCGCGGGCCGCCAGCGACACCCCCCGGCCGCAACAGCCGTGCCCAACCCGTTCGATCCCAGAGCTGCCGGAGCCGAATCCACACCGCTCTCGGCACCTCCGCCAGCTGCCTTTCCTTCAGGGAAACCGCCCGCCTTCCATTTCTGCCAAGGAGCGGCCAAGATAATGTCGGTGCACCTATGCGTCGGAATTAATAAACACACGGAGTTAATTCTTCCAGCTGCAGTTGTTTTCAGGGCTTTTTAATACCCGATTAGAAGTCGACAGTAAAACAAACAGCTGGTCAAATTTGAGGTGAACGTCAGCCGATGAGTGTGGCGGGGAGCAGAAAAGATCACGTCAGTTGTGAAGGGAATCTGCTCACAGAAGAGATGGCATTAAAACAGGTGGAAAGGATCACAGTGGGTCATCTGCTCCGTCCCCCCCGCTTAAGCAGAGTCGTTCTAAAGCACATACACACAACTGCGTCCAGACAGTTTTCAGTACCTCCAGACAGAGAGATTCCACAACCTCTCTGGGCAATCTGTCCCAGCGTGTGTGGTCATCTGCACAAAATAAAGTTCTGCCTCCTGTTCAGATGGAACTTCCTATGCATCGGTTTCTGACCACTGCCTGATGTCCTAGTGGTGGGTACCTCGGAGCAGAGCTTAGCACCTCCCCTCTAGATATTTATGCATATTAATGAGGCTCCCTATCAATCATCTCTTCTCCAGGCTGAACAGGCTCAGCCCTCTCAGCTTTTCCTTGTACGAGAGATGCTCCAGTCCCTTAATCATCTTCATAGCTCTCTGCTGGACCCACTCCATGTCTCCATCTCTCTCTCTCACTGGGGAGCGCAAAACTGGACACAGCGCTCCAGGCAGAGCCTCACCAGGGCTGAGCAGAGGGGCAGGATCACCTCCCTTGACCTGCTGGCAATGCTCTTCCCAATGCACCTCAGGATACCACTGGCCTTCTTGGCCACAAGGGCACTGCTGGCTCATGGAGCTCTTGTCCACCAGGACCCCAGGTTCCTCTCCACAGAGCTGCTCTCCAGCAGCTGAGTCCCCAGCTTCTCCAGGTGCTCGGGGTTATTCCTCCCCAGGTGCAGAGCCCTGCACCTGCCGTTGTTGAATTTCGGGTTCTTCTTCTGCCCATCCCTCCAGCCTGTCGAGGTCTCTCTCAAGGGCCACAACACCCTCTGAGGTCTCGGCCCCTCCTCCCGGTTCTGTGCCATCGGTGACCTTTCCGAGAGGCCCTTTACCCGTCCATCAGCTCCCGCGGGCGGCGCTGGGGCCCGCTGCGCTCGCGGCGCTGTTGCGGAGCAACCCCGCGCCTTCGGGGCCGGGGCCGGGCTGGGAGCGGGCCGTGCCGAGGGCTGCGTCCCGGGGCTCTGGAGCTGCTGCCGGCAAGGAGCCGGAGCGGGGCTGCTCTCCGAGGGAAGGCGAGCGGCTACAGCGCAGCCCCGCGGCGCCAGAGGCAGGGCAGCGACAGCACCGACTGCCAGTGACTGGCGCGGGGCGAGACGGGCTGAGCGGCCAGGCCCTGCCCGGATCCCCAACACCAGGCGTAGGGATAAGGAGCAGATCCTGCCCGGATTCCCAACACCAGGCGTAGGGATAAGGAGCAGATCCTGCCCGGATTCCCAACACCAGGCGTAGGGATAAGGAGCAGATCCTGCCCGGATTCCCAACACCAGGCGTAGGGATAAGGAGCAGATCCTGCCCGGATTCCCAACACCAGGCGTAGGGATAAGGAGCAGACCCGCCCCGCCCGGAGCGAAGGGGAAGGGGAGAGGCCCAGCCTGTGCTCATGTGGAGCCCGGGCAAGAGGGCGCGGTGGCGGCTCCGGGTTAAGGGGGTGGGCACCATTAAGGTCACCCGGGGCCGCCGTGAAGGTGGAGGATGGGACAGGATCCGATGCTGTGCCAAGTGCCCGGGCGCTCTGCCCCGCCGGGCCACGGCTGCCCCACACGGATTCAGCCCCCTTGACAGCAAAGGAGGGCTCGTGTTTACTTAAACTGGGCTAATAAAGTGTGTGCACGGAGATCTGTGCCTTTTGTAACTGTAGAATGAGTGCTTCAGGCCCTCGCCTTGCAGACATATCTTAAAAATTGCTTTGACAGTTCAAACTAAAATTACCCTTTAATCGTCTTTAGAACTACTCCCCAGTTCTCCGAGTATCTGTATAGAAGTTTTCTATGTCCTGTTGTGGTTTGCAATTTGTTTGTTTTTGTTATCATGCAGACCTAGAATTAGCAGCATGTTTCCAAGTAGTTTATGAATTATACGTATCTAAACTGTAAGATGGGGTTCGAGCATTTTTTTTTCTGCAGTGATTGATATAACTGACCTGTCACTGGAGCTTTTAAGAACTAAACCACTATTAAAATAACCTGTATAAATTGCAAGCTTAGTAAAAGTAATGTCATAGTCAGTGTTTGGTGCCTGAAGCAAGAATTTTTAAACCCCCTAACTTAATTCAGATATTGATGTCCAATATCTGTCTGCTTATTGCCTGTAGATTTGGATGGAGTCTCAGTATCTGAAGCAATGCCTGGGAAGTTGTTTGAAGAAGGGGCTGGCAGAGGTTGTAGAGCATCGGCCGGCAGATCCCATCGAGTATCTTGCACACTGGATTTACAATTACAGAAGAAACTTAGATGAAGAAAAAAAGGTGGATCCAACTTAGGCATAAAAAGATTGCTGCAATATAGTTGATGACATATTAAATAAATATGTCTTTCATTTTTATGTTCAATTGATTCTCTATTACCTCTGAAATAGAGAGTGCTGGAGAGAGCTGAGCTGGAACAAGAACGGGAGGCAGCTCTAGCAGAACTTGAAAGGTTGAGAATCCAGGAGGAAGAGCAGCGGAAACTTGAAGAACAACGTCAGGTTATGAATACTTAATAATAGATAATTCTAGGCAATGCTCACTTTTATCTTACTTTTCTGAGTAACTGAAATTATTAATCAGCACATGGATAGGAAAACTTATATCCTATGTGGTAAAATATTATTAAAAAATGATGACTGTTAAGGTAAAAAGCAGCCAATTTAGGACTTAGGTGAGAAGTAACTGAAAATACTGTTTGAGCTTATAATATGAGAAATAAATACAGTATCTATGTTTCTAGCCATTCTTTATAAAAGAGTCATGTGAACTCAGTGTTGCTGTGGTGATATTGATGTGACCTAACTGGATTTTTTTGTATGGATGACTTTCACGATGTTAAAATCAAAAGCTTAATTTTAAATTTATGCTGATCATATTACGCCCAGCTCTAGTGTAAGATGCATTCATTTTATTTCATTTGGAGTTTAATAATTTGCAAACAAAACATAATGTGCTTAAGGGTTTCATGAGGGATGTAAAATAGTAAATGAAAATAGGGATTGTGTGCAGAGATAATTCACTGAGAATTAAATAAATCATGTAAGCTGTGGGAAAGATGTTGAACAATACTCACATTAGATGTGTATTTTTTTAATCTCTTTTTTGGCTGTAGTCAAATAGTGAGGTAAGTTTTGCTTTTATGTACCAAAAAGGAACAGAAAACTATGACCACACTTGTAACTGCTCACAAAATGCAAGAGCAAACAGTATTTTCTAGAGCTGTAAATGTAAATACTTAGATTATGCAGTTTCTGAAGTTTTGATGTAATAGGACTTATGTTCACAATTAATAAACACTTCCTGTTAGATGTTTCCTGTTGTAAATAGAAAAGGTTGCTGATAGACATAATTAACATTAATGACACTGCTTGCCAAATTTTTCTGCAGTTTTGATTCTATATTGATTCATCCATCTGTGCTAGGTACTACACAAAGTATCAAAGAGCTTAATCCAAAGGGTAGGAGACAACTGATACAGACTGATAAAGAGCATGTGTAATAAGACAGGATCTGAAGGGTGTACACTAACTTCAGTTAACTGTTTATTCTTCCTCTTGGTAGTGAAGCCTTTTTATCCATAAGAGTCTCAAAGTTTTGAAAATGTGAAACTAGATGATACTGAAAGGACTTTGTTATTAACATAGCAGCTATGTTTTATGCTTACTTGTTATTTATTATTTCAATAATAAATTCATCATAAACAAAGTGCTGAAAAATATAAATGTGGGCTTTTTTTCTTTCTAATTTGACCATTCTTAAACTGATTGCAGGCTCAGTTGGAGAAAGAACGTGCAGAGCTGGAAGCACAGATTGAAGCTGAAAAGCAGTTGGAGCAGGAGGATCAAGAGGTTTAAGCCAATGCTTAGTTGGTGGTTTGAAAATGCCATTTATCAGCCACTTTTTCCAGATGCAGGCATCAATTACAAAACACAAAGCAGAAGCCCATGGGTGTTGAATTAACACATAATTAAAGAAACAGGAGTGTAGATAGGGGGAAATGTCTTATGCTTGGCTTTTGCAGTCTGGGTTTTATACTTGAATTTTGGTCAGAAAAAAACATAAATTTATTGCAAAAATCCAGCATAAGGTCAGCTTAGCTGGTTCTTCCACATTCCTTGATGGTATTTATTAGAAAGTTTTATAAAATAAGCATGTCTAATTTAAGTATCAAGACAGTAATGTTTTACAGGGTGTTAGCACAAAATCCATTTACTGTACCTGGAAAAAGAACTGTGCTTTGGGTTTACAGTGCCTCTGGATTCATATATCTTAGTGGTGTATGGGAATTTATACTAACAGAAGAGTGCATATACAGATATTTGTGTTTATGGTCCTTAAATGCTGCTTCCTTAGAAACATACATGGATAACTGGCATGTTTATCTCCCTAAAGCTTTCAAATACTCCACAGAGTATTTTATAAATACTTAAGTTTTTAGAAAACTCTCTTATAATACTGACAGAATGTAATTGTAGGAAGATGAGAGTATGAAAGTGACAGAAACAATGAATATGGAAATAATTAAATTGCTGTTAATTAAAAAAAAAATATAAAAAGTAGGGCTAAGCATACAAAGACCGTATTCCCATACTACTAAATATGTATAGCACTTATCTAAAGTATTCTCTTTATATTAATACATAATGTCATTTTAACACACCTGAAATGTGATTTCATGACATGGGACATTTTAACTGAAAACTGGTTTTCATTGCCACAGGAAGATGAAATCACAGTATCTGAAATTACAGATAGACCTGGAACACCTACTTCTGAGGAGCCAGATGCAAGTGAACTGGTCAGTATTTAGAAAGAGATTATTAATGATTGATTGTTACAGATTTGCTTTTCTCTGCTGACCTATCAAGAGGTTGAAACTGTTTAAGGGATGGTATTTTGGCCACAACCTCCAAACTGCCCATAGCTGCGTTCTGGTAAAGGAGTTCAGCCATTCTAGAAGACTCTCTGGTATTAGCTCACTAAATCCTCAAGATTTAAAACACCCTTTTGTATTCAAATGTGTTACTGACTAAAGCATGGATATATTTAAGGAGGAGACTGCCTTTCTGTGCTGTGTGAACAGTTATGTACAACGAGTACTAAATCATTTCTGGTATTAGTTGTGAAATTCTACCTCAGAATTTATGTTGTTCTATTAATATGTTTTATTCTTAAGGTTGCATTAATTGCAGCCTGTTTTAGAAGTGTTCTCTCAATAGATTTTTGAAAATGCTTGTGACTGTTCTTAGGGTCAGCTTCTCACAGGTGTTTTTTCCACTGAGGTAAATCAGACGTGTATGCAATATCTCTTATAGCCCAATTTTTTATAACTTTCTGATAATTACATATTTAAAAATATTCTTGAGGCTTTGGGCCTATTTTATGAGTTCTTATTAAGAAAATTGAAAACCAGAAGTGAAAATGAGTCGTCAGTAGTACCTGCTGCTTCCTACATGTGCCAAGTTTTCATGCCTAAAGGCATTAGATTACATTGGCCTTTGGGGATGTTATTTCAGGTTTTACAGTTGATACATTTGCTACAAATTAAGAACAGATTGATAAAATAAGACATAAAGGCTTATACTATTGATTCTGCCCTCAGAATCACAATGCTTCATCCAAATTTGCTGGATTTTATAGTAGAAATCTGGTGATAACATTCATTTTATTCATTCTATTGAATGGAAGAATGCATGCTTACACTGATAAGTAACAACTTGTCTATCATGGGCAGTTTTTCCCATTTTCCTTTTTACAAAGTTCAGTGAATGCTGGTAAGTGATAGAATTTTTTTTTTGTTGTTTTTCAGAGTCAAACAGATCTCCCAACAGTAACAGAAGAAGAAGAAGAAAGTTAGAACTGACCTGAAAGCAGTAAATATATTTTCTGCTCATTACTTGCTGATCCTCAAGTGTAGTATCTTGATTTATGTATTTTATAAATAGAACTGATTTACATGCCTGTTTTTCCAGTGTCTGTTTCTAAGGTGTTTGTATAAAGTCTCTTAATTCTGACACTAACTCTTTTTGTTTTTAAACCATTGTAGCTAACATGGCTGACTTGCAGGAAGAAAACTGCAGCAAATATATTTTCTACTTATTGCATATCGAACTGTAATAAATACAAATATAACTAATATGTCAATATGATTTGAGGAATAGATGCTACAATATGGTAACTTGAATCAAAAGAATAAAATCTTACTGAAAATGATTTTCCAAAAATTTGCATGGTTTCTGATAGAAAAAGGGGATGCTCTACAGATTAAAAGATGGAGAGAGTATTCTGGACATCAAACTTGGTGCAAAAATCCAATCAGATTTCCCAAATGTATTTGAAAGAGGTAGATTTCACTCTGACTCAGTATATACTAGAAGATCTTGTCTCCTAGAAGTGAGGTGGTCTTTGTAACATGAGATGTTTGCTCTAGGCTTTATTATTAGATAAATATATTTAATATTATAGTTATTATTAGAGTATTTTGGGTATTGTGTGGTACATACAAGGTAAGCTGTGTCTGCATATTAGTTTTGATTAGTAACATTTTTAATCTTTTCTGCATTTTCCTTGAATTTGTAAACCAAGAAATCAAATCTATTTTCTCTACTAAGTACCATTATAATTTCTCAAAACTTATTTTCTAAAAATTTAGAATATTTAGCTTGATCCATGGTTATCTATAAAAATAAGTTCTATAATCCTTAAAAATGCATTTTTACAAGAACAGATGTTTGTAATCACTGATATCTTGGTATAGGTTATTAAAAATGTTCTGTGTCTCTTCATGACAAATGGAAAAAGCATCAACATTAAGAAATCCTGTGCTTCTTCAATAACATGTGCCTTTACATTTCTGTCTTCTGCTACAGGTTAGATGGTCATGGCCAATATTGAAAAAACCTTTCATTACAAAATCAGTACATGGTTAATGTATTCACTGCATTCTTCAGTCTTGGGATGAAAGAGATTTCTCTGATAATTTCACTTCAATTTTTTAATAGTATAGCTTAGTCTAAGGGATTTGCTGTGTAATATATTATTTTTTCCTTAAAGATAAAGTACCTTTATTAAAAGAATCCTGTGCTCATTTTATTGGATGCTAATAACCACATCTATATGAGCATCTTTAAAGTCAAAAGAGGAAAATATCACTTACCAGGTATAAGTACTTAGAAATGTTTGTGTAACTTTTGGAGTCATGAAAAAATGGAACTGCTTTTGTGTCTAAGTATTCAGGCTTTGTTATCTACAATAATTCTGATTGGTTTGCAGTTTTTGTGATCGTCAGAACCTTTCCTGTAGCATGAATACACCTTTGTGGTTGATGTTTTAGTAGACAGATTTTGACAGTTTACGATTATGTTTGTTAGTAACAGTTAAAATGGAATAATTTAAGGACACACTTTGACATCACAGTTCTAATTACACCTGTTAACACTGTATTCCCAGCAGCCTCTTGGGCCAATCTCAAAGGAGGAAATGGATAAACAGATGGAGTTTGTCTTTTAAATCAATATGTATATGATTCTTTATATTTAGATTAACACTTCCAAAAACTGGTAACTCTTTGTCCATTTACACTTAATGTCCAGTCATGTTAACCATGAAAATTTCAACTTTCATAGAGCCTTCAAAATGTAAGATACTATTTTAAATATACTAGAAATTAATTCTAATGACGTGTTGCTTTCATTTTCTTATCATTTCATTCTGTTTGTAGCTTTGTTTGATTTTGTTATACATGCGTCCACTAGAGTGCATCCTAAATAAACACACTGGGAACTCTGTCAATTATAGCCCATGAAAACTACAACTTCTGTTTGTCATTTTGTTTCAGCTTATTTTTAACTATGACTTTTTCTTTGTGATGCTGCAGTCTATATTCCTCATTTATTTCAAGGGAGGAAGTTTTGGATGGAATTTTTATCAGAAAATTACTGAACAAAGGTCAAAATAAAGTGGCAGATTCCAATTTACCTGTTTCTTTATTGTTAGGTACAGAAAACATTTGTTGTTAAAAAGTTATCCATAGAAATGCCCATATTTTTCAGGATCTGATGTGCACAGACCTGGTGCATTATTCCCCTTCTACAGCTTTATAGAAATTCTTATCTTGGATATGGGACAAGAGGTAAACAGTTCTTGTCTCAGTGCTTTCTTGAGATGCAAACCTGCCTGTAGGTTACTCAAAAACATAGTTCACAACAAAGATGAGTTCTCCTTGGCTGTCTAAACCTGGAAGGAAATTAAGACAGCTTAAAATAATTTCTGCCTTCTCTTCCTGAACTTTCACCTTCTTTGGAGTATAGCAAGCTAGAGTCTGGAGGAGGACAGATGGCTATTTTAGTTGCTGCACATGATGTGATTTCAGAAGTGTTAACACAATTTAACCTCTGCATAAAATGTAAAATTGTATGTTGGAAGAAAAAAAAAAAGCAATTATAAAATGTAACTTCATCTGCAGTTTACACTCCCTTTGAATAAACTTTCATGGAATGAAGAAGATAAATTCATAGACAAATGATGAAAATTGTCACTGAAAATAAGGTGCTAAATACTGACAGAATACTTATGAAATTTTCATTTTTCCTTTTTTTTTCATAGTAAGAGCAGTCTTGTTTAGGCTGTGAGCAGGCCATGTTTGGATCCTCCAGAAAACATGCTGGTAGTAACATGCCCATTCACAGCTGTTCTCATTCCAGCAATACTGAAACACAAGGATGAAAACAGATAGGAAGCCCAGAATAGGACAAAATTATTCAGATTAGCTATCAGTCTGCTCACAGAGGTGAAAACAGTTCTGCAGTGTGAGAACCTTCTCTTGCATGGAGAAATATGTGTTGCAAAATGCACATTTTAAAGGTTTCCTTTTGAAGTTTTAATAAAATAAGTTTTATTAAGTTTACAGTCCCCTTTATGATGAATGGCTTTCCTTCATAGTCAAAAGAAACTAATTTATCTTTCTGTAAGCAAAAGTTTTATACAGTAATTTGCTAATTGTAATGGGAGCCAGATGAATTAGTCTGCATTAAATGTTACATTTAATTCCTCTGAAGTTTGCTAATACAGCTTACTCATGTTTGAAGCCAGTTATTAATTGCTTTACTTCTTTGAAGACTTTCCTGTACTTAGGTTAGAAAAAGAGCAGTGTTGTCTATTGACTACAGCTAGAGAAGAGTCTAAGCCTGTTATTTGCTGATAAGGACTGATGTACTTTTTAAAATAACTTACCAGTACACTTGTTTGCTTTTTCAGTTTTGTTTGGGAGGTGCTGTTTTTTGGGGGGTTTTTGTTTGAGGTTTTTTTTTGTGGGGGAGTTTGTTTGCTTAGTTTTGTTGCTTTTATTTGTTTTCTGGCACTGCCATTATAAACCTTGATGCAGGCATTGTGTTTTATACTTGTGTATTTGTTATAGTTCATACAGTGGAAGAAGTTACACTGTTAGAAGCATTTGTACAGGCATTGGGCTAATAGGAATGGAAGAAAGGCTGGGTATAGGAAGGTGCCCTTTTTTTGAGCTGTGTCAGTGTAGCAGTTTTGGGAAGCTAAGCACAAGACTCATGCCCAGAATTTGAGAGTTCTCAATATGCAACTTCAATCCTGTGGGTCTTCCCTGTTAACTTGTACATCATGGAATCATCATCATTAACCAAAATCAGTGTCTAACTTAGATAAGAATTTTTGTAATCTATGCTATTTTTTATTTTAAATGTATTAGAAGATACTACATCATGAAAAATTACATTCATTAGAGCCTGTCTGAAGATACTGGAAAATTGCTTCCATTTTTTCTTTAGCTCTAGGTCATCCAAAATCAATGCCCAAAATTTCAAATAATTTTATTATTAATACTGGGCATGTTTTTTTTATCACCTGAAAGTAAATGCACATTGATACTGTCAAGTGATGTAATGAAGGTTGCCATTTGGTTCTTGTTGATTCATCTTTTTTGAGTTACCTATTTCAAAGGTTGTATTGACATTTCTATACTGCTACAGAAATATATGCTTCACTAAAAATTCCAAATTTCCCCCATTCCTTTCATCCATGACAATTTAAAATTTCAATGTACTTTAAATGATGATATGAAGCTTGGATTTGATTTAGAAATAAAAATTGATATTTAGGCATATCATACCAAAGTTATCTGAATAATCCTAGCTTCTCTAAGGGCATTTAGAAGGTTTAGGAATTTTTCAATGAACTCCCCTTGGGAATTGTGCCATTTTCTCTATGTAGTCATTCATGGATCTCAATAGAAGTTGATATCTGTCCTGGTTTAGGGGTCACCCCAGGACAACATCATGAAAGTTTTGGGTTTTTCTTCCAAAAATCTTGGGAAAGTACTCATGAAAAATGTGACTTTAGTTTGATGCAAGAATCAACTGGTGTTTGGGTTCAGTAAATTCTTTTATTCAGTGGTTCCTCCATAATTTAGATGTTATCTATTAGATGCCAGATAAAGGAATTGGCTTTTCCTGGTGGAGGAGGAGGATGTGTGTTTGAACTTGATCAGTATTTTCGTTAGTCTATTTTTCTTAATGAGCTGAGTCATATTTTCAGCTCTATTATAGCTGATTGTTGTTGTTTTATTTAAAAAAAAATTGAGGCAAACCCTTTTTTGGCGCACTGAAGATGCATTCCAAGACTGAGAGTCTTGGTCTATTGAAGTTGCTGCAAAAGTTGTGGTTGAAGCCATAAGAGGATTGAGCTCTCAACTAACATGGAGTTCTACCTGTGAGAAGCCATCTCTTGGTATTAAACTTTTAACATACTTAATATTGCAACAGGAGAGAATTAATTGCCTCAAATTGTATGCAAGGCAGATACCACAGAAATAAAATAGCTAAATTGTGGGGAGGGTTGGAGACAGGAAATAATAAAATAATAAATCATTCCCATTTCAGCAGAGGGGCACTGCAGCTCTCTTTTGCTCTGTTTCAAGTCACATTCCTGGGAGCGTGTTAGGCTTCTCCAATCATTCTGCTTAATTTCTACTCCACCTCTTGGATATACTTTCTTCCAGAAATGACTGGCTGCACACTGACACACCTGTATTTGGTTCATTATCTTAAGCAATTGCGGTTTTGCCACTGATGTGTTTAGTAGATAAGTTACAAAAATTCTATTTATTTAGCTGATAATTGTAACCCTGGAAACAGGATCTGTTTGTTTCATTGTATGCCAGGCTGCACTGAAAAGTTACCCTCAGGCCCTGACAGCTGAAAATTTCTAGGGCTGGGGCTGTGGTGCAGTTTGGAGACAGCTGTTCTTCAACATTTTTTCCTGTGGGCATATGTGTCTAAGAGGAGCCTCTAGCGAAAATGCACCAGTATTTTGTTTCTCACTTGAACTTGGGTTGAATGTTATTGTATTTGCTTTTATTTTAAAACTATTGAGTCAGATTCATTGTTAAGAATTATGAACCCTACAAAAACTACCACTGATGATATACTAAAGCACTATACTGAAACACTAAGTATTCTCTTACCTCAAAAGTTTGTGTTTATGGACACCTGCCTCTTAGTATCTTTAGGATAAATGGTTTTTCCACTGCTCACATGTAGGTCACTGTTACCTGTAGCATGTTTTCCCCTTGCACTCCTTATATGACTTTTCTAGGTTGTTTTCTTTTAGCTATCACTTAGAAACTCAGCATAGCTACAGTGTGTGTATCTGTCTATTAATTTTTCCAAGCTTTGCATGGCACAAAAAATCAGGAAATACAGCCAGACCTATATATTTCTATTTTTATACATTTGACCTGTCTCTTGACAAAGGCAGACTTCTTTATTTTGGTGCAGTTTCTTCAAAAGTCTCTCCAGCAGCTACAACTCTTTCATTATTCTGTGACTACAAGAAAGTCACCACTTTTGTGTGTGGTAAGCACATGCAGCTGGTAGCAATACAACAGTATTCCTTTTCATACTTCTTTAAATCAAAGGGTCATCTAACCTTGAGAGAAATGTCCATTGACTTCCCTCAGTTTGGTAGGATAAGTGAATTCCTAGTTTTAAGTAAAATAATTTTTTATTGCTTACAGTATTTCATAGTTATAAACACCACAAAAATGAAACCTACAGCTTTCAATAGGTTCACATATTTTTGAACTCAAAATCTGGTAATGAATTTCATATTTTAGTTTCTAAGGAGATCAGTTCTGTGCTTACTGAATTTGCTGGCAGGAATCCCACTCGAGTCCTAGTAAAACACTGGTGTCAACTGCGTGGGAATATCTTTATGTGTCTTAAAAATAATTACACATTGAAGCCACCTTGCTGACCTTGCCTATAAAGACTTACAAATCCCAGTGACATGTTTTATGGTACTGCAGAGGTGGAGAGGGAACAAACTAGAACTGATTACCCAAAACCTCTGACTGCTGCTCTTGGGATTCTAACCCATTATTAGCAACTGGGAAGAATTTAACAATAAGCTGCAGTATAAAGTTGCCATTAGTTTTCTCATTAGCCAGGATTTCTAAAAACACAGAAAAGAGGATACCTGAGAGGAGCTGGCTTATGCTAGGTGCCAATTTCAATAGCAGTTTTCAAAAGCAGAGAATTGAGATGCTTCACTTCACTGGATAAACCTTCTAATATGTGTGAGTCAAACATTTTTTCTTCTCAGAGTCAATAGGAGTAGTTGATAGGTTTTGATTGTGGCAGGTCTGCTCTGATCTCTGTTTTCTGGCTGACTTATCAAACTGTTGAGAGGCCAAAGGCAACTGGTGTTTAATTACAAGCAACACAGATTTGTGGACATAAAAAAGAAGCAGTAGCAGGAAACCTGTAAGTTGTCAACCTTCTGTCAAGAAACAGGAAAGAATCCTCTGCAGAGAAGTTGAATCAGTGATTGGTATAAATGTAGGAAATTTAGGTGCTCCTTAAATCGATTAGTAGGAAAACCTGGAAGAGGGGAAAAAAGAAGAATCAAGGGGTAAGATAATATTGGAGGAGAAGCTAGAGATATACCCTAAGAGCAGCTCTTCCACATGTTTATGAGCTTTAACTGTGGGGAGCCTATATACCTATGTAGGGTAGGGTTAAAATGGTAAAGAGAATAAGTTTGTTCTTCTCTTTCCCTGCCTAGTAGAGCTTCAGTTTCCACTTAAAGGTCCAAAACTGTCTTCTTCCTTGAGATGATTTAGTGTTGCTGGCTTAGTTTCTGGAGTACTGAGATTTGTGCATAACTTAAATACTCTCCATTGCAAGAATGAAAAAGTCAAACCTTAAGAATAAAATTTTGAAGTTTATGGTCTTAATTCACATTGCAAACAATGATCATATTCAGGAGGTTTTTTGGGGGCTTTTTTTGGTCATTTGAATAATTTTGCATGTTTCAGTACAGCGGGTAAGATGTAACATTCCAGGTACTGATATTTCTCATTGCTAAAAGTATTCTTGTTGCTACGGGTCAAAGCAAGATTGTAACACAGTGCAAGTCTTGAGCTTTTAAATTTGTTTCAGGGTAAAGGACTTGGAAGAAAAAAAAAGAGGAAGAGTACCATAATGAAACTGTGAGAAGGTGATTATGTCTATAAGTCTAAGGAGCTTTTGGTGAGATCCCTTTTCCATTCCATATTCAACCTGTTAACAGGAATCAAAAAATATTGATGTGTTGTGATTGCTGTATGAATTTTTGTGTAGTCCTGTTTATATACTTGTGTTAGTTGATCCTACATACCCTTCATCCGTTATTTAATATCCCCTGTTTAGACAGAGATCTATGAATATTTTTGGCCATGTTTTAGTTCAGACCTGCCTCTCTGAAACTGCTAAATGACCAACTGCAGTGAAATCTTTCAGAGATGAAAGATAATAATCTTTGCTAATGTATTTGTCCAGGTGAGGTATGTGAAATTGCTACTTAAGTGGCAACCTTCCCAGTCTGGATCAACTGTAGTAACAAGATCAGGTTGGAGGATTTTTGGAAGATGTCACCAATCAGTTGATTCAGTTAAGAGTTTCCTGCAGACCTCACAGCACCAGTAGAGCGTTTGAGCTCTGTAGCAGTGACAGTGGGAGAATTTCTGAAGATGCTGTGAATAACCATGGATGGGAATCATGGATAAAATGGATGTTGGATGTGTGCAGTATCTTTTTCTCCTGATAGCCATACAAGCCTAATTCTTGAGCTCACAGCATCATGTAGTTATTTTCAGTCTTGCAAAATGCATGTAAAATTATGCTATGCATTATTTACTAGATTAGTAGTGTTTGAGTAGATGTTTGCCTGTATCAAGCAGTTTAAGTATGTAAATATTTTCATTGCAAGCATAGAAGAGGTACATCTGCAAATATTGGTTATTGTTTCATATATACTATACATAAAGGGAAGACTTGTAAAGGGTTTTGGTCCAGAGAAGTAACTACAATTTTATACCAGATGAAGAAGTATCTTCTGGCATTATATCTTGAAAAAGTCAGATGTGTCTGAATTTAACCTAATGTTCCTTGTCAGAAAGCCAGAATTAATGAATTCCACAACTGTTCTTGCAGATAGGTTTCTGAAACCTGACTTCATGTACTAAAGTCAATATTTGTTTCAAAGTCCAAAGACCACCTGTACTCTAAACATCTATGAAACACTGCAGCAAAACCTCTTGGGTAATAGCTGTTTAAATGCATCAGTCTCTTTCCTAAGGTACTGAGGAAATCCTAATGGTTTACATATATACACTAATAATGTCACAAGACATGGGAAAGCAGAAGATTGTACAGAGCCCAAGCTGCTGGAAGCCAGCTGAAGTTCCCTAGCCAAGCTGAGATACAGATCTATGGCTGCTGTGGGGTTTAGTCTGGGCAGGTGATCAGCCCTGTCATTCACAGCAAAGAGCCCTGTGACTACTCCCACAGAAAGGAATGGTGGCTGCCTGTGGACCTGGTGTGTGGTCACACCCCATGCAATTGAAATTAAGAATTGTACTTTGTTACATGTCAGATGACAATCTTTCCCTAGCCAAACAACTGACCACAGCAGCTGGAAAAAAAGCTTCCAGTACAATATATAGATTTTTTTTTGGTAAGGTTAAAGGGAGACCATTTCTAATTGAAGACTTTTCCATACCTATCTAAGGCATAATTATAACAATCAATTTACTAAATTTATTATGGTGGCTTATGAGTAAAATGCTAAATCTTTATGTTGTACACTGCTACCTTTGCAAACTGAAAATTTTAATTTGTGAGGTGACTATGGAACAGGGCTCTATTATTTCCCTTCTACCCTCTCATCATTTGTGAAGGGTAAAAAGAATTTGTGATTCTGTTGTAATACTTCACATAAGTATCTAACACAAACAAATACTTGTGCATTGCTCTACAGAGCTCGTAACTTAAACAGGAAAACTGCCAAAGACTAAAGGCAGAACTAATTATATACCAGTATGGTTTAATATTGTTTAAATGAAGCAATAGTAACTAATCAGTGGAAAACTTTAAACTTCAACTAATCTATCTATTTTTGCACCATTTCTGATACAGCAAGGCTTATTTGTGAAGACTGATTAGAAAAAAGGAATTTTTAATTTTTCATTATTTCAGGGTTGAGGCATGAACTGCTAATACTAGTGAATAAATAAAAAAATTATTTTGTATTCATTTCTGCTTCGTTTTAAAGAAATAATGCTCCCAGTGAAAATAACACCAAGATATATTTTAATGAAAGTCTAATTTGGTCCCACGGTAGCTTTAATTATGTCATAAGAAGCTAAAAGTTGATGCTTCATGTATAAAGATTTGGCACATATTACTTTACAATATGGCCATGAGCAACCTGTTCAAGGTGGTCCTGCTTTGAGCAGAAGGTTGGAGAGTAGAGATTGTCCAGCTTCAAACATTGTGATTCAGTGAGGTATTGGAATAGAGAATTTGAAGTCAAACAGATGCAAAAAGGACAAGCACAGGGGAGACAAGCAAAATTAATTATTTTCTCTGATATTAGTAATGGAAGAACCTGGAAAGACTACTTAGGAAATGGTGGGGATAGCAGATGGGAGATGCAGCAGAGGATCTCTCTGAAGATGAAGTTACTGTGGAATGAGTTACACAGAATGCATACCAAGAAATTGCTCTGACTGGAATTTGTATTTACTCAAAAAGTCATAAAAGCCCTCCAGAATGAAAAAGTTGCTCATGGTCATGTGCAGGAGGTCCAATAGTCCAGTCTGGAGAAGGTGAAAGGTGAGATGAAAGAATAAATGCTGGATGATTTGGGCAGGGCACACACTACCTTCTTTCCTTCTACAGTCACAACCTTTTTTTACTGTTCTGCAATATTTATTTTACCCTGAATGTTTATGGACCAGTGAAATCTACACCTGCACATTTGAGAGGCCTTGAGCCACTCTCATTTTCAGATAATACTAGATAGAGGTGAGAGTGTTGTTGAAGCAGGTGGGTAGTGAGTTTTGAATTCCCCATGTTCAAACTCTTGCTTTGATCAGGTTTGTCATTCTTCATGCAAAGGAAATAAAGACATCTTAGCAAATCTTCATGTTAACTCTAGAAACAAACCAAAACAGCTACTTCCCCCTAACCAAAGTGTACAGGCTCAGTCAAGGCTTTTCACCAACCAACCAAAAAGCCCTCAAGGATATTCCCACGAGCCTTGCGTAATTTATTGCTCATTTCCAATAGGAAAAAAAAGATGGACTGCAGTAACTCCTTGAAAACACATTATTTGTATCATACAAACTACTAATAGTAAATAGCAAAAGTGAAATTAGTATTAAAGTAGTTTTTGTAAACACCTGAAAAATTATTTCACAGGCATTAATTAGGAGTAAATTCCTTGTATGAGGTGAGAATAAAATAGCAAAATAAGAAATATAAACCATTAGCCTGTTAAACAGATAACTTGGTAAAATCATATCTGAAAATAAAGATGAGAGAACAAAACAGAAGCATTTAGGAAAACACCTTCCTACATATTATTTGTATCTATTAAGTATTTCTGTATATATATATTTAAGCATGTGTTGGTTCTTTAATGTAGTGGAATTGTAATTTTAAGTTAATGTAGTAAAAGTGTGTGATCTCTATATATCAAGTCATTATCCTTAATATTTGAAAGATGTGATAATAGAGCTTAAGAAATGGTTTTCCCATAACTGATTCTATTGATAGAATCCTCACTCAAAAGAAGTCACAGTAAAGTTACCATGGTGGTGAAACTGTGAGTGAAGGAGCCTGTACTGCTTGCTGGGGAGAGCTTGATTCTTCTGCAGCTGAAGTGAGGAGGCCTAAGTCTTAGAGATACCTGCTTTCTTCTTTCCCCTTCTGCTGTCCTAGTGTTTTGTCTGTAATTTATTAGCTCAAACTTGTTTTCTCACTTCTACAGATATCATTCAGCCATGTAAGCTCCATTTTCAGTGGTGTATAACCTGAATGGGATAGCAGTAGTGACAAGAAGCGAGATGGAAATGCACAAGTAAAAGGAGAAAAGAAAAAAAAAAGGAAAAGGAAATGTGTTTTAACTAAATGAATATAAGTGAGACAAAATGAGGGAGGGGGAGAAAGGCAAATAAATGTAGGAAAGGAGAAAATGAGCAGGTAAAACTATGTGATGAGAATGAGAGGTCTAGGGTCAAGACAATTTATCAGTCATCTTTCTAGAGAATCAACACCATCAATAGCAATAATTATAAAAGTTTTTGTCAGTTAAGTCTTGTTCACTGATTTCCAGGGCTTTCTCAAGGCCACAGTAAATCTCTGCCTTCTTGTCGATTTTCGTTATATGAACTAGAAGAAGGGTGGTCTTGCAGAACTGTTGTGAGCAAAAGCAGCAAAACTATCAGATGGTGTCAAACATGAAGACTCTTACAGTCAGTAGAAAGATTTGCATTGCTTTTCCAATTGAAACTGTGGTTTCAATTGACATTATGGACAATACAGAGAAGTACAGAGGGGCAGTGTTGTTTTTACATCAGGTTTTTTTCTGTCTTTAGCCTCATTTTAAAGCACAGGAGTCATACTGATTCGGAAGATTTTATCAGTAGGTATCTTCTGGCTCAAGATTGTAGAGTATGGTCAAAAGATAATACAATAATGGACAATACATGAATTATAAAAAAATTTACAGAGAAACTTTATTAGGGTTCAGTCCAGGTGAGTATGGCAATAAAGTTAACAGAAAATTTGGAATCCTGTTACACTAAGTGATGAGTCATTATCAATAAAATGGAATAAGGAAAAATGCTGATATCATTCATTCTCTAAGTATCATCCTTTTTTTTTTTTTTTTCATAGACAGAAGTGCTATGCCAAAAAGCCATGATGGTAAAGCACTATCTTACCTTTTTACAAATATTTAAAAAGTCAAATTGTCTGGGAAGAGAAGCCAGATTAAACATTACATAACCCTACAATGCTTTAGCATTGGTCACAGATGTCCCAGAAGAGAACATGCTGAGGTGCTTCATGGTCGTAAAGCAAATGTACTGCTCTTGATAGTAAAATCACAGCTGGAAGAAGTTCAAATTGGAGGTTTTACACAAGTTAATGTGAAATGCAGCTGGGCAACAGTTCTGGAGTACTAGTACTAGGGAGGTTTTTAATGAAATAAAAATGACTCCAAAGGTCACAAGGCCCAGTGTATTTAACTAGACAGAAGCAAGTCCAAAAAGAACTGTGAAAGCAAAATAAACAATGGTCCTGCAAACTCATTCCTCATGTATGTCCAATACTTGTGCTCTTCAGCATTTTGAGAGCTTGTGGGTTTTTTATTTTTATATGTGATAAGAGGATTATGTGAGAGGCCTGCATTCTCCTGAAGTGTTACCTTAAAACCATGAGTGCTGATTCCCAAAATACAATTTCTCTCTTAAGTGGCATGGAAAACCAAGAAAAAGCAAAACCAGAAGCAAGGGAGAGTGGAACTCACAGGCTGATGAAAAGCAGTCTTGTTTGCTTTTGTTGTATGATTTGTTTGTAGAATCAGAAAGAAAATACATACAAAAAGCATTTTTTGTTTCATCCATTCCCATTGTGTCTTTTGGCGCCTCCATAAGGAAGAAGAAAACATTTACATTTAAGAATGAGTGCTTATCACTGGTGTTATTTTACTTTAAAAGTTAATATAATTTTTGAATGTTACATATTAACTAGGTTTAATATGGTTAGTTACTCTTTGGTCTTATATATATATTTTTTTTTACAAATTGTATTTTTCTGGGTGGTGTTAATGTGTAATTTATTCAAGCTGGGATACTGTCTTCATGTCAGTGGGGTGACCACAGTTTACTGTGCCTCGTAATGTGGCACCTTGTAATGCTGTGCCTTGTAGTGTGTGTCTGATGTGTGAATTTGTGGAATTTTTTAGGTGCAACCAGTGCTCATCATTCCATGAGATGAATTCTGTACAATAGAAAAGCAAGAGAGGGCATTTGAAATGAACGATTGCACGATGATGATAATCAGAGAGGAGCCAATGCTGCAGCAGATTACTGGTGAACATTCACAGGCATTGGTTATTGTTTTTAGGAATGTAGGCAGAAAGTGAAAAATCTAATGAATTCTTACATAAATATGTAGCAGTGCAGAAATTTGAATGCAAGGAACCATCTTGAGGATATAACAGCAACAACAATAACAACAATAACAATAACAACAAAAACAACAAAAACAACAATAATAATAATATTGGGTAAGGTTTTGAAGTAAACTAAGTTTTTTAAATGAGGAGTGATAAAGAATTCCCTTTTTTTGTAGACTGGTGCTTTGGTCAGGAATTGATACTATAATGGTTTTTGGAAAGTAAATAAGGAAAATTACACCTATTGATAATGGTGCAGAAGTGATGGGAATTTTGTGGATCTGTCCCACAGGTATGTTTATTTGTTTTTTATATACTCACTTAAAGACACAAATACCCATTAAATGCCCTCTTCCTTCATTCCTGACATACCATCAGCATATTCCAGACATGAGTGATCTGACTAGAAGAAATTCTCTGCATCAGAACCGATCACTGAGTTCTGAGATGTGGCAGTTACTGTATTTATAAGGGTTATGGGATATAATATAGGAATATGATACAAATATATAATTAAAATGGACCTGAATTAATAGAAGAAAGGACAGGGGAAAAGAAAGGCAAAAGCTGAAGGGTGAGCTCTGTGTAGCAGACTGTGAAGCAGCCGTGGTGCTAGATCTTATCAGATGTTTTGTCTCTCAAACCTGAGAAAATGAATGAAAATGAAAAAAAAAACAATTCATGAGGGAATTCCAGTTTTCTAGAAATGAAAAAGTAAAAGGAAAATATGGTTATATGATGCAGAGCAAATTTCTTCTAGTCTTTCCTTATGAAAGGAAAATGTGTTTACACATTTTGTATCTATCCCTGCAAAACCACAACACAGAGTTGGAAGTACACCATAGATCCCAGAATCAGGGGAGAGCCAAAGAGAAAAGCAGCTGATCTGAGCTGTCACTGGCACTCCTGCATTACTTCATGCTCGGTGGAGCTGCTAAGATAACCAGTCTTGCACAGGTTGGCTCCAGAGTGTTTCCAAGAACTGAGTTAATTAGTGAAGTATCCTAAAGTTAACTAACTCCCCTGCCCAGAAATGGGCTCTTCCATTTTCCTCACATGATTATCTGGGCACTTACACTTTTCCATATATAGGAGCAGCTCAGGGACTGACAGATCAGGCTAGGTAGGGATACAGACTTCAGGCACATGCATACTCCTTGCATGCAGGCACGGATGCAAGCACATGCTGCTCTCACACACTGAAATTCGAGTTAGCCCAAGAGGTAGTAAGTGAAGACAGCCATAGTCCTGCTGATAAAGAGCCTTTTTAAACAGAAGGCACTAAAGGTAGAGCTCTTCAACCACCATTTATAATAATCCACCAGGAAAAGCATCACAGCCATGAATGGGCCAGTGGATGGTTTATGTGATTACACGCTTGATGATGAAGGGGCTTTCATGTTCACATCGGAGTCCGTGGGAGAAGGACATCCAGGTAAGAAGCCAGCTCTGGTAAAAGTCCAAAAAGTACAATATTTTCATTTGAGGTGTTTTAAAAGCCTAAAGAGGAATTCACCTGGTGTTAATCTCACTGGAGAAGTTAAGTGTAACAGGGTGCTTTTCCTACTTTATTTCTACAGGACTTTGTCCATACAGACTGTAGAACTGCTATAACTAGAGTGCTTCCAACAGGAGCTTATGTGCTTTTGCAGGGTGTGGGTTCAGCTGAGGAAGGCAATGAGGTTTCTGGTTGCTGCTCCTTCCTTTTCATCTAAATTTCTTTCAGTATTCCTGTGGAGACACTAGTGTATCTCTGACAGGCTCAAGTTTCACATATGGATAAGAATGCATTGTTTGCTTCTCAGGTTCCATATCATTATGGGCTCTGTAAAGCTGTCCAGCACATATGAGTGCTCTAAGACTGTCACCCATGACAGGAATATCCCCAAGTAGCCTATCATAGAGCCTTTTTTTAGTGGTCCCGGCAGCTGTACGTGGCAAAGTCACCAATTTTCCCCCCACCTCCCACCCCTTTCCATCATCTGATGCAATATATGGAATTGCTTAAGCAAAGAGTGGACAGTTATTTGCTAAACTTTATGTATGGTCAGCAGAGATTAGTTCAATTTTATTGAAAACAAATATTCATCCACCATAAACATACACCTTATGTCAACAGCAACTGTTCCCTCAAGTGAGGCCGGGGGACAATGAGCTATTTGATGTCCTGAAAAGTGTATTTGTTTTAGGAGCCTATTTGGTGGCCTGTACTTTCTGCTGTAATAAGGCTTTTCAGGTCTGTATTCATGTTATGTGGGTAAATCATAAATGGGTGGAATGGTTTTACAGCAGAGGATAAAATGGTCAGCAATGAGAACTTTATAATTTGATACTCTTCTATATGAACTTATTACTACAGATCAAGTCCATGGCTGATGCAATTGAGTACATCTCCATCAATGTGAAGGCAACTACATCAGGTTAAACCAGTTTGGGTTCTTTCTGATGTAACACAGTCAGAAAATGACAGCCACGTTTTGTCCTTGGAATGTGTGTCCATGTCAAATTTATATATAATTACATCCAGTAAACTATGTCGTTTCATGGGAAAAATAACATAATACAGTGTGGTAATTTTACATGGATTATGTTATTTCCAAAGACAACTGGTCACAATTTATGCTACTCTAATCATTATTTTTTCATCATCTTGGGGCAATAACAGGGAAGTCTCAGAGCAGAGAGTTCAACTGAGTCCCCAGATTTAGCTTTGTCCCTTGGTTTTCTTTCCTTTACCAGTCCTCTCTTTATATTGTTTCTTGTTTTAGAATTTGGCCAATTTTTTAGTTCTTTTTCACATTCCCTCCTTTATTTCCAAACCCTCTATTGGCCCTCAGTAGCCTTCTTGTAAGCCCCACGGATGTTACTCTCCTCCGGTGCTGAAATACTAGGCAGGCCCTTGAGAAACACAGTTACCACGTGGATATCTTGCTGGGTCTCTGGCTACTATGAGATACAAAGTACCAACCTGGGAGGTTTATTTTAGAGTCAGAGGAAAGCTGAGATTTACCTGTGTGTTTTCAAGGCTGTAATGCTTATACTTTCTTAAACAGCCTAGACCTTCACACAGGGTACTGAAAACCCTGACGCCTATGGCAAAGGGGAAGATAGAGATTTTCCAGATCAAAGGAGGACAGGCTGGCAGTAAGTAACTCTGGGTTGTCCTGTAAATTCTTTTTTCCTGAGCATCAGCAATGGATCTCAATCATCTCACTGATAGCTCTGGCTCCTGACAGCAAATTGATCACCCCTACATCCTGGCCAAGCCCCGCTTTTCCCCTCTGTGGTTTTGCACAAGAGGTGTAGACATGCCATTAGGATTTTATCACCCAGGAAAATCTTGGCTATTTCTTAAAATGAGGCCCAGTGCCTGAGGCTGTAGTTGGGCTTCTGATGTTATCTGTAGCAATAGAATTTTATTGTGAGTTTTGGTTTCCTCTGTTTATACAAAATGGCTAATTTGTGTGTTCTTGATTATTTCTCTTCCGTATGTGAATTTTGCTAGAGGGTATTATGTGAAGTAAAGATCCTGAACCAGATCTTTGTCTGGTGGAAATTTGAATTGTTCTGATTATATTTAATGTCTGATTATATTCAATGGAGACCTTCTTAATGCACAAAGCAGGAGAAATTACATGCTTATTTATTTGAGTGTACAGAGAACTGCCTTGTGTCTGTACAATGCCTAGAGCTGGCTGTCACTGAGAAGTCCAGATTCCATAGAAGCAAGAAGTAGCTGTCAATAATTAACCTACAGGTATCACCTGTGCTCCCCAAAGACATTATACAAGACTGTTTATGCCATCTTCTCACTCCAGATTCTTCAAAATCCCCTGGGTATAACATTTGGGAATTCCTTTCAGACCTTAAATCATTTAGTCATTTAGTGCAATAAATTCCAGACTCTCTGAAGACTTACACATGACTTCTTCCTTTCAATATAATAATAAAAACACACAGAGGCATGAAAAATACATTTATTTTTTTTGGTAGCTGTATTTTGTCACTGCTCCATTTCCCTTAGTCCAGTAGTGTCTGTCTTGCTGCACAGGTTTCTTGGTGCTTTGAAAAACATTGTTTGTTTCTGTGAGACACAAAGTTGTACAGATGTCAAACCACCAAAGAGTAACTTCTGCCCCTATCTGATGTGGCTTCAGGTGGAATTGGCTGCAAACTGACTGCCATTCAGTTTTCCAGAAAGTATCAAGAAATCTCTTTAAAAATATAAGACCAAACATCTTCTAAAAGCACACTCATCTTTTCAACCATATTAAAAGCATATGTTTATCTTGCAGATATTCACAGAAAAAGCAAAAAAATCATGAAGGAAAAACCCCCCAGAAAATGCAGATCTGTCCATCCAGCATGTCTTATATCTAAGATTATATATACTTAATGATACACATGATGCTTCAGTAAACTGTGCAGTGAACAAGGAAAACAGATGTACAATGCATTTGAACACTGCTAATATTGCAGTACCACTGCACTTATCAACAAGGACTCCTCAAGGGTTCTTTAAATAGGAAAAATGTACAGCACAATACAGGTATTTGAAGTCTTTCTAGTGAAAATCTTTTGCTGGAAAGCTGATTTTTTTTATGAAATGCTTATGATAAGTATCTGCATTTCTTCCCTGTTTAATTTTGTTTTTTACCAGAAAACTGAGAATTGCTCAGTTTGTCATATTTTGAATATAAAAATTTACATTCTAGTTTAATTTCTTTCTGTTGATAAAAATAACATATCATTAGAACTACTGAATTTAATGTTGATGATCCCAGGTTTTGAAGAAAACCAACCTTGCCATTTCACGTGTTCAATGTTTATTTTATTTACTATTAAACTATCAAAGGCAGAAGTGTAGCTGTACCTCTTTGTTGTGTTTTGTGGGGCTTTTTTGAATATTTTTTTTCAGTTTTTAATGCTGTTCAAAGTTTTTTTTCTCTGTGTGGTGAGTCTGTGGAATTGAATTCCTGTGAAGGTTCTGAAGACTTTTGTTAGGGTTTTACATACTCTAGATTCATGTTAGAAACTTATGTCTAAATATCTGGAAAACTGTGAAGTTCCTTCTAATTATCACACATAACCTTTGTTGCTGAACACTTCCTTTACTTCCTAGAATTACAACTGGGATTTTGAGTAGGGTTTATCATCAGCCTCCCTAGACTCATTTTCTGGTTAACAAGAGCTGTTTCATGGCCAGTTGGCATCTCTGCCATAAAGCTGGGCCTGTGGGATGATTTGATTTCAGAAAAGAGTCATGGCTATCCAGTACTTTCCTGCTCAATCATTTTAGATACCTCTTTTGCAATATTCATTCTATTGGATAGTAATTCATGACATGAAGGTATGCATGAACTGAATTCTGACCTATTGAATGGTGTTTTTTAAGATTATAGTGTCCCACCAGAGGTGTTCATTATGCTTTCCCTGTTTCTAAAAAAGAAGAGAAAATAAAAAATAAAAATCAAATGGACAAACTTAGCCTCTCACACTTAGCAAATAATAAGAGAAATGGGCCAGTTGAGATGAGAAATTTAAATAACATAATGAAGGGTGCACAAAGCCTGCAAAGCATTGCTAAAAATAGAATGCCTGGTTTTATTTAACACCAGAGACATTTACTAATAGACATGCCTTTAATTTAATGCATGAATCAGCCAATCACCCAGCTGGATTTCTCTTTCCTGTCTTGATAGACATATCTGTATCTGGATTTGGATCTAGCTGCACTAGAACTGCTGGTTTTTGCATCAACAATCAGATATCACGTGTATTATCAAACTGATTTGCCTCAGACTATTTGAATGTAAAGGTATGCTCCAAGTATGGTAGATTTAATTATATTAATCTATTATTTTAATTTATTAGGGTCTCACATAGATGTTAAATATCAGAAGGGATCTCCAAAATATAATGTGATCTGACCTTCATACATAGGTAATAATATTTCATGCAAGAGTTCTTCAAACAAGCGAGTAAATGGCAGATGGATTTCATTCATACCTTTTAAAAAGATATCAAATTTTCATGTAGGGATTTGAAAGAATTCTGCGTGCCTCTAGATGAAGGGTTTCCATGGCTCTCACTCTTTTCATATTTTCCTTTTTGAATCTTTATCTGTGTCTTTTTAACTTTCATTTATCAACTGTAGTTACAGTATTTCCCACCAGAATAAAAACCAAAAAACAAACACCTTTTCTCTGAGCACAATATTTTTAGGTTCTTAGGGACCAGGATGTCAATGCTTGTAGAGGTTTCCTCTGGTAGTCTGCCTTTCTTTCAGCCTTTCAGAACTAGATTGGGATTGATTGATTTCATCCTGTAAGATAGACATTTCTGATTTAGGGCATTCCTCTCATTCTGTCCTAAACCTTCCCACAGCATCTTAGCACCCTTCTTGAGTGTTTTGGCAAGAATGCAAATGATACCCCTAAGTGTGCCATACAGGGAACTTAGACATGTGGGACAGTGGCATCTGGTGCAGATGAGATATGTTTCATGTGGAGCAAGGACAGCAATGAAGGTTGTTCATCGAAACTCTGGGAGCTGAAAAAAGACTCCTAAGCAGTCCCAGTCACTAGAGTTTGCTGCTGGGTATTGGTCCTGTACTAAGGAAGCCATTCTAACCCCAGTTGCTCTGTTGTCTCACCCAGCTAACAAAAAAATTGTATGTTGTTGTCAATATTTCTTGCTTTTATGCTTGAAAATGTGGATATATTTCCTTATAAAAATGAAAACTCTGAAGAGAGCAAGCAAAGATACATTTTAATCACTCCTGCCACCTTTGTACCCAGGTTTGCTAAACAAGGTCCAGTTAGATGTCTAATTGAATTGCAAGAACGGTGTCTGATTCCTGTTTGGTAATAATTGTCCCAAATTTAGTAATCCATGTACAGTTCTTGCAAGGCTGAAAGTTCCAACCCAGCCTGCATTTGCTAATTGTCTTTTGTGTTCATTCTTTTTGTGCTGAAGTGGTGAGAGGGGAGTGAATATGGGAGATAAGAGCACCAGAATCACATTAGTTCTCCAGTGCTTGATTTGTCCCTCTTAGCTAAATGTACACCTTCTTCATGAAAATAAGTGAGAATTTTTTTTGACTTGAGCTTAAGTGTTTTAAAAGCTTCTAATGACAGACTCTTACAAAACATTACTTTCCAACAGATTGTGTTGCACACAGCAAGGCAGGAGATTAATTTATTTTGCCACATAGCTTGTTATGTCAAAATCTAAAAGCAATACTTGACCTTTTTTTTAAGAACAATAAAATTAAATTATATAAGAAAATTAACCGTTTTCATGCAGAAGACATTGCTATGGGTGCTGCCCTTTTGTGTACATTAGATTAGATAGATTATTTGATTAAGATTCAATGTGTTTTTTAAAGATTAGAAAAGAAAGAAAAAGATAATATATTTTTATGACAAACTTGAGCTGAAGCCTTTGTATTTGGCATGTAACTAAAGGTTTACCTCAGGCAAACTTCAGTTGGTAACCCCTTCTTTGCTTCTGTGTGTGTATTCCCTGCTCTGCCTTAGGTGGGTTGCTGGGATTATTAGGAGGTGACATTGCCAGATGGTAGGAAGCAGTGACAAAAAGCAACCCCAAAAGCAGTCCTCCACTGAGCTGTGCATTGTCTCTATTAATCTAAACACTTTCTCAGGCTTTACCACCAGTGTTGGTCAGGTACTTTCTGTTGTAACTTTCTGCTGGGGCAATGGAAGTTGGTGGTGGAACATCGCCATTCCATTAGAACACCACGGGTTTGCAGAGAAGGTGGTGCTACAGAAGGAGAAAGCTGCAAGAAAAGCTTCTTATCCTCTCAGGTTATTCTGTGCATTGCACACTTGTTTCACATCTAAGGGGAGAAAACTACAGATGAAGTTCTGGTTAGTTAGTTTACACCGGTAGGTAAATTCCCCGCTGTGCCTACTGAGTTTGCTGGAAGGATGATTAATATAATCTTTCTATTTAGCTACCTTAAATATGCCAGTAATACACAATAAAAGAACTCCTTTCTGAAATACCTGCTGAAAGTGATGCAAACAGTCCATGTTTTGTATTGAGTGGTGTGGTTTTGAATCACAGCTTTGATGTCTTGCAGATAAAATCTGTGATCAAATCAGCGATGCTGTACTAGACGCCCATCTCAAACAGGACCCGAATGCCAAGGTTGCTTGTGGTAAGTTGTCTGCTGCTTTGCTTTAAGTTGTCACACAGTCACATTCTTTTTTAGGATGTTTGCAAAGACCTAGCTCATTTCACTCTCCAAAAAGACGTAAGAATTTCAGTTTTCCAGAGGAGAGATGAGAAGAAGCAGAAGACTAAAGCCCAAGCAGGCTGTAGAAGAGTCGAGCCATTGATTTTGTGTGTAGACTGAATTGAAGAAACAGGTCTGCATCTCACTGAATCATGCTCAGTGTTTTGACTTTCCCATTTGTAAGTTGGACATATTATTTTTTTTCCTTGCTTTCAGACAGATGGTGAATATGAAAATAATTTTTTTATAGATGGAGTTACAATGCTAAAAATATGGATAGAAAGGATTTACATGATATACATCCAATAGGTCTCTCAAAATCAGCATCATCACAAACACAGTTCTTTGTCTTAGTGGCTGGCTTATTCTGCTATTGTAATCCTGTTTTTACCTCTCTTTTCAGAGACAGTATGTAAGACAGGAATGGTGTTGCTCTGTGGAGAGATCACCTCTCGTGCTATTGTGGATTATCAGCGAGTTGTCCGAGATGCAATCAGACATATTGGCTATGACGATTCAGCTAAAGGTTGGTGGAAAAACTCATGAAATCCTGGAAAAGCAAGCAATAGGCAGCTGCAGAACAGGTCTGTCACCACATCTATACAGGGGCTTTAGCAAGCCTGATACAAACTGAATGCGCTGTGTGAAAGCTACACTTTCTGGCTTTATCCCAGTAAGTAAAAACCTTTTATTAGTTAAAACTGAATTGGGAGTAGGCAGACTATTCTTTGAACTGTGGTATTTGGCCACAATAGTTAACTGTAACTTGAACTACCACTCCTCCAAACTTGCAAGAACTTGACTCCTGGTTTTCATCTGGCAAGCTGATTGTTGCATCTTGGTGCGAAAGAGAGAGAAGAAATCTGATTCATTTCATTGTACCCTTGTATTTTCGTATTGCAGTAGCATTTAGAATTCCCAGGTGTAAAGGTGGCTGTCACTGCTTTGTTAGCTCTGAATATCTCCTTTTACACTGAGCAGTGTGTGGTCCAGACCCAAGTTGTGAGGTATGCAAATGATAAAAAAGACAAAATGCTCTGTGCACCACATTTCACTTTCTGATTTGCATGTGTCTGTTTATATTGTAGAAATATTCCAAGAATTCTGTTACAGTGGAAGGTATCTTTTAAGAGTTTTTGGTTAACAAGTTGTTTACTGCAGTCCTTTGATTGCAATTGAATTTGCAGGAGGTTGTGGTAGGAGAATATTACAGCAGCTCAGCTGCAGGTTGCCTCCACCATCACACAACTGCAGTGCTTTCACAAAACACAAGCAAATCTAGGAGGTCATAAATCTCCTTATTATCTAAATTGCCGTCAATGATGAGGGGAGATTCAGTGACAAAGTAAAAAACAATTTCTAGATGTGAAAATAAAGCCCTTTATGTACAGAAATACAATTTTCTTCTCTACATAGTCTACTGAAAAGAGGTTGAAGAGCATTCAAGTAGATCATGATCGTTTGGAGGTGTATATATGTTGTACTGGCTGAACATGAGTTTGGTCAGCAGCTGTCAGTAGCTACAGTTCTAGGAAAGGTTGGATTTGGAGAGAAGCAAGTTACTATTAATATACCTAGGAACAGGTGGGAAATTTTGCCACAATCTCCTGTAAGTCTTTCAATTTCTTTTTTAAAACTTTTAGTCTTGGAAAGTCATGTACATTCCCATTTCCAGATTTGTTGTGAGACCTGAGTCTGGTGGTTTTCTCTTTGTGGTTCATGCAAAGTCCCATGAGAGATTTAGGTATGGACACTGCTTTATAGATAATGTGGTGGAGAGCAGAGTCTTCAGTTGCTGAAAAACTCAGCTTCTGGGAATTAATGTAGAGGATTTTATTTGTATTCATCTGGGAGAAGCTCATTATTTACCTTTTTGACTACTTCTACAGATTCATAATCTGAATTGGCTTGGCACAGGGAGAAAAAATAGCCAGTAACAAGCAAGAAAGGCAACCCTATATATCCCACCCCATCCTAAAACAGGTTTCAAGTGTGGTATTGACAAAAATTTTGTTAAAAAATAACAGTTTGGTTTTGAGTTCTGAATGTGGTATCCTTCAGAATGAAAATTTTGTCCTCTAGTTCCATGTAAATTGTGACAGAAAAAGCTAATTTGCTGCTATTCTTTTTTCTAAATAGGCTTTGACTACAAGACTTGCAACGTTTTAGTGGCACTGGAACAGCAGTCACCTGACATTGCCCAAGGTGTTCATCTACACAGGAATGAAGAGGATGTTGGTGCTGGAGATCAGGTAGACATAGCAGCACATCTAAAACACCAAAGCTGTTTTAATGGAAAAAGTTTACTCCATCTTAATGACCTATTTTTTATGTCAAAACCCATGCCAAAGTATTTCCACACTTCTCTTTACCCCAGAATAAACCCCATCATTTTACTAAAGCTGTTGTAGGTTCCTTGAGGGCAGATTTTTGTCTGGTGTTGTTTTAGAACTCCAGGCAAATCAGGAGAGCTCTGGCAGTTTGTAGTAGCTGAGGAGGTTCCCTTTAGAACTCAGCAAAGGTTTTTTGCTTATGTATTTCATGTTTTTGTTGTGTAGCTTTAGGTTCATCAGACCATTCATCTTGCAGCCAGACTTGCCATGTAACATGGAATAAACAAAGAATCTTTTCACATTCAAAGAGCTGTTGAGATTTTGTGCAGCAGAAAATTGGGTGATGTTTCATCTGCTGTCAGCATTAGTACAGTAAATACCAGAGTACTTTTATTTCTCACTTATTCCCAGAGGCAGCTCTTGTAGTAGGAGTTCCATGTAATTAAGGCTGTCCAAACTATGTCTCTCTGAGCTAAAGAACACATGTAGACATTTGTGGTGTGCTCCCAAGAGAGAGACACTAACATAAAAACTGCATAATGGGGCTGATGCCATATGAGTGAATTTAACATTCACTAGTTATCATTAAAAGTAATATCTAGTTCATACCAGTGCTGTTGGGAACCATAAGTGCAGGTATCAGAGTCCAGGAGCCAAGCAAATATTGTTGAAAAATCCCTTGAGAACTAAATTAAAATGCTTTTCTGCTGTCATTGGGGCATAATACTACATGAGATGAAAAGAGATTTGACTTCCTTTGACACTTTGATGGCCTCAATTTCCATTTGATCCAAGTGCCTTCCTGCTTTATTTTCCTTTTTTTCCTTTTTTTTTTTTTCTCCTCAACATATGCTGGTTGAGGAGAAAATGTTGCTCTATTTAGCCAATGATAATCTGATACATGATTACAGGGAATATTAATGAATTATAAAATTAATATCTAAGTATAAATATAAATACAATTTATAACAGTAGAAGCTGTGCCTCTAAGCATGTGGCATTGAAAAATTTGAGGCAGGTGCCTTAAACTGTTGAAGGGTTTGTCCTTCATGGAGTACTCACACCCCATGCCACTGAAATTTCAGATGTGAGCTGCAATAAGTGTGTCTGTATTCATACATAAAAGCCTCTGGAACATTTCCAGGCCACTGAAAACATCTTTCCCATGACAGAATAGTCCTGAAATGTTTTCTCCAGCAGACTTTTTGATTTTATTTTTTTTCCTGTGAAGGAACCTATTTGGTTTTTTCTCAGAAATGTCTTTATTTTTGTCCAGGTTTCTAGCTCAACATGTCAGCCTTCAGGCTAGTGAAAAAATTCTAGGAGCATGGTCTGCTTCTCATTACACTGTAACATGTTGGAGCCTGATGCGAGTTTTGGCTTCTTGCACTGTGATGTAAAACAGTAGAAAGCAAACCTGTGGATACTGCTGACTCTTTTCTTCAGATGAAATCTCATTGCCTTTGGTTGTGGTGCCTTTAACAGTGATTAAAGTGTGTTCTCTCCTCCTGTAGGGTTTGATGTTTGGCTATGCAACAGATGAGACAGAAGAATGTATGCCTCTAACAATTATTCTTGCTCACAAACTGAACGCCAGGTTAGCCGAGCTGAGGCGTAGTGGAGAACTCCCTTGGCTGAGGCCCGACTCTAAGACACAGGTAAACACTGCAAGGCCTTGTCCAGAAAGCTGGAAACCAACACCTTTTCCTTCCAGAAATACTGACTGTTTTTGAAGACAGCAGTTCATGTGTTTCAGCCCATCAGGATAACCTGCCAGTAGCAGATAAAGCTTTTCCACTGCTTGTGACATTGTCTCCTGGCTTGCTGGGAAATGGTTAACTTGTCTCAGAGCACTTCACCACCTGCCAGTGGAGGGACCCGTCCGAGCTAAAGTGGTTTGTGCTTGATGGAGAAGTGACATCCGAAGAGTTTATTTGTATTTAGGGGTTCAGGCTGACATTTTCAAGATGCACTAAGAACGTAATTTCTGAGGCTTGAGATTTTTGAAGGAAATCCTACATGAAAGACACATTTTGGATGATTTCATAGAGAATCAAGCTGTCTTCATTGAGTTAGGGTTTTTATGGGTTTTTTTAGCTTTTTTTGTTGTTTTTTTTTTTTTTTTGGGATTTTTTTGTTTGTTGTTTTTTTCTTTAGCATAGCAAAAATGCAGTGGGGAATTAAATAAGCTTCATTTCTCATACCCTGGCATCGCTGTTGGCAGGGATCACTCTAATGTCAGCACTGCCATTTTGCTCCAGTGCTGCTTTCAGAATAGCCTATGTGACATTTGACCGATTCCTCCATCACACTGACAGCAGCTTTGCTGTTTGTCCCCGCTGTCCCCGTGTCCCTCAGGTGACGGTTCAGTACATCCAGAAGAACGGAGCGGTGATCCCGGTGCGTGTTCACACCATTGTGATCTCTGTGCAGCACGATGAGACCATTTCTCTGGAGAGCATGCGCAGGACCCTGAAGGAACGCGTCATCCAAGTCGTTGTCCCCCCAAAATACTTGGATGACAAAACTGTTTATCACCTCCAGCCTAGCGGACGTTTTGTTATTGGAGGGCCTCAGGTTTGTATTATTTTGGTGGTCTTATGAGCTTGCCTTTCACTGTATGTGTGGCTTGGATTTTTGCATCTCTGTCCCAGGGTAAGGAGCAAGCTGCCCAGTGGAAGATTTTTCCTGCAGCTGGATGTGGGAGAAGGGGCCAGGGTTTCACATTTCCCATGCCAGAGTAACCTTTGAGGGCCTGGTGATGCTGTACATGTGTTGTCACCAGGCAGGCAATCTGATCTTCTATTGCATGTAGAGTGTAGAGCCCAATTCTGGGTTTCCTCAAATCCTCTGGGGACCAGCACTGAGTGACACCAGCAGTCCTTTCTCACAGGAAGCACTTCCTGCAGAGAGATGGACAGGAGAAGATTTACTTCTTTAGAGTGACCCTTGTTTTCATATCTGAATACTCTCACTGTTTGGCCTGATACCAGTAAGAGCCAAAGGTGCTCTTCCCTCCTGAAAATTATCCCCAACAGGCTTCTCATGGTGAGAAAATAAATGCTTCTTTTACTTTTAGGCAATGCAGGAGATAGGCTTTATGATTTGATCTTGCACTCACAGAGGGCAGGCAGAACTTCCACTCTGTAGGATCAGCAGTTCTGAGATTTAGTTTTTGAAAACAAATTTAGCGTTATGAATGTTTAAATCTTCAGATGGCTTCAGAACTACCACAACAAAATTTCAAAGCTCCTTCCTGAAATTAGGTTCATTTTTACAACAAATCCAAGCAGAGGGTGTTTCCTCTTTGTTTTTCAATTCATTCACTTACTGGAATTTTCTAGAATTACCTCTAAGGCACTCTGTCTTTTTTACATTAGTGCCATGAAACAGGTAGGAAGACATTGAGATTTTTCATTATAATTATTGATTCTACAAGAGATGTATTTTTCTGCAGTTGAATGGGTTTTATCACTGTAATTTTGTGTATCATTGACATCCTAGACCATGCACAAAAGAGAGTCAAACTTGAGCTGTAACTTAGAGTGAATGCACCAAGGCAGCAATCATAGCTACAAAAAGAAGGCTACACATAGGAAAATTTTTATGTGTGCAGCAAACTGCACCCATTAAAAGTGTAAATCTTTCAGATGTGTACCGAACTGTACATCCATTTAAAAATGCACTATAGTTATAAGTGATAAGCCAGCCAGGAATATCCCTGCTACTCTTGTGCTGGAGCTCTCTTGCATATGTTTGCACATACAAACCGAGGCAAGTCACAGTGTTCGTTTACAGCTTTTTAAACCCAGGCTAAGTTTGCTCAGTATGGGTCAATCTGCCTATGTGTCCATGACCTTACAACTGCTATCATCACTTGTGCAACTTACAATGGCATTGTGGCAACCAGAAAATAGCTATTTCTCCTCTTGACTTTGACAGCTTTAGCTTTCTGCTTATTTTTCAGAAGAGTGTTACCCAGTTTTATTTTGAACAACGCTAGCTGCAGGAGGCTGTCTTACCTCCAGCACAATTCATCTAAGGAAGATACATGTATTTTACTTGGGGTTTTCATCTTATGTTTTTGGGTGTGGTGGGACCTTGAATTCTGGCTATGGCAAAATGAGTAGGTTTGCTGCTGTCATCATTTTCCTACCAGCAATACCTGCTGGTGTGATGAAGACAGACATTACAGCTCATCACAGTGATGCCTTCCACATGCTTTACAAGTGCATTTGTACTTGTTCAGCCCCTTTGAAACAAGATTTTTTTACCTTTCACATGTCCATTTGTTGTTCCTCTCAGTTTTGCAGCCAAGTCACAGTGGAACACGAGGTGTTCTCATTGCAACTGTCTGCACCACCAAAAATGAAGGTTTAAGACAAGCAGAAAAACTCAAGGACAAGATCCTTTAATACATGCTCAGCTATCTAAAAATCCAGATTTACATTTCAGTGCTTTCTTAGCAGAATGGAACAAACAGTGCCAAAGGTTTACTTCTGTGTATATGCACAGTCTTTCTAAGAAAAACTTTGACTCCCCAACTGTGTTTGCCGTGCAAACATTGCAGCAGTTGGATTTTAGTGACATGATGTTCTGAGGCAAAGAATTTCAAATCTGCCTGCACAGGTGGCAGCGGAATTTAAAATTTGAACATGTTTTCTTTCACACCAGAAAGCTTAAGGATTTAGTAACTTGCAGGGGTCAGACAATTAGTCCAGTACTGATCAGCTAACCCAGAGCAAATGAAAATATGAGGTACTTGTGAGGAGCAGTCAGGATAGCTGTAGGCAAATAGAATATTATCTGTACTTCCTTATTAAATATTTTAGAATATTTATCTATAAGTATCTGCTCTTAAAAAGAACTAACCCTTTCCCAATTACCTATGACTGCCTAGTACTCCATGCCTGTTGTGTACAGTTCAAATTAGACTATAAGTATTTTGGGGTTGGAAATGCAGTTTTTGGTACAGTCTATATGACAGTCTCTGTTACTGCACTGGAAGTGCTGGGTGCCAATGTCCATGTAACCATCTATAAGGTATCACTGACGTACCTTTGAGTGTAAATAAAAAAAGAATCTACTATTTAATATCCACACAATTTGTGATTTTGACTAAAAGGCACAAAAACCCGGATTGGGGTTTTTTTTTTCATATTTTAAACAGTGTGAAATCTCTCAACAGTTCCTTTATGGCACACAGCATTTTAGCTATATTCTCTAATAGTTTGGATACTTAGTAGGTCACTTCTAAACCAAAGTTTCCATATTTACAATTAAAACAGGCAGTGCACGCTGTAGCTATCTGGTTTGCTTGATTAACCAAATAAATTAGTGAGTGGCTTGTCTTGAGGATCTGGCTTTAAAGAACAATTACAGCCACTGCTGAGAGAAGTTCATTCCTTCAGCCACCCCCAGCAATGCCTGTGTGGTGAACTTACCCCTTGCTGCAGCGTTCTGAAGGAAAGCCCAGCCCTGTTTGGGACTGAATGGATGTGTAATGGACAATTGTGTCTCTGGTTCAGGGCGATGCTGGTGTCACTGGGAGGAAGATCATCGTGGACACCTACGGCGGCTGGGGAGCGCACGGCGGCGGCGCCTTCTCTGGCAAGGACTACACCAAGGTGGACAGGTCGGCCGCCTACGCGGCCCGCTGGGTGGCCAAGTCTCTGGTGAAAGCTGGGCTCTGTCGCCGTGTTCTGGTTCAGGTATGGTTTGCCAAGGATGATGCTTTTCCCAAAACAATTTTCCCTTTCTAGATTTTCTTTGAGTGCCCATCGAAGGAGCCACTGTAGTCGAAGTGGTCTTGGTGATGGATTTTTGAAGAAAGGAAGACTTGATGTGCTTGGTTCAAGCTCAGTGTAATGTCACTAATAGCCAGTTGGCTTCTTGAAAATGGAACTTCTCATTTAGCTTTTTGGCTATTTTATTGGCTATTTTTCCAGATATTTGTTGAGCCCCTGACCTTCTGACACTCATTGTCATTGAAATGAGCATGGAGTGACTGGATAATGGAGGAGAAAGTAATCCAGAGGCCTCAGCATTTTCAAAGTTCTCTTTTTGTCTACACATACACATTGCACAAATACAAGAAGTGAAGGAGAGGCTTTAGTCTTCATAAGATGATTCATAAATTAATGCTTTCTTCTGCTGCCCACTGTTGCCCTGAGGTGCTGTGTTTACTGGCTGGCTCAGGTGCCTTTTTTTCCCACAGGTTTCTTACGCCATTGGGGTTGCTCATCCGCTGTCTATTTCACTGTTCACTTATGGAACTTCCCAAAAAACAGAGAAAGAGCTGCTGGACATTGTGCACAAAAACTTTGATCTTCGGCCTGGAGTCATTGTCAGGTAAAGAAACACACAGAAAGGAAAATATCCCACTAGTCACATCCAGGAAAAGATCTGTTGCAAAATCTTCAGCTGTTACTGAAAGTTTGGCCTTTTTTTAGTATATGGGACTCAAATAAAACAGCTTCTACATTCCAAGAACTTTAAGTTACTTTGCCCCAGTAAAAAGGCATATTTTGGTTTACCAAAGGAATTTAAAGTTATTTCATCTTTTCCATTTCAATTAATAATTATTAATAATTAGGCCTTTTCCTATAGCCCTAAGTACATTAAAGGCATTTTAGTAGTGTTGTCATTATAATTGTCTCCACTGAACATGTTCATTGGTATGCTTGCATCCCCCAGAGTATGCTTGCTTGTCTAAGGGGGTGGGATGGATATCTACATCAGGATTTTAATAGCAGTTATCATAAAGTATCTTAATATGAAAATGTTTTCCTTCTTTTTATTATGCACACAGGGATCTGGATCTAAAAAAGCCCATTTACCAGAAGACTGCATGTTATGGTCACTTTGGAAGACAGGAATTCTCGTGGGAAATACCTAAAAAACTTGTGTTTTGACATTAGTGACATGTCACCTTTTAAAAACAGAAAGGAAGACTGCTAATGATGAGGATGCTTCTGAAAATCAAATTTGACAGCTTTATATTCAACATAAGGAATTTTAGATTTTAAATGGAAAGAAAGAAAAGGTTATTTTCCTGGAAATTGATTTTTTTAACCCTCAGTGTCTTTCATTATCTAAGATATAATGGACAGAGTCTGTTTTTTTAATCAGCATAAGACAACAAAATACAGTTTACTTTTAACTGCTGCTCTGTTGGTTCTTTGGATAAAGACAAAGTGTGACTCAGGTACTCAACCCAAAAGCTGAACCTCAAACCTTTGATGGGCAAAGGTGAAGATGACTTTCCCAACTCTGACTAAGGATCAGCAGATCTGTTGCTTCTAATTAGACAATGGGAAATTCTGGGGTCCAATTTCCTTACTGGAGTTAGCAATGCATACAGCTGGGGGCTGCTTTGATGGGAGAAGGCTGAATATCACCTAACAGTATCTTGGCCTCTTTTATAAAAGATGTTAACATACATGTAGTATTTAAATCATCTTCAGTGCATATGTGCTGTTACTGTCATGTTTCAATTACCTGCGTGTTTGAAACATAAGTGCTCTCCTAAGAAGCAACAATCATAGAATAAAAAGCTTTTTCCTACCATGTATATAAAGGCGTATCATTTTCTATGTTTACTTTTTTTAATGCTGCTGTAAAATAGTCCATCTCAACTCAGCTGCTTCTACTCTTGTAGGAATTTAGTTCACCAACATAATTGAATTTGATCATATTTCGAAATTGTAATATGAATTTCCCTGTTAATATGCGTATGATTACTCTTGAGTCCTTGTGATGAGTGGAAATTCAGTGAAAAAGTATTTGATTTTTATTTGTAACTCTTAGGTTTGTGTTACAGGGTATTTTTTCCTAATGTTTGCTCCCAAGCATCAGGTTTATTGCATGCCTTTCTATGTTGGATATAAGTTGGGAATAAAATATAGCTGAGAAAAAATAAATTCAAAACTTCAGCAAACACACATAGCATGAGGTTGTGTTTGGACCAGTGCCCCACTGGAGAGCTGGTCCCGGCTCGGGGGAGGGGAGTGTGCCCGGCTGTGGGGCTGTGCCGGCACTCGGGTACCCGGGATGCTCCCGGTGTCTGCCTGGGGCTGCTCCGGTGTCTGCCCGGGGATGCTCCGGTGTCTGCCCGGGGCTGCTCCGGTGTCTGCCAGGCCCCTGTGCTCTATTGCCCATGTTCTCTATTGCCCATGTGCTCTATTGTCCCCCACAGTGGCAAACTACTCTTTGCAAATGCCCGTGAGTTAGGCACAGGTTTGTTTAAATTGGGAGACCGCGTTTATCTTCTGTGGTCAGTTTTGTTTGCCAGTAGGAAACAACTTAAAAAATGCGAGGGTTGCCTGTATATGGCCCCAAGAGGGACTTAATGCTTGTAGCCGGCATTCTGATAAATCTGTGCTGGAGAAGTGCTGCCACCCCGTGTTTATCTCCTAAATAAATGTCTTCATACACGGCCTCCTGAACAGATGTGGCGGTGGAAAGAAAGTGACTGTGATGAACATTAAAGAAAAAGCTGCCATTCATTCCTTTCAAGAATGTCACAAACACAATTTCTATCTAGTCAAGCCAGAGGTCTCTCCACTTTTGTTTATTATGCTAATGCACTCTGTGCTCTGTGCAAGTTGAGATAAACAGGTTTATGTGTAGCTTCTGATCTCCCAAGGACTTACCACATTAATCACTGGGCCTTCCTGGGTACCCAACTGGGTACATTTTGGCAGGAGAGTATCTTAAAGACCACCTGCATCTTAAAGAATGAGTTGGCAAAGATTTCCCAGGGGCTGTTTTCCTAGCTGCATATTGCTGATCTTCCAAGGAATACAGAATATGTGTGTCAGCCTCAGAAACGTGAGCTGTTTGGAGCCTATTGGTCTGCCTAGAAACATAAACTTGGACCTTTGTTATTAAAGACTTGCGCTGCTAATGGTCTTTTACCTGTCGGTAATGTATACAAAGGCATTTTGCTAATAATGAGATCACCATTCATGCTGACACAGAACTGTTTTGTGCAAGCATTACAGTCCTACACATACCTGTTTATCAAGCTGTCCCGGAGATAGCACAAGAAGACATTTCTTTGTCAATGCCCCAGGTGCCTTCCTTTTAGCTTAGGTTTTCCAGGAGCTCCAGCTCATAATATAGTGCACTACAACCAGGAGAAGCAAGTGAATGAAAAATTAATAAAAAGAAAATAATAAAAAAATACGTTTAATAATTAATTAATGCTAAATAAATAAGTAAATGTGTTTCATAATGTAACATGGAAGCAGAAAGTCCATGTCTCAACAAAAAGAAACACCTGCAGACAAAAGGAACAGAAAAGTTCTGCTGGAGTGGTGACAATAACAACCATTAAAGGTTTGTTGGGGAAGAGGGGGGTGTGTGTGCCCACCTGGCAGTCCGGCAGGTGAGGCTGGCCCGAGGTTTTGCAGTGTGTGGAGATGTGTGAGAAGTTATCAGGTGTGACTCTCAACCCTGCATTTCACACATGGGTCAGGCACACCCCTAGGACAAGTGGATTAATCTGCTAGTAAATTTGTAGGCTAGAAAAGGTTAAACTTTTGTGGCAACTTTGCCACCTATTCAGCTCTTCCCATAAATGGATTTAAGCTCATGAGGTTCATAGCCCTATCAAAAAAAAAAAAAAAAAAAAAGGAAAAAAAGGTAATTAGCTAAACTCTGGATGCTACAGGATACATACCATACTCCCTCAGTTCAAATCAGTCATCATTTGATGTTCTGAGCTTTCTCTTGGAGCATGATGTACAAGTTAAGGCATTATTATGTCTTCTTTATGAAAGTATATTTGTGTGTGTGTGTCTGTGTGTGTGTGTGAGAGAGAGAGAGAGAGAGAAACAAACACAGAGAGATGGCAGGGTAGAGAGAGAGCCAGATCATGCAAGAATGTGCATACACTAAACATGTTTACAGAAAACCAGTTAATTTGAATATTTCCTGGTAGCTGGTCCTGGCAGCAGCAGAGCCGGTCTGCCTCCATGCCCTGACGAGAACATGCCCTTGCCCTCTCTCAGACTGTTCTGGCAAGCTCTCCATGGGCTTCCCAGCAAGTGGGGCAATGTGTGCCTCCCCTAATCCTGATGCCAGCGCTGCCCTGGAGTGAGGCACACATAAACAACCAGCGACACGCAGGCACACGGCTCTGTGCCTGACTCCAGGGCTTCTGCTGTCAGGAACCACAAGCAACAAGTAATTACCCGTGGTCTCCTGCAGAGAGAAATGTTCAGCTCCTGCCTCCCCTGGAAAACACTGCTTGTTATAAGTTTAGCAGGTAAGATATTCTTGAATATGACTAACGATTATTTACATAGGGCTGTCTTAAAGAAATGAAGGGCATGCTTGGGAGCCCAACCCCAAACAGGTGCTCACATTGCTGTTTCCAACAGATCAGTGTTTGTACAGATTATTCTCATTTGGGCCCGGATCCCCTCAGGTATACAAGTTAGTGCTAGCACTGTGGGATAGGAGAGAGGCAGGATAGAAGGACAGTTCCTCTGAACAAGCTGTATTTGGGGTTTGTTCATGTGTCAGGAGGGACTATGACCTAGCTAAGTACCTGCTTCTGCTTGTCTTTTAGGTTTTACTGAAATGGGAGCTTTTGCCAGTCTAAGTGAATGCAAAAGTGCAACCATAGATGATGTGAATGGGAGTCTGCAGGTAAGAGTTTGGCTGACCCAGGGTCTGCTCTGCACCCACCTCCTGTGCTGCTGGGCTCCTGCCGTGTGTGCCTGCACTGGCTGGACGAGCACAGCTCCTGTGTTGCTTTGGCAATGTACAGAGTGCATGCTGGGGAGGGGAGCCCCACGCAAGAGCAGAAAATCATTAGTGTCATCTGGCTTACCACAGCTTTGGTCCTGCTACTGCTCATCCAAAAAGTGTCCTTGTAGATATATTTTCCAGTTTTGCCCTGCTCCAGATACATGAAGTGGCTTGAACATAAGCAGTATAGCAAGATAAGTAGCAATAGCTACCTAGAAATACATGAGTCTCTTGTTTACCTGTGTTCACAGACAGGTTAATTCTAAGGCTCCAAAGTCTTTCCTTTTCAACTTAGACTTTTTCCTCCCCTAACTCCACAGAAATATTCAAAATGCTTGCCTGAAATGATTGCCAAGGGTGAAAAAGCTTCAATCAATTTCCTGGCGTGGACACTGCAAGAAACACTTGATCTGCTGCGCCCTGTTCAAGAGCAGTGTGAGGCCCCTCCTGAACCAACGCTCCCCTTTGCTGGGCTTTCAACAAAGAGGCGGTGCAGAAGCACGAAGAAAATTTTTTCTTCTACAGAATGAACCAAGTTTATTGCTGCATTTATTTAGGGGAGGAGGGGCATAATCTAAGAGACCTCTCAGCAACAGGGAGTGCTGGGACTGGGGAGGCAGAGCAGCACAAGCAGGGGGGTGCTGCTGTCCCTGCAGCCCAGGCACTGGGGCTGAGCAGCTGCACAGACACAGGGCCAGCAGGGCCTGTCTGCCCTCCAGCCAGAGCCTCTGTGCTGCCTTGGAGCTGGCATGACACTCATATTTTTCCAAAAAATATTTGGATAGTTTTGGCCACAGCAGCACTGAATGTCAGTGCTGTGAAAGCAAATGCCACAGTGAGCTGCCCCTGAAGTCTAACTGGGGCTGACTGACCCTGTTGTCACAGTGACAAGTGAGGGGAAAATTCTGTGGGTGTGGCAAAAAAAGAAAAAAAAAAGAAAAAGGTGGGGGTAGAAAAACATTGAAACAATCAAAAATACTCGCTTTGATGATGCCAGCTAGTGGAGACAGGCCAATGAATGCGCTTGAGAATGGGAGGCTTTTATACTCACTTTCACGCTGATGTACTGTTTTCTTACTCTCTTTCTTTTATCTTTTTATCCACCCAAAAGTTTGCAAGCAGCTACCTCCGTGCCCACGCCCAGTGGCCCCAAAGAACGGGGGGCTGGTGTGTGTGACCATTGACAGCACTCAGTACTGCAAACCCATGTGCAACAAGGTAACATTCCTGCCTTACCCTGCATTGCTGCATCTGCTCCTTCTTTTACAAATACTGATTTGGTAAAGCCTAATTTTGCTTGCTATACCTTTTTTATATCACTTAGGGCTGGGAGAGGTTGCAGTGTTTTCTAGATATATATAAAATATATTCACCTCCCCTGACTGTTTCTTCCCCTTGCAGTTACCATGACCCAAGACAGGGTTTGTTTATTTTCTCCCCACTGTTGTTTCCCAAGGGTTATGACTTTGAGTTCCTCAGAAGCAGCAGGCTGTATGAAGCATGTGGCAATGCCACTGGGTTTTCCTGGACCACGCAGCTTGTCGGGGGAAAGGCACTGGCTGTTTGCAACCGTGAGTGCTTCTCAGATATATCTGCTCATGTGGACACGAGGCTCCCTCTCCTTTGTTCAAAAAAATAAGAGGAAAGAAAAGTTTCTGGTTTTGTGACAACCTTGTCACATGTGTGACATTGGCAGAGCCAGTGCTGAGCTGGCAAATTGATGGGTAAGAACACACATTAGCTTTAATACTCTCATGAAGGCATTGCTGTTTCATTTTGGGGTACCAAATATGACATTTATGCAGATGTTGGTGGGAAGATGGACCTGTTTTATAAAAAATATGGTAAATTGGTACCACCCTAACACAAACCCCATGTTGCATAAGGGTGTGTGACCCACTGGACAGACAGCAATAGGACATAAAACTGGTTATCTTTCAACAATACTTGAAGAATCTTAGCAAAATTGGCCAACACCTATATGCACAAACAATAAAGCCCAGCAGCTGGGCCCTAGCCAGCAATGCTGCCATCTTTGTGGCAGCCCAAGGACTGTAAGACTGCTCCCTTTGTATCCATTCCTCAATCTGTGACCCAAAGCAGGCTCTATGACTCTATTGTTATTGCCTTAATTTAAAAATAAATGTGTGTGTAGATACACAAATGGGACGTCCTACCTCTCCTGTGCTTAATGGAAAGTATTTTCCTGTTGACACTGCCTAGTTGCTAGTTGTTTTCTAAGGCTTGCTAAAAGCAAGCAATCATCTAGGCACTGTTATTCCAAGTTGGAGACTTCAGTCTAGAAAATGGGAATGCTGGCACATGTTTAAAGACCAGGACAAAGCTAAGCTAATTCAGCTGCCTATTTATTTATTTGTTTGTTTGTTTGTTTATTGCCGTCTTTAATCTTTTCCAGCCTCTGAAGTGGCCATCAGTGGAGCTAAATCTGCCTATTTCCCCAGCAACAGCACCTGTGTGCACACGCTTGCCTTCCCTGAGAGTCAGGGAGAGCAGCTGGACATCTTCCTCAAGGAGCTCGCCCAGCAGGGCATGGACGGCTCCAGCCGGGACCAGGGGGCTGATTGTATCATCTGTGGTTACTAGCACACCAAGCAGCCTGGGCACAGCCCAGCCTCTGGCTGCACTTGGACAGCAGAAGCAGAGCAGTGAAATCACGGCTAACACATGTAAACACACAGCTTTTGTTTAGTTAAAGGGCTGGAGATCATAGTCATGACCTCAGCTTTGGGGTATGGGTATATAGGTTAAATCTAATCCCACAGCTCATGGCAGAAGAGTTTCAAAGAAAGAAGACCACTTTTATGGCTTAAATTTATCTAGCTGGAATTAAATAAGAACTACTGGGTTGTTTGTTTTTTTTTATGGATGCCTCCTTATTGGCTTGAATTCTTCAGGATCTCTGAAGATAGTGACAACACCGATTGTTATCAAAAATTGTCCTGTGTCAGAGGTCATCTTTACTGAGAAAGGACCACACTTTTACTCAATTACAGTTGCCAGTTAATCACTATTATTGCTCTGATGACCATTAAAGCTGTGTAAGGGACAGCAGTCCCTGGCTGTAGGGGGTATAATACTTTATCCACTTGCTTGCTTGGCTGGGGCTTAGAACAGCAGCAGAAAACCTGCCCATTTTTCCTGGCACTAAGTGAAGGTGAAGATCAAAGGCAACTTAGCACTGGTGATCCAGCTTATCTGTGGAGCTGTAGCTACTAAACAACGTGTATGTGAATTATTATGAAATATAAACAAGAAAGTTACTGCTTGATTGGTTTTCAGTGCAATCTATGCTTGGGGTAATATTTTAATTTTCTTCTGTTGAGCAAACAGTAAAGCTGTAGATCTGAAGACAGACAGCTCATCTGTTTGTGTTTCCTTTCTCTTTTTCACCTTTTCCCTATTTCTGTCACTACCACAGTTTTGTGGTACATGATGTAAGATTGACCCTTACCTCATTAATCAGATAAATGATTCAAATATATATATTTACATACTTATATGCCAGGCTCAGAATCGAGTCATTACAAGCAGAAAACCCCCTAAATAACCCTAGTTGCTTTAGGGCCCAGAAGCAGACAGTCGTATGACAATGAGTGGAGCAGACAATTACACCAGGAAAGGGATAAGGTGGCTGCTTTGGCTGCTTATAAACCACGTGGCAATAATTTAAGTCATTGTGCTGGAGACAAAAGTGCTGTACTCTTGATGAAAAATGATGAGTTCTGAATCATTGCATTTTTTTTTAGGTTTTAAAAAAATTATTTATTTCTGGCAAACAAATGATCTCTATCAAATGAAATTATAATGTTTTGAAGTCTTTCCACACAAATCATTATAAACTGATGCTCAGATAAAGTATCTGGAGTACTTTGCAGTGTAATTTTTCTACTGGTGCTAAACCCTATTTTTTCTCTCAATTTTGTTAATCTATTCTAGTGACTTTCCAAAGAAAACAACAAAAGAAAAGTCACTCATATTTTATTTAATGAGGAAATCAAGCCTGTAAACTAACAGAAACTGTTTAATTTGTGGGTCAGAAATCGTCATAGTTGAGTTTCATGCAGTGAAGTGGAAGAATCAGGTTGGAAAGATTTAATTATCATCTGTCATGAACCTGATATTAAGCTGGAGATTGGGTTGCTGCTGGGATGTTTTTCAAAACCTGTTGCAGAGAAGTTTTGTTCTATTCTCACCACCTGAGTTCTTATTTATATATGAGACAGGGAGTTGACTCAATAAGCCCATATGACAGTTAAAACCTAAAGTATATTTAATCATGTTATTTCCCAGAGTACATTTGCATAATTTAATTCATGTAAATGGCTGCTGTGTTTGCATTAACTTCTTGTTGGTGTCTGGCCTGGCCTGTCTGAGCATTGTACCATTCCTCATGCTCCTGTTCTAAAGCCAGGATGGGGTGGGCTTTGTTCCAGCACTAGGAGGTTGAGGAGAGAGGAAAATTCATATAGAAGGGAAGAACTTAAGAACATTTTAAACCATTAAGTTTTCAGATCAAACAACAGAAGCAGGGCAGACTTATTTATTGCACCTTTCTCTGAAATTTTATTTTCTTTAGGTTTTGCAATACAACCAGACTAAACTACTGCCTCCCCAGAGTATCCTGCATGCTTTTGATAAGTCCACCTGTCAGTCAACTAATATTTACAGTGTAACTATAGAGAGGGAGGCTTTCCTGATATTAATTAAGGGAATACAGTGCTGCCTTATCCTTGCTTCTCTTTCAGTCCATTATAACACAGGAGAAGAACTCAGTCTAGGAACTGAGCCAACAACAGTAATTACAACCCAGCCAAAAAATGGAAGGCAAAGTGCCGAGAGCTGCAGTTAATGACGACAAAATTACACACATTCTCTTTCCACAGGAACTTAGTAGCAACAGACTGGTAGACCCACTGTTTTTGGGTGGATCACAGGTAGTGAGAGTGATCCTGAGAGATGTTATCATTGTGAACCATCCTCAGGGCACAGGTGGTGCAGCAGGAGTGGCTCACACCGAGCCTTGCAGTGAAATCTGCGGCACACGCTTCATTCTCCAGATCACCACTGCAGCGGGGGGCAGCAGCATCAGGAAACTCATTACCAGCACTGCAGCAAAAATGACCAGCAGGATTTCCCACGGGGCCAGGATTGTTTCCACCATCATTTCCTCCATGTCAAGAGTCTGAAGCTGTTAAGCAAAAAATATGCTGCATTATTTATTTGCAAATAGGAATTCTGTCTGAATGGATGTGTTTGTTTTAGCCAGCGTAGGGGCGTCAGCCTCTTTGGCCTATTCCTTTCTCAGCCTGAAGAATAAACCCATTTCCTGGGCTGCAGACCCCAAAAGAGCTCTTCCTCTTTCTCTCTGTGCCCACAGGAGCCTCCATAGAGCATCAGCCTGCCTTTCCCCCTTGGCTCAGCTGCAGTTGCTGGTATGAGACTCCCTGTCCACCCTAAAGCACTGTTCCTAACCCCTGGGGAAGCCTTTCTCTTTAAAATTTTGATTTCTAAGACCCTCTTCTCCCACTTAGGGCATCATTACACAAAATGATTACTATACTGGCGTGTATCAAAGCCAAGGATGAAAACAAAAGATGATGGAAAGGAGAACAGGAAATTGATCTAAAAATATATAAAATGCAATATGCAAAATATGAAATATGAAAACATGCATCAGAATACATATTTTATCTTTTTCCATGTGCAATGCTTTAGAAAGAGCAGGGTGCTTAGGAAGGAGTTAACTCATGTTGATTTTGTCAAGTGCTAACAGGTGTGTCCTAGGGAAGGCAGTGTTCAATTCCTGCCACAGGACCCACAGCCTGAAAGCCATCAGGACTGCAAGTCCTCTTCCAGGACCCACCCACCTGAAAGCTACACAGTGGGTGAATAAAAGGAAGTGCCAGGGGATGAAGAGGTTTTTTGTTTTCCACAACCCCTTGTATCAGTAGTGAGGAGGTTCTCTAAGGGGCTGCAGTGCTGCCTACACTGTGGGAACTGGGGCTACAACTCACCAGAGGAGGCCTCAGATTTGTCCAAGTATGTGCTTTACTGGGTTTTTGTTACTAAATCCTGACCTTTATGTAAAGGTGAAGATGGAAAGAGGGTTGATAGAATATGTATGTCTAAGGAAAATAGAAAATTTGAATAATTTCCAGCAATTGTATACATGACTGTGTTAAAATTACAATTAGCTCAATATTATTTTTATTTGTTTTTTCTGTGGCTTGTGAGGTGAGTCACTATATGTCTGATAACAAATCTTGGAGGATTTAAGCCATGATATCCTTAATGAAGCCTAGCTATCCATTAGTAGACTCCTAGTGGAGTTCACCTTGGCTGCTGTGTCACATTCTAGTTAGAGTAATCTGAAATCTTACAATGACAGAAAAAGTACAGGGGCTGCAGCTGGAGCCCCCCTAGCTCAGGGCCTGGAGCACTCTCAGCTGCTCTCTTCTTACCAGTGAAGTCACATACCTGAGGCAGGATGGTGATTCGAGCTGGAATGCTGCCCACCAGGTTCATTCCCTGAAGTGTGTTGTGCTGTGTCTGTTTTCACCCAAACTATAAAATAGCAGCTTGATTTTGTGTGTGTTTGTGGGCTCTGACCATAGTTCTGCTGATATGGGCTGTGCTGCAAAGCCCATCAGGCTCTGTGATATTCTGACCTTTCCTCTGGCAGCCTTTAGAATTATTCTCCTGTGTTGGAGAGGGATTATTTCTTTGCTCAGGGAGCTTCCTTGTGCTGCTTCACTGCTGCCTACAGCTGCTGCCCAGGGAATGCCACGGGTTGTTGGCTGTTAATAGGGGTGTCTTAAGGAGTGCAGTGTTCAATACAATTCCTTCCACAGGACCCACACACCTGAAAGTCATAAGGCCTGCCAGTCCTTTGTCAGATCCCACACACCTGAAAGCTACATTAGCCTCCTGTCTGCTAATTTGAATATCTTTGTCAATTAACTCCTTTAAATATCTCCATTTCTGACTTGCTTTGTGGTCCTTTTTTCCTGCCTTTTTCTCTGTCAAGCATCTTCTCTAAAGCTCTTGCTGTTGTTACTTTTGCTTTGTTTTCTAGCTTTTGTTTCAAATCTTGCTGTTGTTTCATTCCCTTCATTTTTCCCCTCTCAGTTTGTTGTATTTCCCTATTTTGAAAATTCAGTCACGGTTTGCATGGGAAATCCCTGTCCCCATTCTCTGCTCTATTGATTCCTCACCAATGTCAGGATCTGGGGGTGAAAAAAATCCATTGAGAGCATCCACTGCTCTGCCAGCAGCCAGATCTGGTGGGGGTGAGAGCAGAGCACTGCCCCTTTCCTTAAACCCTGTCTGTGAGGGAAGGTCACACCAGGTATTTTTGCACAAAACAAACCTCCAGTGATTTTCATCTGGACTATACACCAATCTGTGTAAGAAACAGACCCCAAGAGAGAGTGGATGCTGAGGGTGAAGGAAGGCTCTGCTTTTTTCCTGTGCTGAGAAAGGAAATGCTGTGGTTTGAAGTGGAGGAGGTGGGGTGTGCTGAGCACATATCCCTCTCCTTCATCCCTTGGTGGAGATGACATAACACATTTCTGTGCTTGGATCAGGAGCTGCTGTCCTGCCAGCTGTACCCAGGCAGTGAAACTGGGGCAGTGAAACCAGGGCTGGACAAAGCAGCCCTGCCTGGGACTGTGGGGGGAGCACTGCAGGGTTTCCATCTGCCGCGGCCCTCGGAGAGGATGATACGGCAGATGCAATTGGGAAGTGATGGGAAGGTCTGTGATAGTGTTGAGGCAGCTCTGAGGATTCGAGGATGTGCAGTTCAAGGCTGTAGGAGCAGCAGCTCGTTTGCGAGTGCCTTGCTCACCTTTTGGCGCTGTTGGCTACATTTGTTTTATCTAGAAAAGCTGCTGCTGACTAGGAAGTCATGCTAAGTGTTACATAAAGTCTCCTAAGTGTCTATTTGTTCTGCATTAACCTACTCTAAACTTTTCTTGTACTCGTGTTCTCATGCCCTAAGGCTTTTCTTAGCTTGAGTGAGTGTTGCACAGCCTCAGGGCACAATATGCAGCGTGCTTTGGTCTTTGGGGGGCTGAATGCAACAACCCTGCCGCGGTGACAAAAGGTTGTGTCATAAGTCAGTATTACAATATACATCGTTTTCAGTAAGATAATAAAAAATAAGGCACATGAATGAAAGCAGAACTCATCTTGAAGGGAACATGGGTGCACTGCCAAGTGAAGCTGTTCAGCTGTGGTGCTGTGCAACCAGCAGAGGCTGCAGGCCAGGACTCAGTGCCCTTCTGAATACTGCAGGCCTATCTCAGCCAGCCCATCCTCACCAGCACAGCTGCAAAAGGTCTGGGACTGCTCTATTAATGAGCTGCCTCTCACAGGGACACAGTATTTGATTATGGGAGGACATAAATGAGTCAAAATAGTGGTCAACCAAAACATAGCTCTGGAAATACAAAGTCTTTAGAATAAGTGCATACTGTCACTGGAGCTTTGGGAGTTCTTTATCTCAACTAAAATTCTCATCAGTGAATGAATAAACATGTCAGATCTGGTCTCTAAACCAAAAAAAATAATTTATATTGAAGTTTGTTCTAGATCTATCAGTAAATTTAAGAAGTGGATAGATGAGTAAGGGCGCTTGCTAAGATTTGAGCTGAATGCATTGAATGACATGCAATAAGTGACTTATTTAGAGAATTATACAATAAATAAGGCAGTTGGGGAGGGGAGGAAAAGGAGGTCTATTAGAGGTGTGATTTGTGATTGTACCTTCCATTTCCAATGTTTCATTTAAGATTTGCCTGAAGGCTATACAAATTGAGGTGGGGTTTTTTTCTATACTACAGTTGATGAAAGACCATTCTGGATGCTAAAGGTGGCTTAATCCTAGCACAGTGGACAGAATATTTTCTTAATGAAACTACAATTCTATCTTCTAACCCTCCAGAGAAAACAAGTATAAACTTATATCATTTTGGACATGAAGCTGATATTCTTCACTAATGTCATATATTTAATACAATCTGAAGTAGAGCCTATAAAAACGTATCCTAGATTGTGGATTGCTTTGCTGCTCCCTTCATCTTAGCAAAGATTCAATTCTGAGTTGCAATACTTGAAGACCATGACACACAACTCTAGCAGAGGGCAGTACAAGCAGGAAACAAAGTACTTTAAGTGGTTTTAGCTGATGTGCTATGTGCTGGCTTATGGCCTGCTGCAATATAGAAAAGCCAGAAAACACTGTTTGATTTGAAGCCTTACCTTTTGATTATTAGGAAAAAGAGCAAAACCACATAGAGGGGGACAGTGATGTACTCTGTGTTGCTGCTGTCTTGCAGTGGAGTGGATGGGCAGGATGCTGCCTTGGGGCCTCTGCCCTGCAAGGAATCCACCCCAGTCCTTCCAGCCAGCTGGAACTATTGAAGAATGCTTTTCCTGCCTGCTGTGTTGAACGTAGTCTTTGCTAGCTGTAATGAACATAGATTAAAAAGGCAGTTATTGTTCTCTGCTAACCTTGTTTCCCCATGCCCACTCCAAATTACACATGGATATCTTGATTTTAGAGTACTAACAGTAGGGAGAACCTTCCAAAAACCCAGATATATTTATCCCTCTATCACACAGTGATACTTCCTCAATGTCCAATGAAGACAAGTGCTGAAGGTAGCAATACTGTTAGGGAAAAGAAAAAAAAGGCTTATTTGCAGTCTACAGAAATAAGTGTGAAGGTTCAAGACAACCCTCTGAATCTTACAGTAACGTTAGTTATTGTAACTTGAGAAGTTTTCTTGAGCAAGATGCTTTTGGGAGTTGGTAGCCTCCCAGCCTGTAACTTGCTCTCGGTTGTGGTTTCTTTGAAAATTGAATTTTGCATAGGGCTAAAAGTTGAACTGAATTAGCACCTAGTTATATAATTTATTGGCTTCCAAACTACAGAATTATTGGCTATCATATAATAACTTGTACTCTTTGCCTGGAAAGTCACAAATCTAGTACTACTGGCTGAGCTCTGGAAATAGCAAAACAAGTTTTAAAACTTTGAGAGCCCAGTAAAATTGGAAGTGCAGCCATCAAATGGCAGAATGGATTGATGTCTGCAAGGCCTGTTTTATATCTGTGAATATTTATATTTTCTTTTGTTTCTAGCAGATATTCTGGTTAGTAGCTACAGTACTTAAAGTCAGTCAAAGACTTTGTGAAATCAAGTGATGGTTCTCAGCTCTTACTTTGGTGGAGATCAATACAGTTAGAGTGGATTAAAAAACACAATCAACAGTACAAAACCATATAAAATTTGTATAAAGTACAAAACAATATATCTGAAATATTTAAGACTGATTATTAGTGATATCTTCATACAATTTTTGATTTATTATTAGGTCAGCAGTTCTGCTATTAAGTATATCAGATAAAACCACATGAAACATATTGAATTTCCAATATCTTCTACAAATAGGGCTTGTAGCTGCTTATGTGGGGAGGGGTTTTATTATCTGCACCTGAGAGCTGCTCAGTCAGATACAAAGACAGGCTCCCAGCTGCTTTAGCACAACTGGAGCTGTGAAAATTTTGCTCTGTGTTGCAGAGGTGTGACCACTCTTCTCCCAGGCACACGCTTATTTTAGAGGAGGAACAAGCTGAAAGGGGTAAACCAACAACAACAACGAACTTGTTCTGCTTCATTTCCACTCAGTGATATAAATATTTGCCCTTCAAGTGGGGAAAACAAGTGCTACTGCGTACTTGTTCTCTAACTTTACTGCCAGCTTCCTGCAAACACTCCAAGATAATTCCCCTTGGCTGGTTTTGTGAAGAGGTCACGGCTGCTGCTGCAGCGTCCTCAGTGTGCCCTGTAACCCTGTGCAACGCAGCAAAGGAATTCATTCCTCTGCCTCTTCCCTGACTCTGTGGTACAAACAGAGCAAGCAAACGGCAGGAGCAGGAAAAGTTCTCACACCTGGGTGTCTGACACAGTGATGGACTTGAAAAGAGGGTGGTGATCCAGAGATAACTACATTGCAAGTTATAATTGCCACTAAAAACTCCTGAAAGAACCAGAAATCAAATTAATGAGTTTAGTACCTTAGAGAAAAGGCTTCATTTCAACTGTGTAAAACCTTAAAAATAGGTCTAATAATGCTACTTTGGTCTCTAGAGGGTCAAACCTTTCAAACCAAAAGTGTATGAAAGCATGTAGAATCATTAAAATATTAACAGAAATTTCACTGAATATTTTTGTTACAAATATCTCCCTCTACAAGTAACTAAAGTATTAATTAAAATATTTCAGTATTCATTTTCTAAAGGATTTCAGCCTTTATAAGGCATGCAGCAATTTAGTCTGATTATTTTAAAGTCAAATCTGTATTTATCATTCAGTGAGTAAAGTCACTGTAGGATACAAATCCAGCTTAAGATATTTTAATGTGAAATTTGGGTTCAGAAATTAAATGTATAAAACCTGGGGGAAGATTTTTAAAACCAAAATTGTGATGAAGACAGACTATTTAATAGACAGAACCAGCATAGCAAACTGTTGGGATTAATCTGATCAAGCCCTTAGTTTCACCTCGCTTCCAAAAGTAATTGTAATCAGTTGATTACAATGAAAGTTAAAAATGCAAGAAGAGTTTTTCAGCTGTTGTTTAAATCACACTTTTCTGGACCTATAAATTCAGATTTTTGTATTTTGGCTGAAAAGATGGATTTGTGCTCTCATGGATAACACATTGTGGCATATGTCTGTTAGGTTTCTGATTCTTGAATGTGTAGCAGCGAGGAGATACTTACATCTGAGTCAAATACATCTCCTCTTCTGAAATATTTAGATTTTAAACACTTTTGAATAAACTTACACGAGCTGGAGGTGTGCTAACTGTAAAAGGAGAATAAAGGACTGTTTTATGCTGTCCGCTTACATAATTCTAACAATTTAGCAAACTATTTTGCACTTTAATTATGTGAATAGGAACTCCACATTCTTCAAACCTTCCCCGTTGACAACCTTTCACCCAAACCAGGAGTATTTTAGCTATCACCCTTATTTTTCTAGACAGGCATCAGAGCAGTTGAGTTTGTGTGGAGGGTTTTTGTCTTTCCCTGCCTGGCTCCCTGGAAGAAGGTATCGGTATTTGTGCCCACTCTTACCTCCTCAGCGGCCCGGGGTGTCTGGCAGGCGCTGCCCCGGGCCCGAGCGGCTCTACCGGCCGCATGCCGGGAGGGCCGGGCGGGCTCCCCTCGGCTGTGCCGGGCTCAGGTGAGAGCCGCAGGGTGCTCGGGAGCTTGTTTGTACAGCGGTGCCTCTATCGCCTCCCACTCGGTGCTCTTAAAGAGGCACAAGCCTTCCCGAGGAGCCGAGGGAGCCGCTCTGCCCTGGCCGCGGCCTGCTCAGGCCAGGGGAACAGCTGGCTCTTGACACGCACAGCCTGCTTCAGGAGACTTGCTTGCAGTGAAAAATAAAGGCTCGTTTATCACCAGAAAACAACTTGGGTTTTCCTTGTAAATCATCTTATTTACTCGCAAGTAATCTGATGAAGTAACTCATTCTGATGGGTTATTATGGACAGCATGCGCAGCCTTCACAAGTATGAAGGCTGATGCCCCTAAGTTTATTGCCGATCCAAGCCATTCATACACCCAACTCTCTTCCACCTATGTCTATTCAACAACCTACTCTCTACTTAACAGCTTAGCTTTATTTAAACATTTGAAAAAACACAGCCATGCTCAGACTGCTGCAGTATCTGTTATATGAAGTGCATGTAAAAACCTCTTCAGAGGTCTAGTTAAGCCAGCTCTGGCTCTTCTCCACGCTGCTGTGGAGGTGGCAGTACCCAGGCCCTGAGAAGTGGCCCTCCTGCCTGAGCACACTGCTGGCTCTCGACAAGAGAAGATGTGAAGGCCAAACTGCAGCCTCCTTAAAAATCAAACAGTGAAGCCTGTGGGACTGTGCTGGGATGGGCACATCCAAAGGGCTGTACAGAGCTTCAGATTGCAGGGATGTCTCTTTAGACCTCAGACCCGCACAAACATCAACATGGTTTTCAGTTTCTTCCAAAGCAGAAAAAAATATTAACTAAGGTATTTTCACAGAAAATAACAGCTGTTAAGAATAATTTTTCACATGATGGATATTTTTATATGACTCAAAACAATTTCCTGAACAATTCTTGGTGGGGAGTGGGTGGGCAGAGAAATTGTTTTCCACTGTACAAGGCAGAATCATTAACACTTTTCTCCTCAGAACCTGATAAAGTGACTTCCACCTCTCTTGATATTTGACACTAATATTTCATCTTGCTAAAATCAAAATCCTTGTTAAGTTGCTTTCCAAGAAACCTGTTTATCCTGTTCTTTTACTAAGTCTTCAGATTAATACAATTTTAATTTTGCTTATTTCTAGTGATGGTACTATTAGTCCTACAACTGAAAGTAGGAAAGTGCCTACCATTGACTGAAAATTGAATATCACAGAGTTTGGCTTGTCAGCATGCTGGGTGGTCCAGAATATTCACAAGTACTAGTAAATATAGGCCACATAGTGGCAGTTTTTAAAAGCACAACTAGTATTTAAAGTTAGGATAGGGTGGATTAAGCTTCTAAAATATATTCACAAATGTTTCAGGAAACAGATTTTTAAGTAAATGCTTGCTAGCCTCGGGAAATCCTGTCTTTTTACAAATCAGTGGAATGCTGTACAGCCCTCTCATTCAGATTTAGGAAACAAATTCAGTGCCCAAATGCTGCCTTTCAGGCCAAGACTGCTGTTTCTAGACCTGCCTGCTGTCAGCAGGGTAGTTGAAGGTGGCAGTTTCAGGCAGGGTGGCAAACATTTGCTTTGAGGTTTTGTGTTCTCATCCCAGTCCCATGAGCAGCTACAGCATCTCAACAGGGCATCTGCAGCTTTGGAGGAATAAAGTCCTTTATTTCTTCACTAGGAGCCCACAGGGGAAAAGCCCACAAATGGAATGGGGCTGTGCTGGAATATTGCCACATATGTGGCACATCTTCATTAGACTAAAACTGAAGGTAGCTGCTTTCTTTCACACACCTGAAAATAGCTTTAATTTTGAGATAACTCTGTGATCCCCTGGAGATTAACAGGATAAAATAAAAAGAACTTACCACAGCTTTAAATGTTTGGTGGTGCTGGGCTGTATGTCCAACTTCATTCTCAGGCTGATGGTAATCACTGTAAATTTCTTAAACTTTATTGGAATATGATGAGTGGAAAATTACTACATGAGATGATGCCTGTGATCCTGTTTCCTTGTGCTCGTGGCAGAGTTAATTTCACAACAGGAGTCACGCAAGGCTGAAGACAAGGCAGGTGAGCTGATGGGTGCAGACAGATACTGGTGAGCTGTAAAACGTTTGTAAGAATAACTTGAAAGTAAAACAGTGCCACATGGACTCCTGAATCCTCATTTCCCCTCTATGTACCTTTTTCATCTGGGTTAACAGAGCAGTCTATCTAGACCTTACATGATATGGGATTCAGTAGTTTATACTTTGGCTGTGTTGTCCAGAATAAGGCATTTATTAACAGCCTGTAGATCTCCTTTCATGCCAAACAGAGGCATGGATAAAGAGGACTTTGCTCACAAAAGTTTTATCTTTGCATATGTTGAGGTAACTTTATAGCTCTTGGAAACGAGGTCCTATTTAGTGTGCTTTGTGATGAAGGATTTGAACACTGCTGGAGGGAGGAATTGAATCTACCTGTGGAGGTGGGAACCTGCAGGCACCAGGCTGTTCAAGCAGAAAGGTGTCTTGGTTTCACACCAACCTTGTCATATTAATTTTCCTAATACCTAGAAGACAAGCAGCTTAGTTTACAGAGGATAGCAGCAAGAATGATTCACAGGCCCTGACATCATGCAGAGGGCTGAAAGAAGGCCAGGAAGACCCATTCCTTGTCACAGAGCAGGTGGTGAGACCATGTGCCCAAAATAATCCTGTGATCGAATTTAAGCCAGGAATGTTGTGCATGGCAAATTGCTGCTCTGGGATTACAGTGATTTGCACAGCTGCAAGGTTCCAAGCAACCTCTTTGCTGGCCCTCAGGTTCACAGGAGCTGTGAGCACACCTTCCCTTCCCTGCTACTTTCCATACCTGTTCCGTCTCCCTGTCATGCAAAGGGTGAGGGGAGCTGATCTGGCTCTAGAGCTGGACATGTCCTTGCTCAGGTTCCTGTGGCCGAGCTGGGACTAGCACAGTGTGAATGAGTGTGACTGATAGTCAGGCATTTGGCTTTATGGAGGCATCCAAAGGTGCTCAGCCAGCCTTTGCACTACGTCATGGAGCTGATGCTGAGCCTTCATTGCCTAAATTGTGTTGAGGTCAACTGCCCTGGAGTTGACCAAAAAACCAAATCAGACATCTCTGAGTGTGCAGCTATACTGCACAACTGTGAATCTAAACCTGGGGAATTCTCACCTTCAGTAGGTGAACAGACTCAAGCAAGAAAGCCTAGAAGGATTTATCTTAATCCTTTGGCTTAAGCTGGACAATAGAGACTGAGCAGCTTCTGCAATGAATGTTGAGTACAAGTCACTTGACATCTGCCAACCTTGGCCCTGTGGGAATCCCAATGAGGGTCTGACAAGCACCTTGGTGGTGCCCAAAATTAGTTGTATCTGAATCTCATGACAATATAACCTAAAAAAATTGGCCTCATCATGGCTCTGTTGATTTTCCCTAAACCACATAGGCCCAGTAATTCTCCTGTTGGCTCCCATATATTTTCTTCCAGGGAACTTGATCTTTTTGTGCTCCTACGTCTTTTAGTCAGGAAAGGGATTAGGAATTGCTAAACAGGTGGCTTCTGGTTGCCACTTTTGAGGTGCATGAAGGCTTAAGACCTGCTGACTCTGAAATTTTCCAGTGGGAAATGTTGGGGGGATGGCTCTGTGCCACCCCAGCAACACTGCTCGTGTCCTCTTTCAGGCCACCTGTTGGGGGTAAGGGTGAAAAACAACATGGAATGGGCAACAGCAGTGTCTGCAATGGGGAGTTTTGGTGGGGGAAACTTACAGGAAGAGATCAAAATACAGTATAGAGGTTCATGGGTACCGGAAGATGTTGTGGCTGCAAGTCACTTCAGGTATGCGGCCAAGAACTCTAATTTTTGATCTTGTAGTAAATCAGCAGGCTACCAGCAGTAGGAACCCTTAGGCAGTAGTATTAAGACACTCGGTGGGCAATGATTAACAAAACAGACAAAATTGCCATTGCTTTCATTATACAGTTTCCTCTTTATGGCTGACCTTTGTTTAAAAGACAAATTAAACTGGGAAAGAGTGAATTTTATTTTTTCATGCTGTGTTATCTAAATTCACTAGCTACAAATGATGATACAAGTGGCAGGGAAGCATATTCCAGAGAGCAGCAAGGGAAGCACTAAAACTGGCAGACAATAAGGTGATTCTTGTTGCACTTTTTGTCATTCCAAGTGCCATCAGTGTACATCTCCACACATTCCTCCTCCCCTTTGCCAGAAGGTTCATTTGAATACCAGTTAGTATAGCTTGGCTGAGCACCATTCAGGAGCTGGAATTTGCCTGGAATAAGGGATTGCTTTATCCCAAGGTAGGCGTAGGTGTTAAAATATTTCACAAAGTACAGAATGGCATCATTCTCTCCAGGGCTCCTTGGAGTGGCAATAGAGCCTCCAGCCTCTTTACATTTTTCCAGTGTAGTATCAAAATTGGCTTTTTTCCCATTGGTAGCAAATATTTTTCCTCCAGACTCTGTTATCATCTTGTTCAAGCGAAGGACTGCAAGAGGAAGGAAAAGCTGTTAAACAGTTGTATGTTGTTTTGTGCTTACTTTGCTGTCAATTCTGACTCCTGTTATTTTGCTCCATAATTTTAGATTAAACCTAGGTAAAGGTAAAGAAAATGAGAACTTGAAATCAAAGATTTCAAGGAAATTTGAAAATTAGGAGGGGGGGGAAAGGGAAGAAACATGTAAATACACAGATGATGAAACAGGAGACTCACATAAGCTGGAGAAGGAGGAAAGGAAAGGATTTCTATATTTTAAAAAGTATATGATTTTCTTTGGCACTCTCCATAAGACTGAGGTGGTTTGAAGTATACCAACATTCTTGAGTAAGTGGGATCTTAGATTTGATCTGGTCATGATTGTCTTGGTATGTTTTTAGTGTTTGTCTGTTGGGGGCACAAGGTGTGCGTGGAACAGCTCTTCATAGGCAGGGGTTCTAACCTGGCATATTCCTGCCATACTTCAGAGCTGTTATCCAGGTGTCTCCCACTAGTTATGAAATTCTAATTCCTACCTCCCCCATTTGAAAGTTTTCATTCAGTGATACACCAGTGAAGAAGATATAAAAGGAATGCAGTGAAACCACAGAAAATTGTGCGTTTTTCCTAAGAAACAGTTTTTTCCCACCTGGTCTATCCCCACTAACCCAGTAGCAGCAGAAAGTAAAGACAGATAAAATACCTCCTTCCAGTCTGGAAATCCGATGTTCTAGTTGGACGGTGTCCCCATTTTCATTACCAGCCACTGGTACTGGATCTGTGAACAAAACCACCTATAATGCACTTTGCATTACAGTTTCAGTCTTGGCTTTCAAATAAAGCAGAGCTCATCTTAAGAAATGAATACAAACTTTTAAGATGTTTGTGTGATAAGTTTTAGTTTAATGCTGTGTTTTAAACATGTAATATCTTCACACATTAATCTTTGTAAGCATAAGGGACAAGTTTCTGGAAGTCACCTGCAGAACAGGGGTGTTTACGGAAAATGAACTGGCAAACTGAGTTAGTTTTCTCTCTAAGTGACTGAGCCAGTCCAGGCAAAACACTGACACTACTGCAGGAGGTTTAGTTGATTTCTAATTGTGTCTAAGGACTGAATCCTTGACAGAATCCTTCAGGCTTTTCAAGAGCTTGCTTACAGCTCCAAACTAGGACTCGGCAACAAGTTTCTTCTGCTATGGAAAATTCTAAACTTTTCTCTGAATTGAACCACTACATCATTAAACAGAGATTTAAGCATCTTACTTCATATAAGGAGTTAGTGAAGTCCTAATTATTTTATTTCAAGTAGATCGCGCATCAGATTATGGTAGATAGCACTGAGTTTACAAAGCACCAGTACCTGGTATTTGTTGTTTGTTAGTTCCACCTCCAAAAAAATGCTTGAAAGGAAGAAATCCTGCAAATGTACCTTGAGCACAGAATGGGAGCAGGAAAAAAGCTACTGCTAAGATTTTGTGCAGCTGTGGAGACAGCATCATTTAAAGCTGAGGGTAAACCAGAGTAGTTTACTTTCCAGTGTAGAGTCCTGCATTTAAGAAAAAAGAGAAGGTTTCAGAATTTTTGTGTGAAGTCTTACGTATATTATGCTCTTCCTGCAGTGAAATGAATGTAATTCATGTAGTTGCAAAATTATGTTATTTCAGGCAATTAAAATATTTTTCCAAAAGATTGTCTGCTAAGTCTACAGAAGTCTACAGAGCAAAAAAACCCAAAGCATCCCTTCAAAGCTCTTTTCTGTACATCAGATACCATTATATGCTGTTTTTCCCCACGCAAAAAGTTAGTTTCATTTTACAGGAGAGCAATAGAGACATGGCTGCTGTAGCAAGAGAATGTTTAAGACAAAGTGGGACATGCTGTCTTTGTCAATTGGTTTAAGAGTAAAACAACTGCTAATAATTATTTTTCTATTGCAGCATCCATTTTTAACATCTCTTCACCTCAGGTGACATGGTCTATAAAAAGAGGTGAAATTGTTAATAAAAATGTAGATACACACACATTGAAATTGGAAAACTTTGTGATAGAGTTTAATAGATTCAACATAGTTTAAGCAGCAACCTATCTAAGGATGTTCAACTTACCTGGCAGCTCCAGTGTGAATTAAGAAAGACTCATTCAGAGGTTCAATTTATAGGGCATGTAACATGAGGTTCATCATCTTAGCTGCAGAAAGAATGAAGAATATGTCATATGATAAGAATTTACATATAAATGGAAATCTAATGAACTTTAACTTGAATGAAAGGTGGATTGTTTTCTTCAAGAGGTAAGCATACTTAAAACATGAGGAAAGTGTTTGAAGGTACTTTTTTAACTTGTAGAAACACTTTCACAACTTTTAAAATGCCAACCCCGGAACAGAATGAATTTCTCAATTCATATTTGAAATACCGAATGTTTCCGCAGAGTGGCTGTGCAAATGTCACAGAAGATAAGCCATAACAAGCTCACCTGAAATATAATGTGCACCAGGAACACCACCATCATTTTTGTTACAGACTGAGGACTTACCAGTGACAATGACTGAAGTCTTGTAACTAAAGAGAATCTCAGAACTGCAGCAGCAAAGCCAGCTGACAGTGGTGCATCTGCAGCACGTGTAGAAGAGACAGCTAGAGGGACACATGCTGAACTAACTTACAGAATACTCCAGGGGAAGTTTATATGCGAAAAAGAGCAGTTTTCTCCAGCAGAGCAATGACCTCTCAGTGAAGGAAAAAGCTGCATTTTGCCAGTCTTGTTAGTACAGAGGCCCAAGATGAGGAGCATCACTGGAAAGGAGATGGCCTTGCCAAGCATTTTAGAGCTGTTCTCAGCTGAGAGCTGGCTCTGTGCAGTGAAGGCTTTGAGTCTATGTTCCAGTTTAACCAAGTCAGATGTGGCCACATCATGCTGGTGGTGTCAAGCCAGCATCCTGATGTTGTAGCAAGGCCAAGACAGCTGAGGAATGATGTGAAACTAGGGGAATGTCAGCAGCATCCATATTAGTCTACCATGCCACTGGGGCTAAGCAAGGCTAAATCACCTCTGCAGGCACTGTGCACCTGTGCCCTGCACTTCCAGACTCACCTCAACCACTGATGTGTGCCTCAACACCTTTGTCCCTGGTGGTGTGCCCACAGATGCTGGATTAAATCCTGCTGCATTGTTTATTGAGTGCCCTTGAGTGCACCAGCCCTGTGAAAAATAAATAGGCAGTACCCGGTTGTATGTATCTTGACAGAAGAGGGCTGTTTTAAATTTGCATGAGTAACCTTTGTTTCAAGTTTCTTGTCAAATTTCAAGCTCCTTAACTTTTGAGTGTTTGATGTAATGCTTTCAACATTGTTCTGGCAGAGGTTTTTTTTAATTGTTATTTTTGGGAAAAAAACCCCACCAAAATCAAACAGACAACATGAGACAAGCCAGTACCTGGGTTCTAGATAAGCCCTAGAAAAGCTCACTGGAAGACCCTGGCCCTTTAATCTTTAACTGCACCTGGAAGAAACCACAAGTTAGGCAAGTGTGAGAACAGGAGGAGGTTTGGCCTGAAGTTGTGGGTTTCACCTGCTGACTCAGGGCCTGGGAAGCTAGGAGTGGGGACAAAAGGTGTCTTGTGATGGACTCCCAAGGAGAAACTAACATAGATTTTATAAAGTATAAACCTTTCTTGTCTTGATTTTCATCAGCATATTGATGAGATGGTGCAAGTTAAATAGACATTTAAATACACCTTTGTTTCTAATATGCTTGTTTGTGATTACCTAACAGAATATTTTATATAACTATCATAACTTGTAACTATTTTCTCATCTTTCCTTGAACCACATATCACAGAGGTCTAGCAAGATTCAGGGAAAAAAGATCTGACAGAGAACAAACAATTTTTGAGTATTGAGGTAACTTTCCTTCAGTTTCCACACCAATCAGTAAGAGGTTTCATAGTTTGAGTGGCAGTGAAGCAGATGACAGCTATTCTGAGTAGGTTGTGTTGTGCAGTGTACATAGGCAAGGCAAAACCTGTTACAGACAGATTGGTCGATGCTGCCTTCTTAGCTGCTCTGAGAAACAGAGTTGAACAGTTGAATGTCTGTGTGCTCCTTCCATACGCCTGTTTATTAGTCTTTCCTTGGTATATTTAGTCTCCTGAAAGTTAGTTTTTTTCTTCCATACTGCTATCCACAGATAACCCTAAAAACTATTTTCTTGCTGTCTGTTTGTATTTAAATGCCCCCAACCCCATCTATATTTTCTGTTTAAGTTGATTTTGGTCTCTACCTTGTTTCCACTTTGTCCTGTGCTTTCTGCATTTCCTTTTCCAAATAATTATCAGACTGTCCCTTCTCTTATGCCTGGGAGTAGCAGGAAAAGCACAGAGCATGGGGAGACACGAGGTCCCATTTTTAAGAGGAGGGCTAAGGCTGGTTTTGCTGAGTACTGAAAGCAATTCAGCAAGGTGTGGACACTTGGGATAGCAGACTTCAACAGGCATTTTTAAAAAAATTAAATTTTGAGCAGCATTTTAGAGCAGAAAGTTGTCATTTTACCTGTGATCAATGCACATGAATGCTACTGCTATCATGCCCCACAGGCTTAAGTGAAGGATGCAAGAGGAGGTCTCTGGATGTCTCTGACATGTCACTTTGTGCAGCTCAGCTGAGGAAAAAACACAGAAGGTGCATAGCAAATAGCAAGTAAGAGAGTATCTCTAATAGCCAAATAGTTCCCATTGCCACAGCCTCCTCAAGGGTTAAGGTACCCTTGCTCTGTCAGTGGTGTTCAGCTCCTGAGCCACAGGGGCAGAGATGGGTGAAAGCTTCATTCCAGGTTTCACTTGGCATCACACCTGGGTTATAACCCTTGATGCAAATTCTGCCAGACCCTGGTTTCCTAACAGAGACTTTAAAAAACAAAAAAATCCAAGTCCTCTTAATGTTTTTTTAAGGTGCTACTCTAATTTCCAAGAATCCTGTATCTGCTGTGTTTTGAAATCAGCTATGTTTGTGTAACTGTTGGCTAATGGGATTTTATAACAGTATGCTTCAATTTCCTATAATGAAATATCTCTTGCAACCTGATACTCTGGGGTACAGCTCACCATTTATACAAGATAAGGTAGCCCTGCCAGCCTGTGTCACATCCTGCCAGTTAGGTTTGCAAAAGGTTGAATTTGAACTCAATTTTCTCAAGAACTGTGGGGTTTTTTAAATTAAATTTCTACAAAAATCAGGGAGACACAGAAAAATTTGTGTTTTCTGGAATCCATGGTCAATTTCTTCACTTGAAGTAGGGATTGATGGGGGCTGCTATGAGGTTTTTGAGTGCTCAAAATTGATAATACTACTTCTAAGCTGAAAAAGCTAATTAAATGACACCATTATAAAAGAGGATATCATCCTAGACCAGAGACAATTCTCTCTGAAATAAATATCCAAAATTTTTATGGTCAAAGTCTTACTGTTAAACATATTATAGTAATGTATTATTACTATAATAATATAGTAATTCAATTTCTCTTATGTGAAACAGGATTCACTTGCCTCAACAGGGTTGGGATTTTTGCCATCTTTTTACTTGTACTAGGATCTTGGTTCTTAAAAACAGCTTCTATAGCATTTGGGGAGTAACTAATTTTCTGATTTAAAGATCTTAACTTTATGTTGCACTTCTGTAGCAAATTATTATAAAGGAAGAAAAAAAAAATTAACCTCGATTTTCCTGGTGTGGTTGTTATACATCAGGAGTATTGCTCATTGCACTTTTAAGGAAAGATTTTATCAAAATTATTTATGTTACCATAGCAGAACACAGAAACTATTTATTTTGATTCTTCATGTGCCCAATCTCTCTGTCCATTAGAAAAAAAATAATTTATCCATAAATGGAGAATTCACATGTTTCACAAAAAATAGACTGAAATGCTGTTTTTTCAAACAGAATTTGAGGGTATAAATTGATAGGGTTATACACCAACACATCAGAAAAATGCCATATCAAAATAAAAAATATAACAATTTCTGGACACTTCTTCTCTGTGAGACTGCAAAGAATAATCAAGTAATATTACAGATGAAGTGTGAACCATGAAGGGGAAAGTATTGTCTAGCAGTTCTCTGACCAGATCTGAGGAGTTCTTATTTTTCAATAAAATAATAAAGCTCTGAGGAGCAGCATGTTTGTGTTTGATTTGGTTTTCTCTCCTTTTATCAATGATAATGGCTAAAGCAGAAGAAATTGGGCTTTTAGAACCAGCCTAGATACTTGTCTTATTGGTGTAATAAATACCAGCCTGTGACTGGAAAATAAAAATCTTATTTTTCTTAACTGGATGAAAAACACCCTGGTGTCTTGAAGTCTAAATCTGTTTAGATATAGATGTTGTGTTAAAGTATTTGTAAGATTTTTCACATTAAGGGTCTTAACAAGAGACGTCTACAGTCATTTTGCAAACCCCAATGTGGTAGAAATAATTTTTTCATTAACTAAAGGAGTAGGATGCCCCAAAACTAGTTGGAGATACATGTAAATGAATATGCTTTTTCTGTTCAGAGAGTAAAAGATGATGTTGGTAGAGATTTTTTAGAGGGGAGGCTTTGGTGACTTCTTGTGACAGGTTTGCTTAAAAAAGAAAATTGCTAGTGAGGTTTGCTTACTAAAATACTTGTATTTAAGAGGTAGTTTTCGTAAACCTTCAACCATTCTAGTAGATTTAGTGTGGCTGGGTCAGGTCTACCCCCAGGAAGATTAAAAGGTATAAATTTAACCTTTTTTCTCAATGTAACCCTAGAGTTGGAATTGCCATGGCTCTCTTGGCTGAAATGGTATCATGGTCATAGCTCTCAAAACAAGCTGCTTTGGAAAGCAGGTTCACACTTTGAAATCTTTCCAGCGTGGTCCTGGGTGTGCCTTTTCCATTTCAGAATCCCAGTCTGCTCTCTTATCAGTTGGAGTGCTGCATGCTATTTGGAGATGGATCATCACTTGCCAAAAATTTGCCAGGGCTTGAAATGAACAATTTATTGATCATAAATCAATATGATCCTATCTCTACTCCTCAGGGGAGGCTTGGGAACATCACTGCCCAAAGTCCAGCTTCCCAGGGGCTTCCTGCACAGAGCCAAATGTGGGGGAGGAGATTGTGTTTAATGCATGAATTTTAAAGCTAGTGCTTTCTTTTGTTTTCTCCCTCAGGAAGTGTGTAAATGGCAGTGGATGAGCCTAGGACTCCCTCACTGCAAGGTGAGAATGTGAGAATTTGCTGCTGGTGGTGCTCTGTTCTGCTCAGCTGTCCCTGCTCACCAGCTGCCCAAAAGGAGTAGCAGTGAAAACATTTTGTGAAAAGGTGCTTCTTGCTCCTGTTTGGAGACTTGAAGTCTGTGATGTTGCTTGCTATAACATCAAGAGAGATGTTTGTGTTTGAACTGATTGAACTTCCACTCTTCCCTAAGTATTTTTGCGCTTTGCTCAGTGTGGCCTTCTGACACTGCAATCTAATTTTCTGAGGGAATGAGCTGTTTTAGCAACAGAATGCAATGTTTAGCATCTTAAACACTTTGTCTACTTGAATTGAGTGCAATATCTTTGTGTGCTTTATACAGACTAGATTCTGAAACTAGAAAAATTGATAGTAAACTGTAGTTACAACTGTAGTTGTAACTGTAATTGTAACTGTAGTTACAGGTAGTAGTAATATTTTTATAAAATGAAAGGTGGATGCTAATGAATCAGTGAGTGGTTCAATGTGATACAGCACAGGCTCTCTGACTGAAAGCGATGTCTAAAACCTAAAACTGTAATTACTTCAGTGAAGTCAACCTCTCTGCACCTCTTTTGAGGCAGAAACTAGTAAGTACTTCAAAACACTTCCAACTATGATGCCATGGGCAATTTTAACTGCAGCATTTCCAATATCCCAAGTCAAACCTTGGAATTTTCTTCTAATCTTCTCAAAGGTATGGAGACAGGCTGCCACGAGAAATTAATTCTGAGGTATTCCCAACCCTCCAAAAGGGAGAAACACATCAGGCACATCAGTTCAGGCACATTTTAATCATGTTAATCACCTAGCATATTTGGCATTTTACTAAGGCTAAAAAATGTCACAAAATGATTAATTTTATATTTTAAGATACAGAGAAATGGCAGAAATTTAATCAACCTGAAACACAGATACTTCATTATCCTCTGAGGTGGCTGAAAGGCCATTCTTTAAAGCTGGCAGATTGTGAGACGATACATATTGCATTTTTTGTCATTCCAGGTGCCATCAGTGTACATCTCCACACATTTCTCTCTCCCTTTGCTGTTAGGCTCATGCTGGTGCCAGTTGCTATAATTCAGAGGCATGCCATTTATATACTTAAACTGACCTGAAGTCTCCCCCTTTCTAATGCCCAAGTAGGCATATTGGTTATGCTGTTTCACAATGTCCATAATAGCTTTATTCTCCTCCTCATTCCTGGGAGCTGCAAGAGTTCCTCCAACCTCTTCACAGGATTGTAGTGCAGATGCAAAGTCAGCTTTCTTCCCATTGCTAGCAAGTATTTTCTCTCCTACTTTTCTTATTTCCCCGTTCAATGCAAGCACTGAAACATGAAGAGTTAGCTTTGTAAATTTTCTGTGGCATACTGATGTAAAAGCAAAGGAAGAGAAATCAAGAGATAAAGAGAAAACTAAAACTGTTAAGAGGAACAGAGGGATAAATTGAACAAAGGATGAAGAGGAGTGAAGTTCTTTAATTTTACCCATTCACTAACTGTTCACTAAATGTATTTCACTGCTTGTGACCGTCTGTCCTTGTCTCCAAGACAAGGATGTCCCACCAACATCTGCTTAATATCAGCCCTGTTGTATTTTGTGTACTTTGTAAAGATCAGTATGCGTCAAATTTGAGCAAGGGAAACAGAAAAATTATAATAGTTTTGTGAACCCCTTTTCAGTACAAAACAATTTACCACATTAACATTTACTACATTTAACAATCTGGTTGCTGATAGAGAAAAGAGGTACAAGCCTGAGTTTCCATGAATCCATGTGGAAAGTGCAACATCAGTTAGCTGGAATATTTTTTAAAATAAACACAATTTTAATAAATGTGCATTATGATTGCCAAGAGGAATCTGCTTCCCTCCAGGACAACTTGAATCCTGACTTCCCCTGCTTGGAATGAGAAAATAAAGTTTTGGGATATGCAGTATCCTTTCCAAATGCAGTTTCTTTCCTGCAAGTCGTGATTCTGTAACTAACTTTTCCTACTGCACTTAAAACTGGCTGTGAGCTGAAAAGGTTACAAGGGGAAGAATTACCAGCTTCAAGTTGGAAAAGTCGGTGTTTCAAATTTGCTAAAGCATTGTGGCGTTTGGCGGCCAGAGAATCAGACAGACCTGTGCAGATAAAAACAAAAGTTATACAGTCAAACAAATTTCCTACGCTGTGCTGCTAGGAAAAATCCCCTGGATAAAATAAATTATTTTCCAGAACTGACTTGCAAGTGTATTTTTTAACATCAAGTGTAAAATAGATATTTCCCAGCATTTTTCACACTGTTGTTAATCTAATGTATTAAAGCAAACTAATCAAAACATCCAATCCTATGAAATGCTGATAATTCCACTCTTTAAAAAAGAAACTGAAGCTTTATAAGTTGAAGCCTTTTGTTAGTTATATCTGTGAAAATGTCTTTGCCAAAGAGAATTGGTTTAATCCTACTACTTGGTAGTGAACTGGCACAAGGGATACTTTGAGGAGGAAACAGTTTCTATGGCACCATGTGATTGTCTTTCTCAAGTGCTGGGTTTTTATGTATTTTGTTTGTCAATGGGAGCCATAAACAGTGGTGTAGTGGAAGGTTTCTGGATAGTGAGTGAGAAACATCTAGCACTGCTTGCTAAAGATGGGAAGCCACTGTAAAGGTAGATTCTTTTTTTTTCATACCACTTTCCACAGGTAACAGAGGTCCTACATGTAGAATAAAGTCATTAATGTACTCCCATGATCATAATCCACCCTTCAAAATTGAAGCAAACAGCAGTGTAGAAGCACAAAAGGTTGCTGCATTCCCGAGCTGCAACATTGCAACTCGTCCTGCACTTCACACTCCATTAAAAAAACCCCATATGTGACCTAATACAGGGAGTCTGGGAATAATTCTGATAGTGCTTTAGCCTTGGCAGCAGACCAGGAGAAGCCATTTCTACATATATATATATATATACATAATATGTATATGCTGGAGTGTTGATAAGCTGTTCAATTCCCCTCTTCCCCCAGAACACTGAGGAGACCTGCTTTTTAGAAAAAAATTAAACTGCCTGTTTCCTCCATTCTGTTTTCCTTCCTGTGCTTAACACATCTACTTCCTTGAGAGCATGTGTCCTTCTGTGTTATCTGTTTCTAGTCATGCAGCCTTCATGACACAGGTCTCTTGCCAGAGGTGAGTTTGCTTACCTTTCAGACCATCTCTTCCAGGGATACCAGGTAGCCCAGAAATTCCTGGACATTTACTCAATGCATGGCAAGGCACTAACACAGCAGCCAGTGCTATGAGGATGGAGGATGAGTAAGACAACATGATTTCTCAGGCCAGCTGTAAAAAACCCACACATTTGTCAGGCAATGATTCTGTAAGAAATTGTAGACATTGGTTTACATAGCTGCACACTCCCCCATTATCCCTTCTTGAAATTTACATTATTTCCTTGTATAAATAAAATTTATAATTCAGTTGTAAGAGATTTCCCAGATTTATTTTGCAACCACTGTGTAGCTTATACACAAAACTCTTTCTAGACTGATAAACTTGGAGTGGTGAAGATAAACTATCCCTTTCACTGTCACTGACTATTTGTTGGATTAATCCTTGAGAAATGATAGGCTCAGAGGTAACTGATCTCACTTAAGCCATCAGTCCTTGCCTGCAAGGACGATAATCACTCAATGATGCATAGGATGCTAACCTGAAAAGCAAATCTCTTACAGAGGTACTTGTAAAGTTTGTGAGCTTGTTAAAGCCCAGCACTATCTAAGTACCTTTATTTGGCATAAACTGGTACTCTTTTACACATGGGCAAAACTTTATAGCTCAATTGACATTCCTATCCTGTTTTGAACAAAATTCCACAAGCTTACAAATGCCAGTCAATCTTGTAGAAAATGCATTTTTGCTGGTTGGCAATAGGCTTATTCATCTTTTATCCCTGCATATAAAACAAGAAGTAGGGTTTTAGAATCTTAGTGCTGAGCTATTGTGACTAAAAAGCATTTTAATGTGGGTTTACAGCAGAGTCAGTGGGTGTGCTGTGGAGCTGTGAAACCTGAAGGACTATAAGATACTATGGCATAAAAATATCCAGTTATTGACATCATTCAGTGAAACTAACAGGAGATATAAAGAAAGGTTCAATATGCCAGAATGAGTATCCATTTCCAATGGGGTGATGCTCATTGGTTGACTTATACAAAACAAAACTTACTATCCATTACTTCACATTCCTATTGGCACAAATCAGAGGATCCTGTACATGCCCTCTCTTAAAACCTTCCATCTTTTTTTAAAAATCAGCATTTGCACATACTAGATTCTAAATCTAGCTCCACTTAAAATTTAACTAAAAGCTTGGTTGTCTTGAATGCTGTGATATTATTAACACCTAGGTTCATCAGCTATAACAAGGTATTTGTTATTATATTTCAAAGTATATATGCCAAGCAGAACCAAAATATCAGTGTAGTGTCATTTATTAAATGAAAATAAAAAAATTAAGATTTTAAAAATTTAAAAGAAAAAATATTGTTTGTCTTCCATATTGACCTTGCTATAGAAGACTCTTGAGATTATTTTTAATGTGCATCAACAGCAACTTGTTTTTCTAGGGGACTGTCTCATCAAAGTCAATTTGATGCGACATACCCTTGAATACATGAATATCCAATTATGTCATAAATTTGCAGCACATAGGGATCATAAATTTATAGGATCTGTTTAACTAATAGCACTATGGTCGAGAATTTGCACTTTAAAGAATGCAAAATCAAATCCACCTGAGAACACCTGTGCAGTATTAAAGGTGCTGTTGAGTTTTGTTTGTCGAATCTGAAGCATCTTGAGTTGTTTACTGAAGGCCAGCAGACACCTCTGGAAACACTGGCCAGTGACTCAGAGAGAGCAGGTTATTAAAGACCCCAAGAGAAACCTAGCTTAGGTGGCTAGGAATACTTACATCCTTGAGATAAGGAGATGCAATTACAATGTGTACCCTTTGCCTGGTGATGATCATTTGGGGAATTACATTTGAATGGACTGCTGCATCCAGCTCATAATTGGATTATGATGCAGAGTCAGACTCCTGATCAGTTATACAGCAAAATGGAAAAAACACAGCTCTTCAGTTTTAATGACCTTCATAAGTCATTACTATCTAGTGTCCTTCAGGCATCTCCTTATCTACTAAAATTGCTAGCATAAGCAAAGTAAAAAAATTACTAATAAAGGGAAATTTAATTTTTGAAGGTAAATATGACCACAGAAATCAAAAGGAATGGGTTTGCTTTCTAGCTGATATTCCTTGTGATTTATTAAAAGGAAATTCAACTTACCCTTCTGCTTCAAAGTGAAATGAAAAAGCAGTTCACACAAATCCCCTTTATATAGTGTCATGTTTGTTAAATGATATGGCTGAAGTGGAGACTGGATACTGAGGCCACGAATGAGCTTTTTCAGTTTTGCTGACATACTTGTTATGCAAATATTGAGTTCAGTTTTAAGGGCTGAGAAATTTCTTTTTTTTTATAACAAAATAAAGCCAAAGTTGTAGAAAATGCAATCCAGAACTAACAGATAACCCCAGATTCATAGACACAAAATATACAAAAACATGAAGTAAGTTTCAGCAATTCTAGGTCATATTTAAAAATTGTTTGTTGTTTTGTAAAAGCAAAAAATGGCAGATGACCACTAGTGGCTCTTGTAAAAGGAAAGATACTCTTGTGGTTAATCTTAGGGAAGCCTAGTACCTTCCAGGTTGTCTGACCCAGTAATCAGAATTCTAAACCTTGCCTCCCCTCTCTGTATCTGATGTACTTACCTTAATATAGTTTTCTAGCTATGTACTAGAATGCTCAGTGTTTCCATGAGCTTCTGGTCTCTCTTGCATGTACAAGACAGCTGATCCTCTCTTGTCAGAGATGGATCTTGGAAAAAATCTGTATACATGCACAAAATTCTCAAATGGACATAATTTTCAAGAAAAAAAGAAACCAGAGGTTTTTCTCCACTTGTTTCCCAGAAATAAATATTGGGAGTTTGTAACTTCCTTCTGGTTCTGATGCCTTCTGCTCTAGAATGTTTGATCCTAGATGGGGTTTGTTTTATAAACCTCAGCAAGCCAACACACCAGTGCTCTCTTAAAGACAAGATGTTTTCTATTTTTCTTTTGCATTTTACTAAAACCTTTAAAGTTTTGTCATCATCTCTAGTGTTATTATTTCTGAATAATTCCAGCAGGATTCACAAGCTGACATCTTTAGGCTCCCTGTTCATCAATTAGAGATTTTTAATATCAACTGGCTGACCTAGCCAAGATAAAATACCAATGCAGAAGATACACTTAGCATTCCCCTTAGATCTAGTGCAGGCACTTAAATTCACTTCCATTCACAACTGTGAGCCTTGTCCTGCAGTTAAAATTTGTTCAGAATGGCCTGTTCTTCATCTCAGAAACCCATACAAACAGCAAACTGAGGGCAGATCAGGTGTCCTTCCCAGAAAATGATCAGTTAACACTGACAAATGTATGTTATAGACAATCTAGCTTCAAAGTCCTTCCTCTACCAGATGGGCAGCAGAGCACTGAATGCAATTAGTCCTTTTACAAGACCTCTCACCCCACCAATGGAAACTATTTCTCTCTGTAGTCCAGATGAGGAAGATGTAAAAAACTGGTGTTGAGTGCATAAGATGTGGATTAGACAGTACTCAACAGATATTTATTTTTTTTTCTTCCAATTTCTGTTGGAGTTTGGAAATAGCACAGATACCAGACAATTGAGTACAGTCAAAGACACAGGAAATTCTGTTTCTGGATGGAAGCAGACCTCTGGGGTACATAGGAAATTTCTTCAATTTCAGAATACAGTGGAATTTAATGGATCCAGACTTTGACAAGCAATATTTTAAATTACTAGGTGCCCACTTTTTTGGGACTATTACCAGATCGAAATCTTATACAGATCTAATTTCTAGGCAGTTCTGCAACAGTGGTAAGGGCAAGTTTTTCTGCTGCATCATTGCATATACATGCAGCTCTAATACAAGAACATGATGAGTCTCTGGAGATTTCTACTGTTTCTTCAACCTAAAACAGTTTATATTATAAAAAACTTAAAGACTTGAAAACATTAAGCAGGGAGATCAGTAAAGCCCCACTAGCTATTATCTCTATTTATGAAAGTGTGGCATGAGCAAAACATGGCTCATGATCTAGGAAAACCTTATCAATTATTATCTTTTACCAAACCTTTTGAAGAAAGATACATTTGATAACAGTTGTTCTCCCATGAGTCAGATCATACTTACACAATGGAATCTGATAAGAAATCTAAAACATAATCCAATGTGCTAGATTACTTAGTCATTAAATTTACTTTCCTTAGTTATGCAGCAGAGAATGAGGGAAAACAAACGTGCTCAAACAAGGAGGGAAGTAAGGAAATATATTTTCCTGCAACCTAGCATCCCTGTAGAATAGCTACAAGGATGGGAATTCTGAATTTGTAAATCTGTGTGGTAATGGCTGAAGGCTTTTAGCCGGGAAATACCCATAAAGCTCAGCCAGGAAACTTTAATGGTTTCAGTGGACCCCAGGTACTGCATACCTCTTTCTATCATTAGGAAGAACCATAAGAATATTAAATGTGCTGTGCTGACAGTGAATTAAACTTAAACCCTTCTCAATATCAGCAAAGGAGAGCTTGGGGGGGGGGAAAAGGAATCTGATTTTCAAGGTATCAAGCAGACAAAAAGACTGCTGCTTTCTTTAACAGCTCTGCATGCTACCCTCAAAAAACTAACTGCCAAGGGGGTTTCAGAACCAGAACTAATTTTATACTGCCTTTAAGCCTCTCATTTTCAGAACACAAGGTAAACTCTTTCACATAAAATAGTGATGTGTACAGCCTTGCTTGTTTATTTTAGCAATTTGTGAGACAATAATTTAAAATGTGTCACTGTGCTGCAAGTTCCGGATATTGACTCTGAGCAAGTCCTTGGCACAGCAGCTGTGTGGTAAGCAGGTGTGGTCAATTCTCCATGTTTACCTCTTTTGAAACAACAGTAATTTCTTATATTTTTCTAGTATTTCCACTCTAATTTATTTGCTGAGCTTTAAATCATACAGAGTTAAGCTTCTATAATTACTTTTAAGAGTCCTCATTGGCATCAGCTTTTTTCTGACTTCATCAGAAATACAGGGCAGTAAATATATGTCGACTCTTAGGTCATGAAACAATCCAATAGATGAAGTGTTACCTCCTCCCCACCTGCAATTTAATTTTATTGACACAAAACTAAACAATAATATGGGAAGTTTAACAGTACCCCACCTTTGGAAAATAAGAAACACTGATAAAATAGTCTGTATGCTAATTTACAGTGCATTGATCCAGGAATGGGAGGAAAAGAATGTAGGCAGTGTGGCACTTTATCACACTGCTAATACTGAAAGAAAATTCTGCTGTGTGTGCCATAGACCTTAACTTGAGGATAAACATCTTACAGGAAGAATGAAATTGCTGATGAGACATGTTTATATTGATGAAAAAGCCATGGCATCAGAGAAATACTGTCAGCTCAGTCATATAATGTTATTTTGGGGAGTGGATCCCAGGGAGATTTCTAGGTTTAAGTGTACACAGGTGGATGGATAAAAAGAAAGAATATTGAATATAGATCATGAGTTTCCAAAAAGGAGACAGCACAGATGAGGAACAGAGCTTGGAGCATTGGATCTAAAAGAGCTGGCTTCACCAGACTGAGCTGAACAGCCCATGCACAGTCTTGTTATTCCAAAGTATAAAAATCATACATTCAAGACAAAAATATAAATAAATAGAAAGGAAAAAAGAGAAAAAAAAAAAAAAAGAAAAAAAAAAGGGCTCAAGCAGACCCCAAATCCCTTTCAATCTATCAATTTTCCATTCTAGGAAAAGAAATTCAAACTTTGCTATCAAGAAAAGAGATGTCCAGGTTTTCAGTTTTTCTAAAAAAATGTCATGGTTCTCTCCTGCCAAAGAACGTGCAAGTAAAACATGTGTTAACAGAACTTTTGCTTTCAGATTATATTATATTCCTTCTCTCTATATATTATTTCAATTATTTCAAGTATATTTCAAATATACTTGAAATAATTGATTTAAATACAGGTATCAAAGTGGTCTCTTGGGTTTTATGAAAATGATAGCTGTGGTGCTACAGTCAAATCATTTTGACTGAACTATTGTTTCTATGCTTTGAATTAAAAAAGGAGAAAATCAGCTAGAGCACATTAAAACAAAGGCATCAAGCAGCTCTTGCTTTGACAATAATAGACAAATTTAGACACAGCCTTCTTTCCTTTGGGCAGGACAAGTGCTTTACCCTTCTCCCCATATTCTTTATCCAGGTTTGGTAAAAATTTTGACCATACTGTAAAATTAGCTTCTGGCTTGTCCATTCATAAACAGAAACCAGAAATATTTCACTCTAAGTTTCCAGCCTTGCAACGTTTTCAAATCTTCTTCTTACCTGTTTCAGAGCTAGAACAACTAAAGTTTAGAGACATCCTATTCCTAGGATCACTGAGAAATCCTGTTGGTTTGTTTGGTTTTTCCCTCAGATCTTCAATTTACCTTTGTATCCTCTAGGATTGTATTACCAACTCTAATTCCTCCTTGCATCTTCTGCACCAAGTAGCCCTCTTACAGGAATACTACACAACAGTATGGGACATGATTCCTACTCCTTGTTCAACAACACAACAAAATTACTTGTTGCAGTGTCAAATAGGTGTGTCATGGTGGAGTAAATATTGCCTTCTTTTACTGGAAATAGTGCAAAGAGTAATGCTGGAGGTGTCCTGCCACTTAATGTTCCCATAGAGAAGAACTGGACTGTTTACCTTCCATCAAAATTGGTAATAGGAAGCAATTTATGCCTGAACAGCCACTGGCCAACATTGCCTTGGAAACGTGTGCTTACAGTTCATATCTTGCCCTTATAAATATCCACATGGCTCTTGTTATCAATTTAAAATAATCTAGCCTGATGATAGAAAAAAAAAATCCTACCAAGCTCTTATTATGTCGTTATTGCTGGGAAATGGCTGTGTTATGTCTCACTGGAAACTGTTAGAACATATGTATCCAAAAGCATTGACAATGTTTTATTTGCAATTGAAATTCAAAGTCCTTGGGAGAAACTTGTTGTTGGAAACACATGGCAGAAAATACAGAGTAGCAAAGGAAAATAATAAACTCACCAAGCTGCTGTTAAGGTCTGGTGATCACAGTGAAATGAAGCTGCTTTGTATTTTACTGAAGAGACACAGCCATTAATTAAATTCCCAGCAAACACCACCTATTGTGGTTTTTATTCCTGTTATGAGCTGAAAATTAAGATAACAGGTATTACAGAACACTGTTTTTCACAGATTTTTTTCAGGAGAGTGAACACAAAATTCTCTGTGTTTTAGCTGGTTGTGTTGTTGGAAGCATGTAGAGCTTAACATACCAAATCTGCTTCTTTTGCACATTTAGATTATAATTTGTGCAAAAGCAGAGGAGCATTTTCTAGCAGACAGCTAGTAAAGTTCTTCATCATTTCAGTTTCCCTGAAAAGCAGAGATCTTGAGCACCTGATGGGTCAGTGAGGCCCAGCCCTGCATCCATCCAGCTCCTGCAATTCCTTGTGGTGGTTCTGTGCTTCACCCCCAGAGGAGCAGCTCAGGGCTGGGGGCTCAGACAGCAGGAGCCAGCAGGGCTGCACCAAGCTGAAGTGTGCTGACATGCAAAGGAAAGCTGTAAATGCCCAAGGAAGCAGATTAATCTCCTTACCTTGTCTTGATACATCTCAGCTGGCTTGAAACTACTTGAGGTCCAGTTATTGCAGAGGCTTCAGTGCAGAAATATGGGAAACATCTTGGAAGGTTCCTGCAAGAGTAAACGGGAAAAGCTCTATTTAAAGCCCCTTGAAGTTCATCTAAGAGACAAAACCAAGGAACAGATGAAGACTCAAAGAAATAGAAACAAAGCAAAGGGGAATGAACAGAGTTCTACACCCTCAGATTCTCTCTCAAAAGATGGGAAGATCTTGAATGTTGCTTGAGGCCAAAATGACTCAAACTGAAATTGTTTAGTAGGTTATTAAAACACAGCAGACTTAACTTGAATGACAAATCAAAGAGAATGTTTAATAACTATGAGAAATGTAATAACCATGAATGTCAACTACTTAACTAATAAAATATCATTTTGCTATTCCATGGGGGTCACCCCTTACATCCTTTATATAGCTTTATATGTAGTTTAGAAGATTTAACACTGTTTTTGTTAGTAAGACAAGAGAAACTCTACACAATTATTGATAATTATTTCAGCTACCTACTCTAGTATAAAAGATATCTTTTATAGTATAATGAAAGTATTCATTATATTTATTTATAAATCAGATTTGGCACTCTACTTGGATTTGAGGACTCATTCTAGGCAGACAGGAACATGCTCACTTCCTAGGACAGGGAATCTACGCAAGAACTCTTCAAACAAGCTCATTTTTCAAGTAGTCTCACTGTTTGTCTGCCTTACCAGAGCGTTCCAGGGATCCAAGGTAGAGAACAGGTTTTCCCCAGCTGTGCCTGGGCTCAGCCCTGCCCTGGGTACACTGGAGTGCCTCTTTCACAAGGTCAGGCCACTGCCATTGTTCCTGTGGACAATCCTCTAAAGCTGAAGTGACTTTGATTATTAACTTATAAAATTCAGCTTTCAAAACCTGGAGAACAACTGTGCTCCTAAATGTTTTGGTACCAGTGTCACCATGCTGGTAGAGCATTGCATTTCTCTAACATCTATTTTTCCACACAAATGGGGCCCAACTGTTTAATAACTGCCATCATTTATGGGTTTTTTACCTTTCTGGGGAACATACTTTGTGACTGTTGCAGAGATAAATAATGTAAACTATTATATTTTCAACAACTCACAGTTTTCCATAGTAAAGACAAAATTCTGAACTGTTTTGAGAATATTTGACAAAAATGAACTTTAGGACTGCAGCATTCAAAACCATTGGAGAGCTCCCAGTAACCTGAGACCAAAAGTAATATACAAATTTCAGTGAAGTGATATATAACATACTTAAGCACTGTAGACACATTTGAAATATTTCTTAAATAGCTTTTATAACTGCTGTTGTGTCAGGAGCTGAGAACTTTTGTCATCCAGTGTTGCCATATTGTTGCTAACACTCAATCCCCACTTATTAAAAATACAGGTTTTGCTTTAAGATAGAATTTAAAACATGATGTTATAAAGAAACAAACATTTTCACTTTGCTTGTAGAACTTTTCCATTGAAAGGCTTTTGACTTTTTTTCACCATTATTCATGAAAACTAGAAATGCACTTCACTTATGAAAATGAAAGATGACATTCTCCAGAGGGTGGCAATTGCAGCTTGAATATTCTATTACTACCATGCAGTAGAAAATAACAGCCCATAGAGGACCATCAGAAGCTTCAAGATAATATTTGCTCCACTAGTTTTTGATGCAAATAAAAGATCTACTAAGCAGGCTTGGTAAGCACTATAAGTAACCCCCTTTTTTTTTCATTTTATTTGCAGCTGTAGAATAGAAAGGTAAAGAGGTAAAAGGATTTAAAAAGTACATCACTTCCTCCTGTTTTCACCATGCTTTTGTGAATTTGTATGGTTGCTTAGGCAGGGTGGAGAGGGTGTAAGGGGATGGAGGAGTTAAAAGCTTGTGATCTGTAGGCAGTGTAGTTCTGATCAAACCACTTCCGAGTGGGACACCTTTACAGAGGTGTCACTGGATATGTAAAGTGCAAGATAGGAGATAATCAAGAGAGCAACTAATGCAGACTTTATGATTTTGCTGAAGAGGTTTCAGGACCTCCAACTAAATTTGGTGAAACACTGTGTCCATCTCAGTTAAAGAAGTTTGTATGGTTCAGCTTCTCTTACATAGAAAGAAAACTTTACATTATAAATGTGCTTGGGTATAATTCTTGGGGCAGGATGGAAATTTGCATGGAACTTTTTTCCTACATAGCTGAAGCACAAGGCAAAGGTAGCACAACCCTGCAGGTGGGAAGAAGGGGAAAATATTCTGTTCAGGATCCTCCAAATAAGCCCAGGCAGCCTGATGAGGAAAGGAAGAATGAAACACTGAAATTGAGGCTGCTGCACTGCTGAGCTGGTGCAGGTCTGTTTGTATGAATCCCAGTTTAGCAATCTCAGACTCAAATCAGACACTTAAATGTGGCTTGGCTGCTGCTCTCACATTCTGTGTATTTAGTCCAGCTGCTTGAAATTTTATCTGAATTTCAACACCCTGGAAGAGGATGCCAACCAGTTGCACACTCTAGAGTCTTCCTCCCACTGCAAATATGCCAGAAGTTTCTTGCAGGATTAGCACACAGGCTCAGTGCTGAGGGACAAACTGTGCCACTAGCTGAAGTCATAAACAAACCAGAGCTCACAGAAAGCCAGGAAAAAGCTCTTACAACTGTCAGCCCTGAAGCATTGATCTAAACAGCTCAAGCTGCTGGTGTCTGAATCTTCAGTGGGGTGACAGGCCATAAAAAGAGATTTTAACTGCAGGTGCCTCAGGAAAAAAGTCATTTGTGCTAGAGAGAGCACAGAGTATCCAGTCATGCTGCTAGTGTTGAGAGGTTTAGCAGAGCTTAAAAGAGACACAACTGTGCCTAGGTTTTCAGGCAATCTTGCATTATTTATTCCCCTGAGCCTTTTTGGCCAAACTGCAACCCAGGAATCATTTTTCATTCCTTAGGTCTCCAGGTACCAAGCAACAGAGTAGGGCCATTTGGTAGTGCTAAAGTCACAGAGCCCTGCATAAAGCTTCTCCTCTGCATGCTTAAGCGGAAGAGTTTGATGCCTTCACAACAGGAAACAAGCCACAGCAAAGAACACACTTCTCTGCTCTAAGTATATGTTAACCACCTGCCCCCCCATATTTATAAGTAAAAAATAAAGCAGTAAGTATGAGTTCCTACTGATTGAATGGCTTCCTGTTTGCACCTTGTAGTTTCCATTGAAAATTGCCACTTGAAAACTAAAGAGAATGAAAAGAGCTTTTCAATGATTGTGTTTTTTCACATGTGACAGGATAGCTCTTCCTGAGCCTGCACTTAACCTAAAATTGTGTTTTAGAAAGATAAACACAGGAGCTTATTAAGAAATGCTGTTTTCATCCTGAATTACTTAGAAGCTCTGTGGAGGTCATATTAGCGCCATATGAGTTGGTTCTAATCAGGGCTATAACAGCAACGACAGATTAGTTTATAATTAATGCAAAATTAAATGGTCACCAGGGATGCTGATTTAAGCCTCCTGGAAGATAAAAGACCACAATTTCAAACTCTTTCTTTTTAGCACCTACTGAAGAAAGGTGTTCCTCAAGGAAGAAAAAGTGTCCCTAACATAAATGATGAAAAAGGTCAGAATATAGGGGAGATCTGATAACACCTTGCTGAATTTAAAAGTTCTAAGTAATATGACTCAGTAAGAGCTCATTTTCTATTTCTAGGTGTGGTTCTTGCCCTGTGGACTTTTGTCCAGCCTGAGATCAGCCTGTTCCTACACCATGGCCTTCCAAGATGTCAGACTGCAGCATCACCATTCTGCTCCTCTGAGCTCAGCTCAGGACAGGAGAGTTTACCAGGCAAGCCCAGACTAACAGAGCTACACTTGCACAGCCACTCTTCCAGGGCAGCTCCAGTAGAGATGGATTTTCACCAGTTCCATAAAGAACAGTTTGATTTTCTCAAATGAAAGGGAAGCTGGCAGCTTCCCTTCTGCACAGGAGGTGTTACAGCTGGGGGAGCATTTCCCTCGAGGTGGTTTACACCAGGGTAAACCTACAGGGCAGGAAATCCTGGAAAGGAGAAGTGACACCAGAATGGAGCCTAAAAGCATAAGGACTGGCAGTTTATTTCAAGAAGTGCAGCTCAGATTTTCTATAATAGACACAATCCTTGCTGCCAAGTATGCCTTTCCTGTACACAGCCTGGTTAAAAAGTTAATTATCTGGTAACTTTGGGCCTAGGAAACTGAGCACATTATAGGAACATTTTCCCATTCTGCTTTTGTGAGCTTCCAATGTGTTTAGCATAAGAATACTTTTGCACTTACCTGCAAACCATTTTATTGTTTGTATAGATCCCACTTGAATGAAGCACACTGCTCTCTGAAAATAAATGTTAGCTTAAGGTTACAGAAGCTTCTTAAATTTCTCAACTCTGTTGGATATTAGCTGGGAAAAATAATGTAAAAATCAGTCTAAATTACACTTCAGAGCTGAAATCTTGAGAAAGTGGCTGATACAGTAGCCAGGAATAGTATTTCTAAAATAATAAAACAGTTGAAAGAAAACAACCATTCATATCTTCAAAATACGACTACAGTTGGTTTTTTTTCAAATCAGTAGTTTAGTCATTGCAATCTACTGGCTGATGCACTGGGGGCAAAACACATCACTGCTCTTAGTACAGCTGCAGATGAAAATGGTCTCAAAACCTTTCACAGTGGTTTTGGAGACAGTCTCAAAATAGACTTACATAATCATTCCAAATAAATGCATTGGAGATGGAATTATCTCTGATCCCTAAACCCAAATACATATTTTAAATATTGCACCGTTTCCTGTGTTTTTAAGTAATAAATATTGATTAAAACTTCCAGGCAAAATTTTAAACATTCTGTTTTTCACAGCTGCAGGACACCAATTAATGCAGAAAAAGAATGCAGTTCACTTGAGAACTGCAAAGACACTTTGCCAGTAATGACAAGGAGGGAATGAAGCAGATCAGCAGATAAATCATACTCTGGAAAATTCATATCCTTTACCAATTTCAGTAATTGCTTTTTTTGTTATACCTGTATAACCTAGTGCAGAGAAAATAAATGTCATTACTTATAAAGGTAGACAGGGAATATGGCAATGAAAATAACAGCTATAAAACAGATGAGCTGGGCATCAAATGCTCCTCTGTACAGACACATTCCTATGTTCCCATGGGTCCATAACTTGCCAGTGTAGCCACAATCTTTCTCTCCATAGAGGCACTTAGCTTAGTCTTAAACTAAGTGGAAGACAAATTGAAAATCTGTTCTTCCATGGTTAAACACTTACAGCCTTCAATGGAAACATTTTTCTTAATTGTCAGACTTGTAGTACTGGGTTCTGTTGTCATGATATTCACTCATTCCTAGTTAATACAGTCCATAATTGCATTTTTGTAGTTCACTTGAGGTGAAAGAAGCTCCCATCAATAAAAACATAAAAGCCTATAAGATCACTTCTCTCACATTAAGGACCTATCACATAAACAGGGCATTTTGGTTTTTTTCTGCATGAGCTAAATTCCACTTGGAGAACATTTCAGTAGCAGGCTTTTGTATTTAATTTAAGACAAAAGGTTTCTCCTTTCCACTACATCTAAATCTTGATTTATATCTCCTGTACCTCAGCTGATGCCTATAGATTGCCAGAAAATATCATCTTGTTCTCTTCTCGTGATTTTTTACTGCACACAAAGCAACTTGGCTGACTGGTTTACTGTTTTATTCCTCTTTGTAGTTACAGCACAATTCATTTTCCAATCACACGGGGAGAGCAGCATGAAAATAGCTGAAACTTCAAAAAAGAAATTATTTCCATGTCAGTAGCTACTGCAGTGGACTTCTGTACTCAGAGGATAAATACCACTCTAGGCTCTAAGTGATCATTATCAGTCAATTTTAGAACTAGAATAAAAGTGCCCCAGGAGCAAAGGCATCACTAAATGCTGAAGAAACATAGGACTATATGGCTGTCCATTATTTACATCATAAAAGAATGTATCAGAAGCAGCATTTAGACAGTAATCTCTCCAAGTTTACTGCTCAGCTCAAAGATGAAATAGAGACAAATTTTTCATTAGTTTCAAGATTATTAAAAAATGCTTCCCTCATGCTGTATTTATGGGGAACTCAGGCAGAAAGAACCACCAGCCTGCTGAGCATGCCATAATTTACTACCCTTATACCACTAAGATAAACATATTTTAATACTTAATGATTGAAAATACAAAATCTGTATTTTAGCAGGAGATTCAAAACTGAATGTCAAAGAGAGAACAACTGTAAATACACCCTGTTTCTGGGTATTCCAGGCCCCTTTTAGGGGCACAGAAAAAGTATATCCACCATTTTACCAGGCTGTAACATAAACTTACCTTTACCTTACCTTTTTTGTGTCTATTTAATTCAATCTCCAAAACCTGTGCTTTTGTTTCCAAAGCAGTTACTTGTCTCTGCCAGTATAAGTGGGACGTAAGGCTGTTATTTAATACTTTATATTAAAATGACTGCACAACAGCAGTATCAAAGATGCTCTGCTCTCCTGTAATCTGATGCCACGTGAAAGAGATATTTGGTTTCCAGAGCAGAAATCACAGGCCACAGTGCAGATTTGTTCAGGGAATTTGTCCAACTGGGAGTGTCTTACCCCTGACCAAAGTGAGCACTTGGATATGCTTTGAATTCTCAGGGCTGCCAAAGCCATCTTCTCTGTTCAGAGGGAAAAGCCCAGTTCTCAGAGGCAAGAACATACATGTGAACATTTTGAAATTAATTAAATTTGGAGTGAAAACCACATGGACAGGCAAAAATAAGAGAAGACAAAATGCTGTTTATAATATGAGATAAAGGGCTTGGTATTTCACTCACAGAAAACAACTGGCTAGTGACTCATTCCAGACACTCTCTTTCTCCAGTCCTGTTGGACAATCTCATCTCCTGTGTAGCAAATGGTTTAGTTTTCTGCTCCTCACATGTGATTCTGGAAATCACACCTTTCCTAAAGTGATGCTATAGGAATACCAGACACTAACACAAGTACTTCTGGAGAACAATACTACAAGGTTGAAAACCAGACTCCCAGAAATATGAACAATTTATTTATAACTTCCATATTCTACTTTTATTCCTCTCTCTCCCTGTGGTTCTAAAGTTCCTTTTATTCCTGAAGGTCTCACTTTTCCAGGGAAACTCTATAGGCCTCTTGAATCTTCTAGAATTTAATTTAAAAAATATCATTCAAATGCTTCCTAAATTCTTCTCCCACTGTGTTTTCTATAGTTTTGAGAGAACACCAAACAGTGGCTCCTTCCCACCTGCCCACCCCCAGGAAAATAAAAACATCTCAGGAAAATTGAATTATTCCCATGGAAAGCTTCATTTTTTAGGAAATGCATTACTTTGATGAAAAAACCTTTACTACCTTATGGCACTGAAAATCTAGTGAAGTAAATGCCCTTGTGCTGTTGCAGAGGTACACATTCTCTTAAACCAGAAAGCAATCTGTAATCAGCTGTAATCCAATCAGACAACACAGTCTATGATCTAGAAAATGAGCTAAATTGCAGCATTATTAAGTATTCCTCTCTAGAGTATTTGTTGAAAGATACTGCTGGCTTTACTTATTTCAACCATTGGAACTGCAGAGGGCACACTGAGGAGTGTGTGGACCAGAAGACGGCCATACAGAATATCCGTGTGTACCACTGAAATTTTATGTCATTGTTCATCTAAAGTGATAATGTTGAGACTTTCTTTGTGGCTGAAAAGCAAGCACCTAATTCCAAGGTGGATGTTATGCATATGATGGCACAGATGGGATATGACAAGAAAATATACAATTCCATATGTACTTATTAAGAGTTTGGGCAGAAACTGATTTGGCAGCCCAGGAGAGAGCGTGGCTTGGTTCTGCCACGTGGCAGAAAGAATTTGTGGATCCATTTGCTGTTTGCAGCAGCACTTGAAAAAAGTTACCTGACAATTCATACCTTGGGGGAATTCTGCTGTTGGGGCATAGAGAGTACGAAGCAATCAAGTTATGACCATCAGATTAGGAGGCAGCTCTAGCAAGCATGATTTCTGGTTTTGAGAGCTGGCCCCTGGAAAGAAAGAGCAGTAATAATTTAGTAGGATATAATAGGAAGTGATTCAGAGTACAAATGGTACGATCAGATTAAAATCTCATTACATCTCTATTTTATGTGCTGCTGTGAAAATGTATAATATTATTTTTTATTTATTAAAACCAAGTATCTAGAGTGCCATTATAAATGCAGAAAGCATGTTCAGCTTCCTGAAATTGTGCGGAGCCTACAAAAGGCTAATGGGGCAGAAGAAAAGGAGAGAAGTAAAAAAACAAAATGAAAGATTGAAGGAGGCTTGAAACAAGAGTAAAGGAATGATTAAGGAGTCAAAATTACAGCATTTGTAAATGGTCATAGCTGTTCATCATTTGCACTTTTGGGACCATCTCTAGCTGGTAAGACACTGGCTGCAAGAGCACTGAACTTCTGGGCAGAAATAGATATGCAGATTATTCTGTGCTAACTGAGCTTCTTACTGTTAGCAGTGAAAGAAAGCCAGGGTATTGAAAGGATGACAAAGAATCACTGCTAAATCCATAGACTAGGGACAAATCAAACAGAGTCATTTAATAAATTTCTCCATTTGCATAATTCTGAGGGGTTACCTGGAAAATACACTCCTCTCTTCAGGCAAAAGAGATAGTGTCTGAACCATTTCATGTAGTCCCTGATTGTATGTGTATATTTTGAAACCTGAAAAGAAACAATCATGCTTATAACAGTCTGAAAGCCTTGAGGTCTAATGAAAATATCTAATATCACAACAGTCATTAATCTCATTGTGCTACAAATTAATTTCAGTGTTTTGTTCACTATATGCCTACATTTACAGCATTTATCTTCATGCCAAATGAATCATACAATATTCCAGTTGAGGATGAATCCTCAATAGCTCATTGTGTGTCTGCTGGGACTCTTCACACCTGTCAGGTAATGCCTAAGCTCAAAGTGATTAAGTGCTTCTCTTATTAGGATTTCCACTACTTGCAAATACCCACAATTTAAAGGAAAAAAAGCTCAACTATGTTTAAGCAGCACTGATCTGAATGTCTCCTCTACTTCTCCTTTCAGACCTTTTATATTAAAAAGATGCATTTCTCCTCAGTATTACATCTCAGAGCTGAGCTCCTTATGGATTCCAAAAGATCTGCAATCCTTTGCTGCCCTCTCGGAGCAGAACAGCAGTAAGAGACAGCAACATCACAAGGTAAAGCTCTGACAAGCTGCACCAATGTGATTGCCCTTGCTTTCAATATGAGTGTCAAATGAGAGGCAATCATACTCCACATATTCTCTTTAACTGAAAAAAACTCAAAATTAAACTACCACAAATGTGAGTTGACAAACTTTTATAGTAAATAAGCCACACATTAAGTCAAGTGGCTTTAGTTTCTCTTAATTTCTCCCAGTTCTACCAGCCAAAAAAAGAAGCCTTGGGAAACACCATTTGGTTGACAGATTTGGATAACAAGAGAAAAATCAAATCCAGCATGAATTCTGCTATTCACCTCAATTCTTTATCTTTATTTTAAGCCTCAGAAAAGATTTCCCACAGAGAGCAGCTTCCCCTGTAAGGTTTCATCTGATGAAATACCAGATAGAGTATAATCATTAGAATATTACTGTAAGAACATTATAATTAGGATAAAAAGCAGAGGTTAAGGAGCACCATTTTTCTATATTATTCTTTGTGCTTCTTCCATTAGGCTCCCATCAAAGCCTAGAGCAGTGGCACACACTAAAATATGATAAGGAAGGTATTTAGCTAACTAGTATAACAAACTTGAATCCTGGTTTATATTTCTTATCCAATTTCATGAACTCCAGACAGATCTTAACACCCTCTAAGGATTTCCTTCTGCTGATTCTCTATACTATGTTAATTATCCAATACTAAGGAAGTTGACATTGCTGATATCTCCCTTGAAGGTAACAAGACAAAGATCAAAATAAAATAAAACTTGAAAACAAATTGTAAGGCTTCAGATAAGTCCTCTCCCTGCAGAGGTTCAACCTCACACAAATCTCTGTTGGTTTCACCAGCCAGGAGCTAAAATCTATTCACCTCCATAGTTTTCCAGGGTGCTCCAATCCTTTATCCTAGAAGAGCCCAAGTGCCTGTTTACACTTTGGCAAAATGGTGGCAGGTTTTCCTAACAATTAAATCACTTTCCAAAGCAACTGATGACAATTAGCAGCAACAATGTTTAGATAAAAAAAAAAGCAAAATGCACCAAATTTCTCACAAAAATGGAATAAATCTAGGGAGCTTAAAAAGAAAAAAATAGGTTTTGCAATCCATACTTATATTCATAGAAGGGTAGAGAATTCCATGTGGAGAATCACATTATGTGGATTTAATGACAGTGGTCAGGTCCCTATTAGATATATATTTTATATAAAGCTTACACAGTTTGAGATTTCTCAGCAGAGATCAGAATTAGGCTTTGAAAGATGCCCTGAAACTTATATTTAGGAGGTAGCTAGTTTGGAAGGTCCTTTTCAAAGACAGAAGTCTCAGGTAATTAATTTTTCCTCCTTAAAATATGCTTTAAGACATGATTAACACAATGTAGGTGATGGCAGAGAGGTGAACCTGGTGAGGCAGCAGGAAGTTCTTTTTCCAGACCTAGTTTTGGAGGTGACAGCTCCTGGTCATCAACTCAGAAGCCCAAAACCACCAGACAGCAGAGGACAGCCCTGTTGAATCAAAGTCCTAGGAAACCTGTATTCACACACAGACTACTCAGGGGCAGGGTGCTCTCAGACTGTGAGATTGTACCCTCCTGACAGTCCTCCTTGTCAGCTTGCTGGGGGGCAGCCTACAAAATCCTCTCATCACTTCTGCATCAGCCTCCAACGGCTGCCTGGCCCCAGCACAGTCAAATACTTATCCCAGCAAAGGAAATCTTCTCTTCCCAGCACCTTTCCCAGACCTGCTCACAGTGAAGCTTTGCTGCACCACCAGCTTGCCTGGCAGTCAGAACAACAGAATTCTGGAGAGAAAAAGTGAAACAGAAACCAGCTGAATTTTTAGCATGAGGAGGAGCCTGCCAAAAGAAAAAGGTATATCCTCTACATTTCTACTAAAAGCTGTTATTTTGTGCTTTGCTTTGGGAAGAGGTTGCTCCCTGGCTTATCACTGTCTTGCACAATCCTGATGATTGCCCACCTCAGTCTTCCCACCCCTATTTACAGGGGCTGCATTTGACATTCCAGGGATGAGCCCTTTGCTCTTTGCCTGGCCTTGGGCAGACATTGGCTGTGCTACAGTGCAAATGAACAACCCAAGAATCAACTGCAGGCACTGAGTTTTGACTGTAAGGTTTTCCCCTTTTTTCAGCCAGTGGATATATTTTTCAGTAACCTAGGAGAGGGAAGGTTATTTGAGGCCTGTTTTACTGCAGTGACTGCCTTTCCTGCAACTGGCACTGCCCAGCTGGCCAAGGTTCCATTGTGTGGACATGAAAAGTACAGTAGCAAGAACAGTGTGTGCTAGGTAGCTCTGCAAAATTAATAACGTAAAATTTAAGGCTGAGGAAGAGACTTTTCAGCAATTTTGCTTGCAGAAAAATTCCTTACTAAGAGTAAGGTCTATTAGATGTTTCCAGCTGCAAAAATTAAAACTCTCAATCCCTGCAGCAGTGTCAGGATGGGTTTTGTTCCCAGAATCCCATTTCTGGGGCTATTGTACTCTTTTTTTAGTGGCGTAAGAGAAAGAAGTTACAGATTGTGAGGTTGCCTTGTATCTTTCCTATGCAAAAGCTAGGATAAATTTAGTGTCTGTAAGAATATAATGAACAAATCAGTTCAGAGCAGTGCTACTTGAAGGACATGATTTGATAAAAACATTGTAGAGCCAACATCATTTAAAAGAGATTTGGAATTAAAGGTCTGTTGTTTTTTGGTTTTGATTTTTTTTTTTTTTAATAAGAAGCTGAAATTTCCATGCTGGCCTTTGCTGTTTTGGCCAAGAAGCAGACGTGGTATCTATCTGCTGTCAACACAGGGCATCCAGGGCTCAGCTTGTAACGTTGTAACCCACAAAAATGTCTGGTTTGTTGTACAATTGTTGAACTTCCCTGGAGACTGCTTGCCTGCAAAAGCAGAAGTATGAAGGAGACAGGATTGTCAGCAATTTCCCCACCCCCAGGTTCTCACTAGGTCAAGACATCATCTTGCTGAAACATGATTCTTCCACACAGCAGAAATTTCATTAAACTCTGTCATACCCAGCATGTTTATATGAAGTACAAAATTTACAGGACTGTTGTAAGTATCTGCATTAAGTGACAAAAAATCACAAGGGCAGGTGGCTTAGTATTCACAAGCTACTAAATGTTTTTCTTAGTTGCAATTTCTTTTTCTATCTGCTTATCTCTACACTTCTATCTGCTCATTTTTATATTTTCTCTTAATCTAGAACTACTTGGTTCTGATTCCAATTTTGCATACAGATTTCCTCTTTATTTAGTTCCTTGAATCAACCTTCTTTCTGCCTACCATTCTTTTGGGGGAGTGGTCTTATGTCTGCATATTCTTGAATATACAGTGAAACTCTGCGGATTTCCTTGGAGAAGGAAGCAGCTCAGTGCAGGAGAACACTTGGCTTTTGAAGTTTCAAACTTGCCTTTGGAGCCATCAGTTTTGAGTATTCTTCACCAGCAGCAATATCATATGGGAATAACAGAAGTGGGAACTATACCCAATTATTTTCATCACAACATAGCAGGGTGACAGCTCCTAGACACTTGCAAAAGAATATACGGCTAAAGCACTGGATAGAAATGCACAGCTATCTCACTGATTCACTTTGATGTCAGACCATCAGAGTGCTTTTATTCTGAAACCAGGAGTTCACAAAGTGTTTCAAACTTTTCATTGAGACAATTGGAGACAGGATTAAAGACTTTTAAGAACAAAACTCTAGGAATAACCTTGCTTCAGAAAAAACTCAGAGCAGGAATTTATGAAGCACAATTCTCAATAGAATAGACCTGCTCATACAGTGAGTGTAATTAGAGCCCTCAGAAATATATAAAATGGAAGCTGTCCTGGGCAGGATCATTTTCTTGTGAATTATTGGTGATTCATCTGCACAATCAGAAGGATGGAGCAGAGCTGAAGTTCTTTATCTCTTTCTTTTGACTTGTCAGTCTACCAAAGGGACTGTGCACAGGAACAGCTGCTTTCTGTTTTGTTTTCTATCCTGAAATAGTCAATTCATGATAAAATCTTTGAGTGTCCTGTGACCTTTTACGAGCAAGTTAAAAGTATCATCTTGTGAGGGAGTAGGGAATTTCTAGAGTAGGACACAGTAGGAACAATGCCACAAGAATAACACATAATCTTGAGCATAATCTTGACAGAAGCTGTTGAGAGTGTGAGACAGTTCTGAAGCAGACCAGACCAAAAAACTCAACCTACTTGATTCAGAGGAAGTTCTGTTTGAGATTCAAAACTGACAATTCTTGCAGGATCCCTCACTCAGGATATGACTATTAAGAACACCTGTATTGAGCTTCTCCTCCTCTTCTGAAAATCTGCTGAGTTTCCTGTCATCTGAGCTAAAACACATGTAAGCTTTAATTTGAGATTCTGAATGAAGGTAAATAACATCAAGATGCTGTTCTTACCATTCCTAGTCAGCCCTTCTACCTACATTGTAAAAGTTTGACTATGAAGTCAAAACATTTCTCTCTTCAGCTTCATGGAGCTTTAAGGGATCTTACCTTACACATTTGGAATGCATCTGCATATGGGACACCCATCACTCCATGAAAGTTTTTATCCAGAACCAGGCCACTTTGCACCCAGCTTTCTGTTTGACTCCTGCAAAGAATGCATTGCTTAGTGCTACTGAAAAACTAAGCACAGAGTATTTTTTGCATATTTATACCTTTATACTTGAGAATAGCTATGATTTTAGCCCAGTATTAAAAGAATTAGGGGGCTAGAGGGACAGAAAATTGCAGATTTTTGTCTGCTCCAGTACATTCACATACAAAGATGAATTATAGTGCTTTGTGATTAAACTGGAGTTTACAGTTTAATCTCAAAGTTTACTTGATATTTACTCAAGTGAATCAAACAAAATTATTTTGATGCTGACACACCTGTATGATGTTGAACTGTTCAGCACGATATTGCTCTGAACAAGAAGTGGTTAAATCTTGCCATCAGACAGTAACAAAACAAAAATAAATGTCATTCATACCAAGCTCAGAACATGTTATCTAATTATAGGGCTAAAGGGCTCTGTACACTATTGGGAATTTTCTGTCCTTCATTCAGCTTGGAGGAATAGGAATATTCTCATCCTGTTCCTTTGCTTTTCCTTCAGCTATTGTAAACAAAATGTAAGGGAAAGGATGTTCTTTTTCCTGTTGAGACTTCTTCAAACACAGAGGTGATCTTGATGCTTAAGGGCTAATAAAACACCATGGTAGATTTCCAGCTCTTCACTCCAGCTGCAACAGATGACACAGAATGGCAGCTTATGCCAAAGCTGGATGAGTTGCTCACATTTGACAACTGATCTGTCAAATAAAGATTTCTAAAGGGTTTTCATCATTTTTCAGCAGAAATTCAGAAAGCAGAAGCCTACGCTAGCATGCAACATTCACATACTGTTGTATCAGAAATTGTAAGCACATTTTGCTTCTCAACTGAAGTGCACATTGAGAAAGGTTTTGTGAGGACTAAGCAGATAAGAATCCAGATAAGAATCCCATATAGATTTAGTAATACAGGGAAGAGTTGGCACACACTCAAGATCCTTTAAAATGCACAGCAAAACTTGTGAAGCATGGTGTAGATACTGAGATTACCTACCAAGGTTATGGGATCAATACAGCTCTTCATGATTTTTATTATGTTTCAGCAGGATTTTTTCTTCCTGCTTCTTAAAGTAAATGATTCTAGAAAAGATTCAAAGTCAGTGGTAGGGTCTTCAGGACTTGCATTTCAACAGCTGATCCAAAAGTACTCCTTAGGGGAAACAACACACGCTAACTAGACAAGTGAAAGCACAGCCACCAATGAATAAAGTGGCCAGTAGGTGACCTCTGCTGGACAAGAACGGTGTTAAATTTCTTTGTATTCTCAACAGAGGACTTTATCCTTTGAACTAGCTTACAGCCATTCAGTTGAATGCTATCTCATATTATACAAAAATCAAAATAATTTTCCACTTGATCAAAAATAATTTGATACAAAAAGAAATGGAAACTAATACAGTTGAATCATAAACTCTTTAAACATCTTTATCAGTGGGGATTCTCTATTGCTGTGTATATATCATTAGTGTTATTCCACTAACAAAGTGAAGCTAAGGTAATCTTTCAGGTGATATAAAACTCACAAGCAGTTTCCAAGGGAAAAGAGTGATCCTTTGAGGACATATCAGTCATCCAAAAAAAACCATTTTCCAGGTTGGGTGAGGTGGTGGAACCTGTTCCTTCCAGCACATGCAGTGGTTGCTCACAGCCACTGTACTCAATCATAAGAGATTATATAGCTATTATTACAATGCAGAATATCCCTAAGGACCTCATCCTAATCCCAACTAAATATTTTTTTAAAGTATTACAAGCTTGGGAATTCATTTTGGTCTCGTGGGTTGAAGAGGCTCCCAGCTCTGGGCTTTGGGAACTCTCTTTTCAGAAAGCATGTACAGTCTGACAGACCATAAGGTTTGTGGTCCTAAAGGGATCTGCACAAATTTTCCTTTGATTACTGGATTTGTCTTCCCCTGTTACCCTTTTCCAATCCCCACATGGAGCTAAAACTCCGATAGCTTCTCATGTGGGTATAACAATAGACATGGGACATGGTTTGCTGTGCAGAAATAACACACTGAAGTTGTTCCCTAGGAAAACCAGCATGTCTTGGCAACAGTTGTCCTGGCAACTAAGTCTTCTGGCAGAGGGCGGTGGCCACCGATCTGTGGAAACAGATCCGTGAGTCATTTTTTCCCAGAGCCCTGAGTGGACAGGGAATAGAATGGGAAAGCTCTCACCATTTGGTTTTCCCCCACCCCTTGCATTGACAGGAAACTCTCACCAGTCAAAGACATTATTTGAATGGCTATGGAATTCTGCCTCTTGAACACAGATACAGGATGTACCAATTACGAGGCATATTAATAGACAGCATCATTTCAAACATCATTTCACTTTATTTTTTTTCCCTTTTTAATCTATCATATTAGGAACTGTCTTAACTCTCTACCAGGAAGGAAAATTGCACTGGAAAAATCACAGCAGAATATGTCAGCACAGCCATAACAGAACTAAACAGAGCACAGACAGAAATGACACAGGACATTTTTTTCTAAGTAGCTTTTCAGAAGACTGTGAAAGATTTGGAGGTCTGTATAGCTTTTGATTTAAAATTTGGAGTGTGGCACAGGTGCCCATCAGGGCTAGCAGAAAGACTGTGCTGCACTTGTAACTGCACAGGCCAGACCTGAGCCTAAATGAAGGCTCAGGAGCTCACATGGTGATCCTTGGCCTCAGACAGCACGGACGTGTTCAGCAATCCCTGATTGCCTATCATGACTTGATTGCTCTTTCTGCTGAAGTGGCCTCACTGCAAGTTGTTCTGACTTTGGGACAAAGCACATGCTCTGTCCATTGCTGCACCTGCTCTAAGGCATTTATTTGCCTGGCACTCGAGGGCTCAAAAGGACAATGCAGGAACGCCTCCATCCCAGCACCATTCGCACACACACCGGGTGTAAGGGCACAGCACACAAAGTGTCCCTCCCGGGCAGAGCCCTGTTCCCTCTTCCCAGGCACTCCCAGCTCTGAGAGGCCTGAGCACAGTTTGCTTCAACACCTCCTGGAAGTGTCTGAAGCATCCAAGAGGATGAGCCTCACTCGGGCACAGCCAGGGGCTCTCCTGCTGGGACAGAGCTGCAGGGACAGCAAATCTCTCTCACAGGGAGAACAAGCAGCCCTTTGGCCCCAGAGTTTTCTGGTACCCAGGAAATCCTGTTACCTAGGAAAAGCAGTGACACAGAAAGAAGCCATTTTATTTTCATGGGCTTGGCATCCCTTAGCTCTCCCTTTCGAAGCACAAGTGTGACTGAAACGTCAGGGTGACTGAATGACCAGTAAGGGGCTGAGTGGGGAGCAGAAACTTTTGAAATGGATCAGCTGGAAGAAATGAGAAGTACCTGAGTCCATGCCAGCTCTGAAGGGTCAGTGTGAGGCTGAATAGGGCTACAACAGGACGTCGTAGTCCAGAAACTGCAACACTTCCAGCAGATGCTCAGAAACTGATCTGAAAGAAACATTTATGTTTCAGAAAACATGACTTGGCAACAAAATTATTTCCTCTTGAAATATTTCTCAAGGTTTATTCTACTGCTTTAATCTGAATTATGCTAAGCCATGCATATGATAACTCTATTTAGCCATGAATATTTGGGCACATACATTTTTATAGAGGAGGAATGCAAAAGAGTTTGTTAGATGACAGCACAACCATTGGGTGAATTCAATATTTGCACAAGCGGCAGAGAAATGTTTTTCATCAGTTTACGCTTCTCCTTCCATTACCTGCACAGTAAACTCAAATACAATAAATGTTTCAGCATGCTATTAGGCAGGTGGACTCCCAGAGATTTTCAAGGAGATGGAAAAAAGCACCTCAAGCAGTAAATCAAACGTCTTGAAAATTGCATAGTAAACACTTGGAGACATATAAAATCCCACTTCTAACCTAAAAGAGTAAACAACTTGAAAAAATGGTCTCAGACATAAAAATTGTGAGCTGACTACAAATGATCTGCAAATACATTGAAGGCCTATATTTGTTCAAATACATTATTCATAAGAAATAATTTGAGTTGTAGTTATATGCAATTTATGTTGCATAAACTTTAGCAAATACTTGTAACCAAAAGCTGATTTAAAGAATTAATGAGCAATCTCTAAATAAAATTCTATTACTAAATAAAATCTTCCTTGATTTGCAAAGCCATATGCTTCCTTTAGCATATGCATTAATAAGCATATCTATTAAGAGCTCAGGCCTGGAATGCTGTGACAGAGATTGAGAGCTTAGATCTGATCGAGCTCTTACTAAGCAGGAGTGGTGTGAGGTAAACAAGAGGAGAAAACGCTGCTTTTGAAATGTTCTTAAAGTATTTAGGGTTCAACAGCAATAAAGCCAACTGAATTTTTGTGCTGAACAGCTACATTTCTGTCTAGGATCAACATGTCTGAATTTTTAGTGATAAAATAAAGAGAAAGGGGAATGTAACTTTTCTCCTCTACTAGAACAGTTCCACTGTCCATTGCTGCACTCCTTTGGACACAGAATTTGCTAGTGCACATTTTAGGCTGAGAGGCACTGCAGTACAGTGTGGTAGAGCTTGAATTGCTGTACCAGTGCTTGCTGTAGAACAGCACGAGGGGTGGCTTGGCTTACATTTTCTGCAGTAACTCCACGCTCTTCTGTACTAACTGAACTAAAAATATGCATTATGCTGAAGCAATGCTGATATTATTATTCTGTAAATTCTCATATTTTATAGAAGCCTTAATAAATCAAATGCTTTTACACAGTTAGAAATAACAAAGAGTGTTTACAAACTAACACCTCCTCCAGTTATTACCCTCAAAAATTATTACTCAAGTAGATGAAAGAACTAGTTCGGCTTCCACAAATAGTTGTCTCTTAAATCTGAATTTAATAAAAGTACTCAGGCTGCTTGACCAACAGTTGAGACATTGCAAAGCTTACCTCTGACAGGGATAATGCTGAACTAGAAAAAAAAATTGAACCACCAATATTTACAAACAAATTAAATACAATTACAATTACTCAAGCAGGGTAGCTCCTACCACCTACTTTCCACTCTTGTATTAACTTCAGCCAAAAACATGAGTTGTACAAATAACTTCCTATTCCATCTTCACTCATCCTCTTTATCTCAAAACCACTTTTAAAGTTCTTAATAGTTTTGGAGTAGTTTCTCAGCTGAGTCATGGGCTGAGGCTGTCCTGCAGACTGACCTCCCTTACAGAAATGCTCCAAGCCTTTGTTGCTTCCCTGCAATGCATCCATAGGATGTCACACAGTGGATGGACAGGGAATGCCCAACAAACTGTTTCTCTCCAGTGCCTCCTCTGGATCTGACTCTTTTGAACTCAAGCACAACAGAGACAAAATTTTGGAAATTTTTATAATTGTCATCCTGTTTCTTCACATTATAGACAACCAAAATGGACTCTTAAAAATGTGTTTGATTTTAACTCCCTCCCCCCTGGTTTGGCTAGTTTATGGAACCAACCAAACAGCTAGCTGTTGCCATTAACCTTGACAGCATTGCTTCTCATTAGAAATAAAAGCTGTTCCATTTCTACAGTAGCTTTCCACAAAATGTGTCTTGGTATCTGAGAGATATTGGGGAATGAATCCTATCTGTTCTTAAAAGGTAGCTGCCAAAAATATGAAAGTCATGAAGATTTTTCAGACCCAGGACTTTGAAATGCTAGATCTTTCCAAAGAGAGTGAGCGAAAGATATCTTGATGTGATGGGAGAAATGCAAAAAATGGGTTTGTTAACGTGTTCTGACAGCACTCCTGGAGTCTCCAGTGCCTCTCAGGCACATCCCGTCTGACAGGAGCTGTGCAGCTCCAGTGCACTAAGAATGACTGTGACTGCAAGTCACTTCTCTTGGATAGTCTGAATAATCTTTAAAAGGCCACTGGTTTAAATACAATCTACAACACCAGCTGAAGTGTATAACAGAACAGGATCTTCTGGCACAAACTGCTTGCTTCTCTTAGCAATTGCTTCAGAAGCTGGGCAATAACTGAGTTTCTGGAGAGACTTTCTGTTACAGCTCAAACATATTTCTTATCTTTTTGTAAAGTTTGGTGCCCCAAAGTTTTCAATGGCCTCAGTGAGACTGTGAATTTTCAGAATTTTTGAAACCTACCACTTTTTTTTTTTTTTCAATGAAATATAATTTCAATATGTTACTTTAAATAGACAGAATTCTGAAAAATATTAAATAGATCTCAAACAGATTTCATGCATACAAGAGAGGACCTAAAACCAATCATCATTTTTACACAACCTTTTCTAAGCTTATTTTAGATAACCATAAGCTACATCACAGATCTTCAGACATATGGGAATTGCCAAGCAAATGGCAGCTATCTAAGGTCATGGGAAGATTTACTGTCATTAATATCAACTTACAGAAAGAAGGAATGTTCTCTTCCTGTTAGTGAGTCACCAGACACAGTTTCTGTTCGTCTAAAAGTGATAAGAGCAGCATGCAAGAAAGTTAATTTTCACTGATGACAAAGTGAATGAAGGGATACTCATGTAGCTGACAGACTTCAATGTGAAATCCAAACAGGAATGCTAAAGTAGTGAATTTATTACTGTGATGCAGCACAGCCATAATGGGGACATCATTCATGCAATATAATAAAAAATGTTACATGTGATATATTGACAATATATGAAGCAATATGCACATTTATACCAAGTGACAACCCAGGGACAGGTAGATTAGAGTCAGAAATTACCAGCAGGATCCATCTTTTCACTTACACCTTTGCCCAGTGTTCTCTCTTTACCACTCCATTTCTATTGATCTCAGTTTGAATATTAGGATTTTATGACCTACCTACAAGCTTAAGGATTTCTCCTGCCTGTATATCATCCATTTCAGGTGATGGTTATGCTGAACTGCTATTTATTCTATAGCACTACTCTCTGCTGACTTCCTTGGAGAAGCAAGCAGCCCAGCAGCTTGGCAATGAAGTGCTTTTGATGTCTCAAGTCACCTTCAAAAATAACAGGTTTTAATAATTTTCCACTAGCACTCCTGCCTTTTGGGAACAGGAGGATGAAGAGGACCCAGAAACACAATACATCTAAATTACTTTCAGCACAGTAGAGCAGACTGGTATCTTCTGGGAGCCTGCTGAGCAAGGCCACCTTATTTCCCTAAGTGACCCACATGTGAGAACGCTGCATACAAAGGCATGGCTAATTCGCCAATTTGCTTTGATGTCAGTGCAGCTGAGCACTGCCATTCCAAATGAGGAGTTTAAAAATTAGCTCTCTGAAAGATCTAGGAGGTTCAGGATCAAATGGGTCCTGGACCCAAATACCCTGTGAGATGGTTTTTGCATCAATGCTTGTGTTAGTAAAATCCTGAAGAATTACTTCTGTCAGATCTCTGAGAAAGCTGCAGTAACTCTTGGAAATGTTATTTATTTTTTAGGAGGAATATTGCATGTCTTGTACACAATAATTTTCTGTTGTTTATGCCATCAGTAATCAGCACTGGGCATGCAACAGCTTGGCTGCATCCCTCAGCTGAGTGCAAAACAAAACCTGTCCAAATTGCCTGCAAACCAAGGCTCAATCTGACTCAGCTTTCAAAAGGCAGCTGCGTGAGGGAGGCATCTAACAGAAGCTGCTCTACCTGTGCTTCATCAATTCCTCCTGTCTAAACAAGGACCTTATCTAAGCCTGGAAAGAGGAAGTGGGCCTTTCTTCCCTTTTTATCATATTTATTTACTTTACCTTGTCTGCCTACACTTTTTATGGGCCTTTTGCTTCCTTTAAGGAAAGGTTGACCCCTGCCACCCAGCTCCTCTAATGTCTGTGGCTGCTGCCCTTCTTGGTCCACATAGTCTGTGTTTTCTAAAAACCTCAACTCTTCATGACCCAGTGAGTTGAATCAGAGAAGCTGAAGAGAAACAATGCAAATTAAGCAAATAATAAATCTCACAACTTTGCAAACATTTGCAGCTTCCTCTTAAAACTACTAGATGCAGATTTTAACCAATAAAAGGAAACTCTGGTCTTTTACTACAAATGCAAAGTATAATACTTGATACCTATGGATTTTAACTGGAATTCCAGAACTGAATATATGCAAGAAGTTCAGACATTTGCATTTAGATCTTGCTTGAGTAAGTTCCTATGATTGCAGAGTGGCCCTGTAAGTCTTCCTTTTGGCCTCAGTAAAATTATTTAAGTGCAAATGAGGCAGTGCTTTCTGTACAATTTTCCCAGGCAGATTTTGGAAAGTTACCTGATGGAAAGAGGTAAAATAGTGCTATGCAGTTGATTTCTTCTTTCATCACAGGATAAAGTACACAGAAGTCAATTTTCCACATGCACCAAACAACTGCACTGACCTAGATATACCAGAAATAAATAAATTACCACTTCAGAAGAAAATTCAGTATGTCTTCTGAAATAAAATCCACCCCTAATACTGCATTTATTAAGGGGGTTTCTGCAGTAAATAGCAGCTGCTATATGTCACTGTTTCGAATCACAGATTTTATTACCTTATTTCAGAATGTACTGAGTTTATTGGAAAATGTGAAGTGATGATATTCTATTTATAGCTGTGTCATGATGATGAAGTAGCACTACCATAAGGTATAATTATATGGTGAGTTAATACTGGCCTTATTAGAAGCTCATCTTGACTTTACTCTCTATTACTAGCTAAGCTTGGAGGCTTCTCTGACTGGAAAATAGCTGCTGTTTTACTTTGGTCTGTCTGTCTGTTTTATCCTCCTTATCATTTCTGCTGTTCTCAAGGATTCTGCAAAGTGCAAACATTTATTTCCTTTTTCCTTATTTTTGCATAGAATGGCATTAGATGTTTTTGCCAGTGACATTTCCAAAGAGGAAAATAGGAAAGCAAGACAAAAAAAAAAATATTACTGAAATACCTGTCTTGAGAGGATAATGGCAGGATGAAGAATTGGGTACAAGTGTGGAATATTCAAGAGGCATTTATTCCATCCTCCCCAGGCTGCTTACAGGGAAACCACAAGCACTAAGGCAAAGCCATACTGAGGTATGTAAAGCCATAACTGAGGCAGAACACATAATTATGGAAGACTTTTGGGAAGGGCTTAATGCAGTGACTGATTTGTGGTGCAGAAGGGCAAATCTGCCTCTTCTTCTGCCACTGAAGCCACAGTGGTGCTGCATGAGACTACTTGTCTGTGACCAAATGAGGCTCCCTCATCTTTCCCATGGCCCTCTTCAGCTGCCTGAACAGATGTGTCACCACCAATGTCCAAAAGCTGAGGCAGGGGTGGCAAGTCTTGCTTGCTTGAATCAGAAAATTTTAAATTTTTTTGCTTAGCTAGCTTCAGTGGAGCTGTAAAGTGCAGTGCTTCAAGATTTGCTTTAAAGGCACTATTCTTCTAGCTTTCCTTCAGGCAGGGAGATGGATTATGTGACTTTTCACAACCCTTAGTAACCCTCTCTTCTACACTTTTTTTCCCACTGGTTTAATGCCTTAATAGTATTTTCTTGCAAGCAGCTTCATTTTGTGGGTACTCAATCTCTTATGACACATACATTTGCATTAGAGTTCTAGTTTTTCCTCAACTTGGTAGTGGGAAATTTTCAGACCTTCTCTGAAGTTAAATTTCTTCTAGCCCTCTAAAAACATCAGATATCTGCATAATTTAACAGAAATCAGAATAATGTTGTTTATTGGTCCAGAAAGATGTAAATTGGCTGATTAATTTCTTTTCGTTTTAACACAAGCATTTTTAATTGCCCTAATCATGAGCAGAAATCCTTTAACCGTAGGTCATTATGAGCATACTTGGTAAGGATATTTCCTGAGCATTCCCAGATAGCTAATGAATTGTTAGTTACAATTTAGACTGAAAAAGACATGCTTATGTCTATAGAATTTCCCTTATTTTGGCCTTTCATTTCCTCCTGGCTTGTATTCTGAAAAAAAAAAAAAAAAAAAAAAAAAAGATTGAAGTGCCTTTGATCTTTCCCATTTTGGTGTAAAATATTGAGCTGGGCTATACATCTTACATTGTGTTTGCCTTAGAGAAAGCTATGAAAAATTCCTGAAAAACCTTCTGAAACTGCAACACTAGTAACAGATTTAATTCACTACCAGACCAGAGTGCATATGGACATGGTGATCTAGAACTGAAAGAAACATGGAAGAATAATTACCTGTGGAATATTCCACCCCCATTTAACATGCTTTTCATGTTCATCCAGTCTTTTACCACAGAATCACATGAAATCAGAAGATTTTATAAACCTTCAGATCAACTATGCTCACAAGCATTCATTCCATGCTTGGCTGGTTGAATAATATTTGAAGAATATATTAAATATTTGAATGAAGAAGAGTTGAACCTAGTTACCAGCAAGACAAAATGTAGGAAAACCACTTTACTGTACCTGGACTCATTTTGACTCCCATTTCCTTTCAATTTCTACTGGCTTTGCCTGGCTTTGCATTCTGAGCAGGAACACAGCATGGAACATGTTTGCAGTGCTGGAGCTGTCACTCGCTCCTGGGACTGAAGTGCTCAATTCTGGGTGCAGCATCACTGCTCAGTCTGGCCTGCAAGGGTTAATGACCGAATTATTGTAAGAGCTGCTGGCTCTCTTTAGCTGCCCATGCTCCATAAGGTAACTATATTACATCAAAGTGGGTTGATCACCTCTTTTTGTTTTGAATTTCTGCTTTTTAATACATTAAATGAGTGCTCCTGGGCAGCTCTTAAATAATACCTTTAAAAAGAGCCCTTAAAAACAGACATTAATTGTAAAAAATGCCTAAAATTCAGGAACCCAAATTAGCAAGCTAAAGCTCCATCATCTCAGTGTCCACATGACACTGAAAGCCCTGGTATGAAAGTAACTCCCAGATTCTTTGCCCCTTGCTCAGAGTTAAGGGTTTGTCATGAAAACAGGACAACTTCAGAGATGGGGTTGATGTCCAACATGTTTGGAAGCTTTTATTTAATGAGTGATGAGCTCTTGATGAGGGCTTTAGCTGAAGATTTTGGGGATATTTTTGCTAAGCCATTAAAGTCCCTCTGAAAGCAAAATTCAGCCCTTACAATCCTGTCTCATCCTTTTTGCTGTTTTACTTGTTAGCTATAGGTGATGCCCAATTGCATCTGAGCTCGCAGTTCCTCTGGATTCACTGAGTTTGTTCAAACAGAACTGCACTAAAATCCAATTTCTAAGCTTATGACTTTGTAATTAGCAGCCAAAACCCATACAGACTGGATCTCTCAAATATAGATTCATTTTCACGGCTGTGAAAAGAGGTAGATATGCATAGGTAAGCTGCTTTGCGTGAATGACTCCAATGTATGGCAATAACAGAATTTTAACATTTCAATAAGATGGTGAACATTTACATATCCTCTGTAAATCAGGAGACCAGAAATATGAATGACTTCAGATATGCTTAATGGGTGCCACTTATTCTGTTAAATTTAACATTATTACACTAGGTATGCCATCAGAATTTCATCTGTATAAATGCAGATTCTGAATTTTAAAAAAACCAAACCTTTTTTGAATGCAGCTCCATCAAAAGAAGACAAAATGAAAATCAGAGGCAGAGAGTGCACTCAGTTATTTGCTCCATGATTTTTGGTGCTTTGAGAAATTTCAAGCAGAAATCATTTTGGAGTTCAACCTCCCATTAGCACTTACTTAGCACTTAGTAGAATGATCTCAAATTCCTCCCACATGTCACTTTATTCTAAGTACATTTAACTGATTAATCTAAACAATCTGATGTTTTTTCATGGTAAATAAACACATCGTACAAACAAAGGAACAGCAGCTGATAACTAATTAACTGATATGTCTAATTCATGGCATAATAGAAACCAAATGTATATCATAATCAGGATTCCGGAGTATTTTTTAATACCAGCAGCAATGCTTGTGAAAATTCTGCCCACACACATTCTACATTTAGGAGGGATCCAAAGTATAATGAAAGCAAGGAAAATATTTCTGTGGAATGTAAGAACTCTGGCTCATGCCTCTGTCAGTCAATTTGCATGATGCTGAACTTAGCAGTAAATGCAAAATCTGAAATATATTCTCCTCAAGCTCATGGCCTTCAGATCCCATCTGGATTTCCCAGCATTTTTTCATACATTTTTTCCCAGCTGTCATTTTAACATCTGTCGTATAAAGCAGATATTTAATTATGGGCTGCTGTGGAAGACATTTAACAGAGATATCCCTGCATACAGCAGAGTAGTGAAAGAATTAATGATGCTTCTTTTCAGTTTCATACACCATTTTTCACTGATCAAAATATCAGGTTTTATGATTTCACTAATTGATAGCCCAGTACTCAAAAATTTCAGAGCCATCAGAGCTAAATAATCAAAATATTATTAGGGCTTTATAAGGCTGTCTACCACAACTAGTCATTAGAGGACTTCAGCTGTGTCTTCTAACTATTTCCACATACATCTAAATTGCAATGATTTAGTCCTTGAGCCCTGATTAACAAAAGCAGGGTGTGTCAAGTTACTAACTCTGTTTCAGTAATTATGAGGCCTAAGAGAAAGGCTTTGAAAAATTATGCAGAAGCTGATTTTTCTTAACACAGTTTAAAAGCAATAAAAATCTTGGCAGTATATGAAGCCACAAGTAGTTAAACACTGAAAAATCAGGTCTTATGGTGTTTATCAGAGGAGAATATTGACCCCAAGTAATTCCTGTGACCTCAGGGGAGGCTGTGCTTTACAGGTTGCCCTCATACATCTGGTTACAGAGAATCTAAACACAGGAGTTTCTACCTTCTAAAGCCCGAATTTGTTTTTAACATGTATGTTAGTATTAGGTGTAGATTAGATCTTAACCTCCTTCTATTTCTTCCTTATATTAGTGTCATATCTGATTTGGGTTTAAAATCATCTTCTCATCAGGGATCGTATTTTCAGGGAAACCTGAAGAGTTTCTAATTCTGCTTTAACATGTTCAAGAGTAGGTTAGCATTCTAATAAAAATGGCTCTGGTTCTACTTCCTCTGTTATGCCACTTGTAATTTAAAGAAACACTACAGAGGCTCAAGTTTAAAGAAATGTACTTTGTACTCTAAGTAGATACAACACCACCACAATGACCAGGTTGAATTTTAGTACTTGAGATTTTTAGCAGGCTAGAAGACAGTAAAGGTTGGGCAAGCAGCTTTACATTAGTCAGAAATGGTTCTCAAATAAAAATCTGCAAAGAAGGCTGTTTATGATCATGAGATCAGAAATATGCCAGCAATGTGTTTTTCTATTTATGTATTCTTGAGCAAAAGGTTTAAACAGATTTATGGCACTACATAATTTAAATAGCAATCATTTGGATCCACTTAAGAAGTGCCATGAATAAACATAAAATAAATAATTGCATATCCAAATATATCTCTTCTCCTTTAAAGCAGCCCATCCCAGGTCTTCATTGGTACACAAACATTGGGCTTCTTGGAAGTCTGAGCAGGATTAGGGCTGGCAGTTTTCCTTTGGGGACTGCACCAGGACAGGAGGAAGTGCAGCTGGTGGTAGCAGTATCATTCAGCTGCTGCTTGCAATTGGGTATCTCTAAGGCACGTACATGTTTCAAAATGCCTAAGGGCAAGATAAACATCTACACCAGGAATTATTTGCATACATACATACATACAAACAAGATTTTCACCACTCATACCGCTTTTAGTCTTTGGTCTTTCAGACAGTCCCTGTTAAATTCTAAATGTTTGAACACTTCCTGAGATTTGAACGTTGCCACTTCATGTCTGTGCAAATTGCCATTTTGTTGAATTTTCCCTCTAAATCATTTATAATTTGTACTAAAATGGAGGCATATTTTAAACACTGGAACATCCTTCTCCTGTCCTGCCATTTCCATGTTACAAAGCTATTTGTACAACCACTATCTTTAGGTAGACAGTTATTTTTAAGAAAATGAATTTCTGTATTTGTACCCTCATGCTACACACTTTAAAACCAAGATTTTTGCAATATTTATGCTTGGTAGTCACAATCGCATACTTGTCTGATGAATAATTTTGTATCAGCTCTAACAATCATTTATGTCTCAAGTTTTCTGTTTAAATAGCACAAAAACAGGGAAGGAGAAGAATTAAAACCCAGTGCTAGAGTTCAAAACAAGGTATGAGCACATACTGCAATGGCTGCATTAAAGGTGTTCCATGATTAATATCTAAAATACTAAAATGTTTTAAGAAACAAAACTTTGGCAAATTATGTACTGATTTATCTTTACAAAACTTAATTAGAGTTAAAATACAAGAAATTTTTAAATTTTGTGTTAAAAGATCCTCAAATTTACCCCTTCCCTTAGAATCAGGCTCTTCATTCACACACATGTATGTGCACATGTGCACGATGGATGAATTAACAGGAGCTTTGGTGTCTCAGCTGTGCCAGTTTACAGGAAGCAAGAATGGCATGTGCCATACTTGAAGTTATGACAAGAGAGATCAAAAATAACATAAAGCTTGGAAGGAAAAAGCACCCTGCATTGATTGCTGCTTCATGTGCTACAGGTTGTTCTGTATTGTCACCTGGCTTTCCAATAATGAGGGGCCACTATTTACAAAGGCCACAGAATCTCCTAAAAATTCCCCCCAATGTACTTCTATTGATGTGGGCTCATTACTCTCATTTAAAATAGTCCTCTTGTTACTACCCTCCTTCTTTATAAAATATGGACTAGACTGGGGTTGAATAGGGCAATCCCTTGCCTGTCCCCCCACCTTCCCTTCACACTGTTCTAAAGATGCACAAAGATTAAATATAAATAAATTATGGACATATATGTATATATATTAATATATAGAAATGCATATAGCCATTAAGTTGCTAGAAGGCTTAGGCTTTGGCAGAATTTCATTACCCTGGGATATCACAAGGGTTGACCCTTAGAACTGACTTTAACACACCTCTTGTCAAATGTTTCCCACTGGAACTGTTTCTATATTTTTCAGTCTCTGTCAGAGACTTTCTTTAAGAAATCTTAATTCTATAGCTTTCCAGATGAAAAAACCCAGACTACAACCTGACCTTACTAAGAGATGTAATTAGGAAGCGGGAAAGCTCAGTTTATGGCAACAAGAACTGTTTTAGGCGAAACCCACGGGGACAAACACAAGTACCAAGAGTTAATCTTGTCGGTCCAGCACCTTTCCCTAAACGCCAAAAGAAAGACCACCCAATTTCTATTTACAGTCACCAACAGATTTCAAATAGAGATTACAGGACTGTTGCTACCTGTTCCATAGGAAGGACTCTGTTTTCAATTCTTTATTTTCCTCTACAGCAGCGACTGGCAAAAGCAAAAAGATCACACAGGGAAACTAAAATAGTGCTTTTTCTTCCAGGCAGAAAATGAGAAAGAAAGAGAGAGATATCTGTACAGGACAGTTTATATGACTGAAATACCTCAGCAATGCTGGCTCTCTGAGCTATATTGAGGCCAAGACCTTTTGGGCAGGGCCCATAATCCTTGAGTCACTGACCAGCTTTACCTCCCACAGCTTATAAACTCTTGATCTCTCCTTCTCCAATCAAGGCCTCAGACTCAATAAAACCCTTCCCATCAAACAAACCTTTTCCACTGTTTCTTTTCCCTCCCCTGCATTTGCCCAAAATTCTCCCTTACACTATGCAGACTGTACAGAATTGGTACATTGCAGTATTTTGTTCAACCTTTTTTAAATAATGCATATGATATTGCTGACTTTAATCAAAATGACTACTACTCAGTTACTCTGTAAGGTCATACTTCCTACAGGTATTTGGGTGGTCAGCAAAACATTTGTTATGATTCAGTCCATTCCTCCCTCAAGGTTTAAAAGAAGAAGAAAAAAAATAACAAATTTGAGCTTAACACGTCATTTCTTTTCCCACGGCTGCAAGTTAAGGAAAGTCCTAGTGAACTTTGATGGATCATTAACCATAAAAAGTCATCAACAGGCTTCCATTTCAAGCCAAAACTCAAAGATCAAGTGGATAAAATGATCCCCCAGGTGAAACACTTCAATACAAATGAGGAGAAGCAGGGTATTCTGCTGCTCAAACATCTGATGATTGTAACTTCCATCTGTGCCTTGCTGATTTCTGACAGTGGGCTGAATTGCTTAGTCTATTATTGCTCAGCCAGCAGGATGACTTTGTTATGACAGGGGATGTGGGACAACTTCCTCAAATAAAGGCAGGTATCAGAGCAAATTGGTAACTGAACAAACGGGACTTGAAAGAGCCTATGACCTGCTTGTCTATAGGCAGACAGTGCATCAAATAGAGATTGGAGTAATTTGTGCTGTAGGATATTTAGATTTTGATTCAGCACATATCACTGCCTCGTGAATCAATTGTGGTTTCTCACCTTGATGTACTGGGAAAATGAAGCCTTTTCTGTTTAATAAGAAAGAAAGGCATTTCTATTGTCATATGGAAACAGAAGAGATGAATTAAACATTACATCTTAAATGAAGTGTATTCCAGACAAAGCATACTATAAGATAACATGCTTAGGTGGTGTGTCATGAATCAGCAGCTTTAAATCCTTCTTTTGAAAATATTTGCTGGTACTTTGTTTCTTTGAGTGAAATATGCTTTTAGATGCAATTTAATGGTTGATGATTGTACATGTCTCTTCAGTATAAGCAAGCCAGAATTTTATTATTTAACTATGTCCTTTAATTATAGGATTAATCTTCAAAGCATTGTGAAGTACATTTGGAAAATCACAGAGAGAATAAAAGGCTTATAGAGGATAAAAACCTCACAGAGCATAAGAGGTAGCAGTGGTATAAGTGAATGGTGATAATGAGAAGATACACACGTGCTACAGCTATATATATATATATATATATATATAAAAACACTAAGATTACAAGGCACATGGATGAAGGAACTGTGATGCTTTTGTCCCTTTAGAGTAGTAAAGCCTACCATGGCAGCTGTCTGTACCAGGCTACTCGAACGTGTTACAATCAGCTTTTTCCCAAAACTGCATGCTATGCATCAGCTGGGTGGGGTCATGCTCAGAAGGGGAGCTGTGGTGTGTTACAAACCTTCTCGAGTACAATTCCTTTCCAACAGAATCAGAAGGCAGGAGCTGATTTACCACAGTGGACCCCACAATTATTTCAGGCTATTAAGTTAAAATCTCATCATTTTCTTTCACTTTTCAATGAGACATCCCAGATGACAATTGGTCATCCTGAACCCTCTAATTCCTCCAGTGGAAAAAAGAACATATTATAAGTTAATGTCAAAAATAGGTTCAAAGACTTTGGGCTACAAAACTATATGATGCTGGAATATTTGTTACAATGTCTGTTGCCATTTTGCACAAAAAATATATATATTTAAAATCAAATCAAATTTATATTTGACTAAGAAAGGAAACAAGTCACTACTGGACACTGTAAGTTTCATGTCATGAATAAACTATCTACCTTGAAAGTAAACAAGTAAACAATTATTTCTTTCTAATAAAGATATCAGATCTCTTCTTTTCTCTGTCATATTGCAGGTGTTTGACCTCAGCACCTGTGATTACATTATGTAGAATTCTTTTTTATGGTATTTTTTCTTCATAAAAAAGCATAACAATCAATCTCCTGACAAGAAATCTAACCTAGTGGTAGCAGGAACACTGAGCATAAGTTATCTGAGGATATTGGTTAATTAGTCTCTGATGAAATTAATAACTGTGCAAATAATTAGCATAAAATGCAGTACTCATCTAAAATATGTGGCTCATTGGCCACATGTCTAGCTATGTACCTATGCTTCTAGACACTAATATTTCCTTTAGGTACCCAAATCAGGTCATCATTTTCTCTCTTAGGCATTAAAAAATTGTGACTAATAACCAGAAGCTCACAGTATTATTTTAAAAATTTAAACAATTTTCTAAACACAAAACAAAAAAACTCACATTGGTTCATTCTCTGTAAACTCCCACAGTGCTCTGAAGTTAAATGGCCATAGTTATGTGCTTCATAAAAAACACAGAAATCTTGGGGAAAAAAAAAAATCAGTGTAGAAGGGTGAATGGATCCAAATAATTTGGTCAAACATCAGGGAGAATTCAGAGAGGCAGCTGAGGCAGGCAGGAGAGGATCTCTTGCCTTTAATGCAATGCTGCCTGCTCGCTTCATCTTAACACTGATGGAGCACGTGGTGCCAACATCCTCACTTCTCCCTGGGCACAGAAGAAGGCTCCTGCCTGGAGCCTCCGGGTGCCCTGAGGAAGGGCAGTGACTGCCCAGCAGTAACAACTGCATGAGCTGCTTGGTGCTACAGGGAGAAACCAAAATGTGCCTGAGGTATCCCAGCATCAGCATTCCAGCAGCTCAAATGTAAGGAGCTGCAAGTGGATCAGAAAAAACCCGACACAAACCAACCAACCTGCTACATAGGGAAACTAATTATGGGAAAATATGAATTTTATTCACTCAGTGGAACCCGAGCCAAACAGATCTGCTCTGACATTATTGTTATGGAGAATTTTCTGGCTGAAAATTATTTATAAAAAATTTATAAGATAATTATTTATAAAAAATAATTGTGCTCACTAAAAGGCAGTGGGTGTCTGCACTGAGTTACTGATGAGTTACATGTTGGAGACCTCTCATGTACTTTTCATGTTCTATGTCAAGTCCTACCAGGGGGCATGCAAGTTAGCAGAAGCCAAAAAGGCCAGGTTACTTACACTTCTTGTAGGAATTACCTTAATATCTTCTTAATACTCTGCGTTTATTTAAACACGGACAAAACATGCTCAGTTTTTAAGTGGTTCTTTGTTTTCTACATTCTCCTCCCAGTCTCCATTTGGAATGAGATAGATGTTTGGTAATTGCAGTCTCCAAAATCAAAGCATATCATTTTCCCTGGTTCCTGAGCATTTCTAAAGCCACAAATTTGTTAGATTATCATGAGTTTATAGACCTGTCTTTTACTCAAAATTATAGAGCAGAAAATGAAGTTGATGAAAATATTAGCTCTCTCATCATAAATGCAGGATCTACCTTAATATTTGCTCTCTTTTTTTTGCTATCAGAGAAAATAAAAACTTAAACACAAGTTTCTGTGACTATGAAGATTCAAAAAAAATAGTTAATTATATATTAAGCGTTAAGTTACAAAATTCTAAGCACAGTTCAAATGATATCAATCTAACAGAGTATTACATGGTCATATAAATAATATGAAAAAAACTTCTACAGTTTAGTGTTCATTACTTTCAATATCAAAACCCAAAATTTCTAACTCAAACTGTCTTTATTAGATGCATCTGAATTACATAACATTAAAGCAATTATAGTTTAAATTACTATAATGCAATTATGATAGATTCTTTCATATCACAAGGATAGAATTTTAATTGAATTTGAGATAGGTCGGGAGAGAAATGATACTGCTGCTAAATTTTAGGCATTTTTCTAGCCATCTAGATAACAAAGACATCTTCTATTATTTAGTGCATTGTATTTAATAAAAGCCATTAGTTAAACTGAAAAACTCACAAACTGAAAACCCATAAAACTGAAGGGAAGGATATCTGAATGCCATGGCATCCAAAATTGGGTATGCACATGTACTAACAATCTCTATCAAAGGACTGTGGATGACTTCACTCTGGAAAAAAGATGCTTGCTTTGATCTGTTCTCTTAATCATTCTTGATTTTTCACCAAGAACACTCTGTACAGTTTCAAAAGACAACTAAGGAATAAAAATACTCTGTTTAAAAACAACAGAGTAATAGTACAGTATGACATTCATCCAAAAAAACCTAATTTTCTTGCTTTCTTGCTACAGACAATTACCTAAATTTTCTGGAAACTATTTCTCCCTTCATTTGTGTTCAGTACTACATGTAGCACTGTATGTACAAACATACATTCATGTGGTGTACACAGAAAATCAGAGCAGTGGTAAAAGTGAGAGGATCTGCTATAGCTCAGAAGGAGTCTCTCAACTGCTCACCTTGAATCACCTCCAACATCAGAACTCCTGAACAGCTCTAGAGGGAGATATTTACATCCTGGCAGTGGTTTTGTGGCTTCCTCCACACCTAATATACTATTTTTCTGTAAAACTTGTCTTTATGGTGCTTCTGTGATTTCTAACTGGCATGCAGAGATGACCATGGGCAGAAGAAATATCAAGATAGCATTTAGTATCTTGGAGACAGGGACATTTAAAGTATAGCTCCAGGTCACTGTGGAAAGAGAAGGAGAAAATTAAATCCATAAAACAAATGTAAGTTATTATATTTTTACAAAACTCATTTACAAGTATGGTTCATGTCAAAACTGGATAAATGAACAGAAAGATATGTAAAACTTAAAATTTGTACATATACAGTATCCAAAACATCAGTTGGTGACAGCAATTTAGATCACCTAAACACTTTTTTTGTGTGGTTTTTTTTTTTGTGTGTTTTTCTTTGACTTTTCCTTTATTTTCCACTGTTTCTTCATATATACTCTCTTGGGGTATTGCCCATATTTTTCTGTAATTTTCCCCCCTCTACCTTCCCATAGGCTTTTGCAGGATGCCATGCTCTCCTGGGACACCTTTAATATGAAACAAAAAAATTATGTATTTGTCGCTTCTCCCCCTTTAAATCAAATTATCTCATAGTTTTCCCTTGAGGACTTAAAGTACAGACAGGAATGCACACTAAATTAACATGAATTCCTGATCTGCTTATGAGGTGCTTTTGTTTCGTTTTTCTCAGGAATATCTAATTGCCCCTTGAATTTAAATACTTATTTAAATAGCGTACGAAACAACAACAGCTTGATCAGATTAAGATTTTGACAATAAACTTTTTTACCACACTTATCACACAACACTCTTGGATTTGCTGCACTTTTTTATATGCTTCCAAAATCCAACATGTATTTAATAAAAGCCATTGGTTAAACTGAAAAACTCACAAGCTGAAAACCCATAAAACTGAAGGGAAGGATATCTGAATGCCATGGCATCCAAAATCGAATATGCACAGGTACTAACAATCTCTATCAAAGGACTGTGGATGACTGATTCTGAAATCCCTTCTGTGTGCCTGTTAAGGTGCTGGAAGAACAATTAACATAGGTGGGATCAAAACAGATCAATGCCGTCAAAACACTTCGCAGACATCCTAAAGCACGAGTCAGCAGTGGTGGAAGATGAGGAGGAAAGCACAGCTGAGCTGCTGGGCTGAAGCTGAAGCATCCCCTGAACGTGACCGGGCGATAATTAAGCTTTTCAGAGTGTTAACTCAGCACGAATGGGGGCGAATTCCTGCATTCGGGCCTCGCAAAGCTCGATTTTCTCCGTGCCTCCTGCTGCTGCTGCCATCGGGCAGGACGGGGGACAGCGGGCTGGGAGGGAGCAGGAGCCGCTGTGAGGGAACAGGGGCAGCGGGCTGGGAGGGAGCAGGAGCCGCTGTGAGGGAACAGGGGCAGCGGG